>NW_024081157.1:0-303418 GCF_003009895.1 Hyaena hyaena
ACCATGAGAGACTCTTGAATGCTGACAAAAACTGAGGACTGATGGGTGTGGGGGGGAGGGGGGGATGGGCATGGAGGAGGGCACTTGTGGGGATGAGCACTGAGTGTTATGTGGAAACTAATTTAACAATAAATTCTTTGTAAAAAAAAAAAAATCTACACTATGTGGCCTTCAGTACAACCCAACTGAGCCATACCAGTTACGAATAAAGTTGCTTCCTGGAAGAAAAGCCTCAGTGTCACCACTCCCTGTGTGAGAATCCTCCTATAATCTAATTGCAGCATCACCCTTCCCTAGAAATAACAGACCAGTCAGGAATTTTTCAGTGTTAATGAGTCCACAACCTGGCTCTTCTCCATCCCCCAGGGAAAGATGCGGTAATCTGCGTATGTCACCTTGCTTTTCCCCTTGGAAAGCAGCCTCACCTGGGACAATTCTTTCCTTCTATAAGAAACTTTCTTGCCCCCACCTTCCTTCTATAAAAACGTTCCTTTTTGTGCAACTCCTTGGGAGTACCTCTCTATCTGCCAGCTACTCAATTCATAAATTATTTAATAAAGCCAATTAGGTCTTCAAAATTATTCGGTTGAATTTTGTTATTGAGTGGCTATATTAATTCCTAACCCATAGAAATTTTAATTTCTAGTGAAATCTAAGTAATAAGCAATGGTGAACTACCACCAAGGGTCAATTACACCAGCATTTTTAAATGAATTTATGAATACATATTATAATTTCTAGAAACATACACATATTTGAAATAGAAGATAGCTAATAGAGTTAGCAAATGTTTGCCTATCTACCCTGAGAAAACTTGGTTAATCTGATTGAGCTTGTTTCATAGAAGTTGACGGACCACCAATAAGCAGAGACTGGAGCAAACCCAGAAGATTTCTTGCAGTTGCGCAGAAGGGATCAAGAATGAACAAAAATGATCTCTGTGAGGATACAGAGATCTCCCCTGACTAACTCATCATGCTCACACCACCATTTAGTGAACATGTGAACAGACGTGATTGCTGAAAGCGTGTGCTCAGGAAAGAGGACACCTTTTTCCCTCTATCCAATCAGCATGTTCCATTCAACCTAATATTTACCCACCACCCCAACATCCTGACCCCTGACCCCTTATCCTTAAATACAAACCAACTCCCCAGATTTGAGAAGTTTCATCCCATCTGATCGCTGGGTCCCCGCAACTAAACTGTTTTCTCTGTCACAAAACCAGTGTCCCATTTTGGTTTGCTGCACATTGACAACGTACCCTTGTGCAGTGACAAAACTGGTGACCAGGAAGGGACTTTTAGTCCTCTCTGGATGGTTTGCCACCTCCTCACTGGGCTCAGAGGAGTTCGAGGACAGGTCCCGCAGCTGCCTGGACAATTATTCCCAGACAGGTGCAGAGATTCCCCCGCACCTAACTCCCTCTGGCGGTGCCAACCTTTGGCACTTTAGTTTCATTTTTGTGGTGGAGAAACAGTACTGCACTTAACTAGGAAGATGTCTTTTGATGAGCACTTTGTGTTCTATGGCAGATGATGGGTTTTTCCTCTCTTCTTTTTAAATCTGACCTTCGTTTGGGGTCCTTGGCTGACTCTTCCAACAGGAAGTTGGGGTTGATGGACATCGACCAAGAATCAGAGAAGACTTGGGGACTCCACTAATTGAAGTTCTCTTGTTTCTTGGATTCTTGATAATATGCATCCACTTTTGCTAACAGTATAAGGCAATATCTTGGTTAAGATAAAGGAAGCAAATTAAAGCCTAGGAATGGGGAATACTAACTTGATCCCTTCGTGAACCCCTTTGGGATATATATGTAAGAACTGGGCAATTTTAGTTGTGATTGCTGAAAAAGAAGATGATAATTTTTCTTACTACTGCTTGGCCACAATACTCTTTAGATTCTGGAGGAAAATGGCCTAAAAATGGATTCTTAAATTATAATGTTATCTTGCAACGAGATTTGTTTTGTAAATGGTATAAGAAATGGGATGAAATACTCTTGTTCAGTTTTTTCTGTTGTATCAGAATAAGCCGGTGCAAAAGAAATGTAAGGTTTTATTTCAACAAGGAGAAGTGAAGAAACCTGTTTTGCCTGATTCTAATGAAAAGAACAATTTGATACAAGCACACATTCTGTTCCTCCAGCTCCACGCGGGGGCGCTGCTTCTCCTCCGCTGCCTCGGCCCAGCGCCTGCTCCAGCTCCCCAAGTTTCCTAGGGTCAAAGATAAGAATGGTCTCGGGGCGCCTGGGTGGCTTAGTCGGTTAAGCGTCCGACTTTCGCTTAGGTCATGATCTCACGGATCGTGGGTTCGAGCCCCGCGTCGGGCTCTGTGCTGACTGCCAGCTCAGAGCCTGGAGCCTGTTTCAGAGTCTGTGTCTCCCTCTCTCTCTGACCCTCCCCTGTTCACGCTATCTATCTTTCTCTCTCCTAGAAATAAATAAAAATTTAAATAAAAAAAAAAAAAAGATAAGAATGGTCTCTTCCTCCCATACCCGGCAGTGTACTCAGTTCAACAAGGAAGTCATCCCGTCTCCAGTAGGGTAATTTCCTTTAAGCAAGCCTTCTTGGAGGTGTGGACACTGCTAGGCAACCACCACATTTGATTTGGATCCGCTCTCCCTTTTCATCATTGGACTTAAATTAACTGGAAGAATATGCCAGTTTAGAGAGATGACCCTCTAAGAATGGAGACTCCTTTTGCCTCTACTTTTTTACCCATAGTCCAACTTGGGCATATATTCAAACCCACCTAAATAACCTTCTCACATCAGAGAAGACAGAGGATGGTAGGATGATCTTAGAAAAGGCTCTTGCTGAAGCTGCTAAGATGCTTAGGAAGCCCCCGACAACCCAGTGAGAGCCATCACAGATTCTGCCATACCAGCAGCCAACCCTAGATGGAGCCCTAAAGGCTGGAGATGGACTCAAGCTGGAACAGTATAGAATGCATATTTCAAGGACTGAAGGAGGGAGTCTCAAAACAAAGAAGCATAAATAAGGTACAGGAGGTAAAGCAAAAACCTAATGAAGATCTTTCAAAATTTTTGGAAGTTGTTTTAAAGGCCTATGGGCCATACATGGACATAGACCCAGAGGCCCCCAAGAATTTAAAAATGATAACTATAACCTTTAATGGTCAAAGTGGTCCAGATATTCAAAAGAAATTACAAAAAAATAGAGGGAGCCCTCGGCATGTATTGCCTTTAAAGTTTTCAACCGCAGGGATCAAGTTCAAGAAAGAAAAGGACCAAAGATGAAACAAGAGGCTACTTTGCTGGCATCTGCTCCCATCCCAGGACTACCTCGCTTTCTACCACAAGCAATAGTTCCATCTAAGGTAGGCTTGCCTGGGCCCCAAGCCCCAAACCTTACCGGACACCCCACAGTGGCACCTACCAATGTGCCTATTGCAAGCAGAAAGGACATTGGAAAAAAGAACACCCAGCCTAAACCAAGTCCCAAAAAAAGATGAGCTGCAAGAAGTTCACCAGATGCCAGAGATCACTGATAGTGAGCAGGAGTGAAGAAAAACAGAAAGGGGGTTATTGGCTCCCATCAATAAGGCTGGGCAAATATCAGTCCATCCTACTAGACAACCCAAATGTTACAACAAAGGCAGCTTCTACTTTAAATTATGCCACATTGCTTCTAACCAGTATAGAGAAAGCTACACATGACTGTATTCAAATGATTGAACAAGTTTATTCCAGCTGCTCTGACCTGATGGCCACACTATCAGAACATCCAGGCCTCAAGGTGGTCATCGATGCAAGCAGCTTCATGGATCAAGGCCAATGTAAGGCTCGATATGCAATAGTGACCCACCAAGAGATGCTGGAAGCAGAAGCCCTTCCACCAGGCCCTCCAGCACAGAAAGCAACACAAGAGCTCTTCAGCTAGGTAAGAATAAAAGAGTGACTATTTTTACTGACTCCAAATATGCTTTTTCAGTGGTCTGTGGTCATGGAGCCATCCAGAAAGAAAGAGGGCTGTTAACTGCAGGGGAAAAGGAGGTTAACCATGCCAAAGAAATCCTACATTCATTAGACACTGTTATGGAAACAAAAGTGGCCATTGTCCACCATCCCAGACATCAGGTTGCCTGACTGTCCAAGGAAATAATCAAACAGATCAACCATCAAATTGGCAGCTAGAACAAAGTTTCCTAAATCTTCAGTGATGGCTTTAATTCCACATATAAACCTGACAAAAGGTCACCAAAAATATTCCCTGATGATATAGAAAGAGCTAATGAATGGGAATTTTATTGGAATCCTGATTGTTCTCAAGATGCTGATTATAAATATATCCCCCCAAAAGTGGATTTATAATAAGCAGGGGAAAGTCCTCATCCCTGAACATCTTACAGAAGGTATCAAAAGTCACATATACCAGAACACCCATCACAGGAGAGATGTTACTCTCCAGTGGATTCAAAACTTCATCATAGGACCTGACATGCACAGGACTATTCAAAAGGTAATTTAAAAATGTATGATATGTGCTAAAACAGTCCCAAGATGGGACCACCTTACATAATTAAAGAAGCCTGATTTAGAGGCACTGGACCAGGAGATTGGGGTATTGATTTCACTATGATGCCAAGAGCAACTGGAAACCTCAGGTGTTTATTAGTGTTTATAGGCACTTTTACTTGCTAGGTAGAAGCCTTTCCTTGCTGATCTCAAAAAGCTTCTGTGGGATGCCTGCATGACTCAGTTTTCAGTCAGTTGAGTGTTGGACTCTTGATTTCAGCTGAGGTCATGATCCCAGGGTGGTGGGATTGATCCCTGCAACAGGCTCCATGCTCAGCTTGGGAATCTCTCTCTCTCTCCCTCTGCCCCTTTCCCCTACTTGAACTCTCCACTCTCTCTCCCTCTCTCTCTCTCCCTTTCTCTCTCCCTCCCTCCCTCCCTTCCTCCCTCTCTCTCAAAAACAAAACAAAAAACAGAACAGAACAAAGCAAACTTCTGAGGTTGTTAAAGACTTCTTAAAGGAAATCTTTCCCAGATTTAAGCTAACCATGTCTATTCAAAGTGACCATGGAGGCACCTTTACAGTAAAAATAACCCAAAAGTGTCAGATGCCCTGAACATTCATTGGAAACTATGTGCTTCTTGGTGGCCACAATCTGCTGGCAAGACACAAAAGATGAATCATACTCTTAAAAAGACATTAGCTACAATTTGTCAGGAAATTAATTTACCTTGAGATAAGGCCTTGCTAGTTTCCCCGGTCTGAGTAGGGGTGGCTGGCCTCTAAAAGCAGGCTGCAATTGAGCCCCTATGAAATGTTATATGGGAGACACTTCCTACACTTTGAGCATAATATGAGCCTATCAGAGGGAACTCATATTAAGCAACTAAACACCCTAAGGAATGTACGGTCTTGGAGAGCTACTCTAACTGCTATTCATGAGTTTGCTCTTAGCAGGTTGTTATATCCTACAGATGTTTCTCTCTACTACTTGTGTTCTGGAAATTGGGTCCTATTAAAGCCCGAAAGAAACAAGCACCTGGAAGATTGACTCCATCCCCACTAGGTGGGACCATATGAGGTCTTACTGGTAACTCGCTCTCCTGTTAAGTTGAAAGGTGTCAAGCCATGAATCGATCACTCTCGAGTGAGGCTGGTTCCATGGGAATCACCACACCCACCATGCCCCACCCGTCAGAAGGCTACTGGCAATGAGAACCACACCATAGAAGAACCACACAATCCAGATCAGCCAAATCTTGACTAGTTTCATATCCCAAACACTGATTTCTCCCAATGGACCACTGAGGCTTTGACAGACCTCAACCTACTGCTTAAAAGGCAGGTCCTGACAGACCAAAAGGTAATGTATCATCCACATGCTATCATTGTCATAACTTTGATTTAGTTACTTTGGGTGCTCGTATTAAAGCACAAACATTGATGGTTCTTTTTCTTTTATTTATCATATTTCCCTGCTGACTCTGACTACCATCCCCACACCCCCACTGCCACCAACACCAAGCCTAAAAGATAATTCTGTGATTAGGACTTCCCAGACTTGGGCTAATTCAGGAAATCTCTCTGAATGTTGGATTTGTCACCCAAAACCTTATTTGGTGCACAATCATAGTGATCTCATGCTAATGTGAGTGGCCAAATTTTTAAATTTTTTCAACTTCACCATGACATATGACCAAGACACCTAAAGAAGCCTATGCTAGATACTGGGGGATAATGTAAAGGCAAAAAGACATCATAAAAATTAATTTGCTAATGGGCAAAAGAAACTCACTTGTTTACTAAGATTTGGATTATCTACAGTTTGGCATTTCATTAATTGGGTACATAATAATCCAAGGTGCTTTCTGATGCTGCTCCAAAACAATCAAAGAAAGAATATTTTGGTCATGCAGAACATACATGTTCAGGTAAGTACCAGGAACTATTTCCAACAAAGCACAAAGTTGTTTCCTGCCTCAAGCCCCAAAGCTGTGCCCCTTTCCAGCAGGAAGTAGCCAGAGCAGTTATCACCCCAATCCATCAAGACTGAGGAATGAGGGGGGTGGGGGTGGGGGTGGGTGGCCTGAGTTAAATGCTTGACTGTTCTACCTAAAAAAACTCAGATTAACCTACTTGATTTGTGGGCTTGTTTCGTAGAAGCTGACCAACCACCAATAAGCAGAGACTGGAGCAAACCAGGAAGAATTCTTCCAATTGAGTAGATGGATCAAGAATGAACAAAAGTGACCTCTGTGGGGACACACCCCAAGACCTCCCCTAACTTAGCATGCTTATTACACCGCCATTTTAAGAATATGAATGCGCATGCTCAGGAAGGAGGACACCTCCCCTTTTCTCTACATCTAATCAGCACATTCCATTCAAGCCACGTACCTTGTGATATCCTGACCGCTTATCCTTAAATACACCCAAGCCCACCCCTTGGACAGGTGGATTTGAGAAATTTTCTGCCATTTCCTCACTTGTTGCCCTGTAAGTAAGACTTTTTTGTTCTGCCACAAAACTGGTGTCACTGACACTGACACAGCTTTTGTGGCAGTGTTTGGCTGCCTCACGTCAGGCAATGGACCCTGGTCCGGAAACATGTTTATAGTACAATCTTTCAATAAAGCACCAAATGTGTTCACTAACCAGAGGCAAATTTTAGCCTAAGTTTCTTCGTAATAGGGAAACCAAAAGTAGGCAAACCTGTATGTTTAATAATTCATGTTTCATTATTTTATTTAGAAATGATCTAGGTAATCAAGGAATTTAATGTAAGCCTTCACTTAGCAAAACTTTAAAGTTCAGGATATAAAAAACTTTTTGGAGCTTTTCAAAAGTACACATACCTTAAGAAGTTAATTGTTACTAAAAAAGGTTATTCTACAAACTCTTGCTGCACTTATATCTATTTAAAACATTTGTTCCCAACAATGGTTTAGATCACCCACGAAAACTTCATGAGACATTACTCAAAATGTTAGTTACTTTTGTTGACAAATTTTGTAACAGGGATAACATAAAGTGATGCATTCAGTGAATCCCGGTAGGAGAAAAGTGCTGCTTTTAATGCTGATAACTCTAAAGACATGTCTATTTTTGTTTAATGTTTATTTTATTTTTGAGAGAGAGACAGAGACAGAGTGCAAGTAGGAGAGGGGCAGAGAAAGGGGGACACAGAATTCGAAGCAGGCTTCAAGCTCTGATTTGTCAGCATAGAAACCCACCAGGGGCTCAAACTCAGGAACCACAAGATCATGACCTGAGCTGAAGTCGGATGCTTAACTGACTGGGCCACCCAGGTGCCCCCAAAGACGTGTCTATTTTAATTAAACAACCTTAAATTAGCTTAATAGATGATTTTTCCCATATTCTATAAATCTAAAATACATTTGAATTTTCTTTTTTATTTGGAGAATATTTATGAGTACTAAATATCTATAAGCACTTAATCTTCTTTAAGCCAAATAAATAGCGCTCTTTTATAAATTAATTATGGCAATACCATCTGGAGCTAGAAAAATACTGTATCTCTTATATACATACAAGGACATATAGACAAGTACAGAGATCTGGTAGCTTCTCTTTTCAAACAATAGAAAATACATTAGTTTATAAATGACAGTATATAAACAGAATAAATTAATTTTTGACTCAGATGGTTTATGTCTTTTAATATTTGTCGAGAAGACTTTAAGACTTGTATTTGTCCCCAGAAGCAGTCTTAAGGAGGCTGCATTAGAGTTTGAGCAAAGAGCCCTTTTAGCTGTTTTGTATTTTAAAAGGTCTGTTTCCATTTTTGTGTTCTTCAGTCTCAGGTGATTGTGGGCGCTGTTTATATTTCAAATGTATGATAACATTTATAACTTTAAGGGACAGAGAAAGAATGGAAGTTTTTTGAGTCTTGGAGTAATTATTATTTACTTTTTTTAACTGCAGGGCAATTTGTTCTAATATTCTGGTGTTTGTTAGTATCTACAAACATTTTGAGAGGAATAGGCAAGGGTTGGAGATTGGTAAAGAAAGGTGGGTTTTGACTTGTTTCTAGAGTCACATTTCTGGTGTTGTGGAGATCTAGAAGATAAAAACAGTGGTTTTGAATCCACGAAGAACTAGATTACAGCCTGAATATTAAGGGACTGACCTACCTTTTTAACTGAACTTGCATCTTTATATCTGGAAGATTTTTTAACTGAAAGGAGAATCAAAAGATTTATATCTTTATAAAGTCTGTATAAAGCATTTTGACCAAGGCCTTATTTCTAAGTATACAATCCAACCTTCACTTTTATCAGTTCATGAACAACGTCCTTCCACTGATCATTTGTAGGAAGGTTTATGAGAAATTTTGGTCGTCTATTTTCTCTTTGAGGAAGTGCCATGAATGGCCACCAATCTTTCTAATTCTTCTCTAAATTTGATAGGCTCTTTTGAAACACAGGTAAAAGGGCTTTGTAATTTAAAAGATCTCTGCTGTTCAATGGATAGGAATTTCTGGAGAAGAGGGGGATGTCTAGGATACATCTGCAAAGGCCCTTGTATAGGAATCCTGAAGGTGGTTCAGCCTGATTACAGAGCCCTATAAAGTAGGAGCAAAGCAAGCCTAACTGCCCATCGTAGAAACTTTTATTAAATTCATGTCTCGGCTTTCAACATTTACGTGAGTAACGCGTATACTTTGAACCTTAGAGATTAAGTCAGCGTGCTCTCTGTAAGTGAGGATAGGGAAAGAAAAGTTAAAATAGACATGATCTTGTAGTTTGTGAGTTCAAGTCCTGTGTCAGTTTCTGTGCTGACAGCTCTGTTCTGGAGACTGCTTCAGATTCTGTGTCTCCCTCTCTGCTCCTTCCCTGCTCAAGCTTGCACTCTCTCTCTCTCTCTCTCGCTCTCGCTCTTTCTTCTTCTTCGTCTTCGTCTTCTTCTCAAAAATAAATAAACATTGAAAAAAAATTTTAAATAGGCACACAGGGCCAGATTTTGAAAAGGGGAACTTATAGATATGGATACTAATTTTCATCTTACGCCTAATTTCTGTTCTTTCATCTTGCCAAGGCCAAGCTGTTACACTAATAAGGACAATTGAAAACATTCTATAAAGAAATTTTTTTCTTTCAAATACACCTAATTTAAAGGAGCCATCTTCTGGCTCTGATGAGTAGGATCATATTAATCTCAATAGTGACTCAAACCAAAAAGTCTTTTTATGGAACTACCCAGAAGTAACTTTTCAGGCTTCATCCTTGAGTGCAAGAGGCATCCCTGGATAGGACATAGATGCTGCATTCCCCATGATCCATAAGTTTACCCCCCAAAATAGCAGAAGAAAACAAAGGCCTTTGTTGCACCAGTAGTAAAGATAGTGTAGTGAAAACAATGTCTCTGGTCTCCCACAAAAATGTGAGATGCTTGCAGTCAGTCATGCTAATATGTGACACTAGGCAGACCCTACTCCAGCACCAACAAGCTATAAAGGCTAAGATGACAAAGGTCCCTTATTGGCAGGGACCTCTTATGAAAAACTCCCCAGAGGACTGGCACAGCCAAAAAGAGAGCTGTTTGTAACTGCATGTCTCCAAACCCCAGTCTATTCAACTGGCTACCAAGTTGCACCCAGATAAGTCACCTCTAGATGGAAGAGGCCAGACAGAATATTCTCACTGGTCACAAAGTAAAGGTTTCAGAACATAAAACAAGACAAAAGGAAAAAATCTGGTCTGGTTTTCATACATGGGCCCACAGCAAAGTCTGTCTGGACATTGGTCTGATGAGAACTGTGAACTCACCAGTCTATGAGGCTAAGTCAAAGAGCAGGCTGATAAGACTGCCTTTACAAAGATGAATCTCTTCATTCTTATTCCATTAGATCCTGCAGTTAGATAAGCAGGTAAGGGTTCTCACCTCATGCCAGCTGTTTACCACCTGTCCCAGGATCTCTCAGCTATAGCAGTGTCCAGCCAGGGAAGTTCATCCTTCTGCCTATGCCAGCTGTTGGGGAGGAAAAAAACTCTTCTCTCCTTCAAGGTTCTTCTAGCTGATCTAAGAAACGAATTGACATGAGAGAGATTAACAGGCGGAAAAAAGTTTAATTAACTGTGCATGAAGGCCTAGTGTTCAAATTGAGACCCAAAGGGATGACCAACACAGCCAGATTTTATGCTTTTTGGTCAAAGAAACAATAAACCTGTGAATAATAGTAAAAAGAAAACTTATGTTCAATGGCTTCAGTTAGTAAGGAAGTGTACAAAGAATTTGGTCTGAGGTAGTAAATTATTAAAAAAATTTCTTTATATAGTCTTCTTTGCTCTTTTCTTGAAATCTGGCGATAAAAATGTCTCTTCATATCCTGGTATAGGGAAATGTATCTCCAATGTTTCACCTGGGCAATTTATTTCCTATTTTGAGGAGATAAAGTCAGGGTCAGTGTGTTCTCTTTGCACTGGCTGTTTCTTACATAACTTTAATTCAAAATAATGAATATACCAAAGGAGCTTATTGGGGCAGACTGTCATTGGCCCCCACATGCACAGTTGTGTAGGTTAGCGCTTCGAATAAGGCAGATACTGTGAACACTCCCAAGAGACCACTTGTGAGAACTAGATTCTCCAGACGTGGCACCATTCAGGTCACTGATTTTTCCAGATCTACAGTGGCCTGTGAATGTGTAGTATATACCCTGTCAGCCTTCCTTGGGCTACACGAGTACTCCAGGGTTGTGCAACTCAGATAGGGCCCCAATTAAATGCATAGCTTCTAGTGTAAAGGGAGCCTGACCCCCAAAATCCATTGTGAGGTGGCAGCTTTAAACTCTCCACACTCAGTCCCCATTTGGACTGATTGCCTGACAAGGTATGGGGTTCACCAGTAACCAAGGTTCCCAGGTGTCTGTTAGGAAAGGCACTGCCAGCCACCCCTCCCCAGCCAGCTCTGGCAAGGAAGTCCAGATTCCTCCAGCTCTGCTTTCAGGGGGAATGTGCACGTTTGTGGAGATTAATGCTTGGAATGGACAGATGCCAGGTGTTCCCAAGAGCCCTACATTCTGGGACCCAGGCTTGCCCACCATTGCCCTGCTCCATGTCCCTGGCTACCCAGACTTACATGGCTCACATGTGCCAGGTACAGACCCGTAAACCAGCCTCAGTAAGACCCAGCCCTCTAAGCCTGAGGGCTACCTCAGCTACCCCAAAACATGCATAATCTCTGGCATGGAGGGAGCCCACCTTCTGAAAACTGCTCTGACATGGCAGTCACAGACAGGCAACAGTCCCCATGTGCATTTGATGCCTGTTGGGGTTCCAGGCTTCTCTAGGAGCCAGGACTCCCAGGTGTCTGCTAATGGAGGATACCCTGTTCTCTGGCCAATCCCTCCCTGACAGGGATGCTGACAAATCTCCAGTGATGCCTTCAGGGGAACATTCCCCAATGGTCAGTAGGCCTTGAGATTAGGCCAATGGGTTATTCTCCTGACAGCCTGCTCCTGTGAACCGACCTCTCCAGACACTGGCTCTATTCTAGGTCCCTAGCTGCTCTGAACTGTGCAGTTTGTACATGTACAGTCCACACTCCACCACCCACCCTTGGGCACCCAGGGCCCTTCAGGCCTGTGGAGCTGGGACCCATCCCCAACCTAATGCCTTGCCTCAGTGTGGAGGAAGCCAACACCCCCAAAATCACTCTGAGGCATAGCTGAAATGGCCAACAGTCAGTCCCCTTGTGACATGACTACCTGACGGGCTCCCAGGCATCTCTTACTGGAGCCCACGCAAACCAGTTCACCCAAACCAGCCCTGGCAAGGCAGTCTGGATTCATCCAGTTCTGCCTTCAGGGAGAATATTCACATACGTGGAGGTTAGTGCTTGGAATTAGGTGGATATCGGGTACCCTCAAGAGTCTCCTCCAGTGATCTGGCATTTGCCTAGCGTTGCCTCACACCAGGTTCCTGGCTACCCTGCACTGTGAGGCCCACACATGCACAGTTTGCCCTCTGCCAGGGGGCCTTGGGCTGCAGGGCTCACTTCTGCCCTGTGGAGCTCTGGCCTGACCCCAGTCACCTCAATGTTCTTGGGTGGAAAGAGCCCTTCCTCTGAAATACTTTCCGAGGCAGCACCTTTAAATGGGGCACATCAGTCCTCCAATGAGAATGGCTGCCTGAGGGGGCCCTGGGCTCCCCCAGCAGTTGAGGCTTTCAGGTGTTTGCTACTGTAGGAAATCCTGGCCTTCCCACTGTGCCCCACAAAGGCAAGAGAGTCCAGGTACCTCCAGCTCTGCCTTTAGGGGGAATATACACATTTGTGTAGGTAAAGGTTATGAATTAGGCAGATGCCAAGTGCCACCAATAGGCCACTCCTGTGACTGGGTTACTCCTGACACAGTTCCAGCTTCCCGGCTACTCTGAGCTGCCCCACCAGCAAACGGGCAGTCCCACCCTGTCAGCCTTTTACTGCTGGCGCTGCCAAGCCCGTGGAGCTCAGGCGGGTCCCCAAATGACTGCATAGCCTTGTGAAAGAAGATTCCAAGGTGAGGTAAGCATTGCCAAGAGAGTCATTCAAAACAGAGTCAGGAGATACTGAGGAAGCAGAGCCTAGGCATGCTCCTGTTTCAACTCTTGGAACACCATGAACTTGTGACTTTTGTCAGTTGCAACCTCACCCCCTCCCCAAACACATCCTTGTACTTTGGACTGAAAGAGACATAATGGACACTTGTTAGCTAAATTGAAGATTATTCGCACACACAAAATAAATTGTCCCCTGTACTGTCTCTGTAGCACCCCACTGCTCCTTGTTCACAAGAAGCCATATGAATGGGCATGGAGATTTGTTCCAGATCTTAGGGAAAGTAATAATATTGTATTTTCTCAACAAGACATCAAAACAGAATTATTGAACATAGCTTTGTCCGCATTGGGCTTCTTATTATAGAGAAACTAAAGATATTCAGGTCTATTAGTAAATATGTTTTATGCCACATTGAGAAAGCATGTTTTCTCATGTGTTTATGAGTATGTTTATAAACACATTTATTAAATGTATTTATAAATTCGCCTGTCCATAATTGCTTCCTTCTTTGTTTTTGCTGGAAATTAAAGATTCTAAGGTCTGAGAATTCTAATTAATGTATGTGAACTTAAAACTACTAAAAGCAGCAAGGATGAGAGAAAACAACTCTATATGAAAAGTATGCAAAAAAACAAGTAGAATGTGTGCTATTTGTTCTGCAGTAAAGCTGGTTATTTGAGAAATGGAAAGAACAAGGGACAAGCAAAAGTGGTTGCAGAACATTGTAGAAAGTTTGTAGAAAAGGCATTTGATGTTGTATGGTCAAAGTTGGTTAAGATTGAATTTTATTTATAGATCTTTTAAAATGAGCTCAATAATGTACTGATACCAAACTAGAGTTTGGTTTTTTCTCTATTAAAACAACAATATTTTCTTAGATATTGGTTTGTTCTTAGTAAGAAATTATAAATAAAGTTAATTTACCATTAATGTAATCTGCCTGGGAAACAATGATTCTGGGTTTTTGTCTTTCATATGTTTTATTACTTAGCAAAACTGAGTCTTCTCTATTCAAAAAGAGCTCTGTAATTTTCTATATTTATACTTGAAATATTTTCTGCCACTTTGGTTAAGTAGATAATTAGGTACTTTCATAATTTTTTATGATCCTTTTTTTAATGTTTTATTTATTTCTGAGAAAGAGAGAGACAGAGACAGGGGAGGTCAGAGAGAGAGGGGAAGATACAGAATCTGTAACAGGCTCCAGATTCTGAGCTGGCTGTCAGTCAGCACAGAGCCCGACGGGGGGCTCAAACCCATGAATGGTGAGATCATGACCTGAGCCAAAGTTGGACGCTTGATCAACTGAGCCACCCAGGTGCCCCGCTACAATCCTATTTAACCAAGTGTCCAAACCTTTTGATATTTTTAACAAACTTGCCCAAATCAAATTCTAAATAAAGTCTTTCTGATCTGGAAGAAATTTGCGGACTTTTCCCCCAGAGTGTTCTTAGAACATTGCAAAGGATCTATTAAACTAATTTGGCTCATTTGATATAATAAATTACATGGGAAGCATTGTCAAATAAGAAATAATACTAAACTTTATGTTGTATTTACATAGGCGTCTATTAATATAAGCATTCCAAAACTTGTACGACATTCCTAAAATTCTGATATAAGTTCAATGAAAATCTGATCTCCTTTGTAGTGAGATGCCCAATGGACCTAGCCTCTGCTTCCTTTGATCCACAGCTGATAAATGGGGATATACTTCACATTTCCAACAGCTCGATCAAATCCATAGAGAATAATCATACTTTGATAGAAGAGTCTTTCTACAGCATTTCCCTGGGAGACAAAGACATCGACCATTAACGCCTTCAACCCAGAGACATGGTTTATTGGAAATGACACCTCCACAGAGTCCCTTCAGCCTCACTGGAAGAGACCATACCAGGTGTCGCTAACTACTTTTTGCACCACTCAATTAGAAGGCATTGGCTCACGGATTCATTTCTCATTTTAAGAAGGCTCCAACATCCAACTAGACTATTAAACCAACCTGGGACCTCAAACTGACTATTTCCCAGATAAAAAGAAGCGGACAAGTCTGCTTTCCCAAGAGTCAGGACTGGGCCAGTGCAATAATTCTTATGTATATAACTGCCAAAAACTTAACGCCAAAACTCACTGAGATCTTTGGATTATCATTCCTCTGTGTAGGAATTCTTAATGGACTTTTGCTGCTTCATACTCAGTGGGACTTCACTGGTGGTAACCAAATCTCAAAGATTTCTGTATATCTGCTATTGTTCCCTCCCTGCCTTTACATATATCAACACTTAAGAATTTTTTGATCCTCCCTGCTTTTAACATCTCCCCTAGATGGAAGAAAATGTGATTGTTCAAATGTCTTAAACTCTAGCTTTATCTGGGGATCTATCCAACTGTTGGATCTGCCATCATTACCCACTGTAAGTTTTGCAAAAACTAATGACCCAATAGTTTTGCCTGTCTCTAATTTTTCAGATGTTCCCAACTTTACTATAACTCTTGATAAAAAAAAAAAAAAAAAAGCTTTCTGGGCTGCCTGGGTGGCTCAGTTGGTTAAGCGTCCAACTTTGGTTCAGGTCATGATCTTGTGGTGAGTTAGAGCCCCGCGTTGGGCTCTGTGCTGATAGCTCAGAGCCTGGAGCCTGCTTCAAATTCTATGTCTGTCTGTCTATCTCTCTCTCTCTCAAAGATAAACATTAAAAAATTTTTAAAGAAATGTGTATCTTTAAAAATAATTAAAATAAAATAAAATGATAAAAAGCTCTCTGCTCTAGCCTACTGAGTCCAAGTTTTCAGCCCCCAAACTCCCATCTCATGCTTTCCTCTAAAAAAACAAACAAACAAACAAAAAACAAAACAAAACAAAAAAAACCCGCACTACACTAAGGGTGCCTGGGTGGCTCAGTCAGTTAACAGTTAAGCATCTGACTCTTGATTTTGGCTCAGGTTATGATCTCACAGATTGTGAGTTTGAGCCCCACATCAGGCTCTGTTGCTGACAGTGCGGAGCCTGCTTGGGATTCTCATTCTCTCTCTCTCTTCCCCTCCCTTGCTCATGCTCTGAATCTCTCTCTCAAAACAAATAAATAAACATTAAAAAGAAAGTACCATACTAGCCACTAGCCACTATTTTCCCAATAATGAGAGCATTAAACTCCTGGAAGGTGGGTTTTCCGGTTCTTACTTGTATCTGAAATACAAACGCATAGACCTAGCTTTCCTGATAAAAATTTGCCACTTTGTGATACTTTCTTACCCAACCCTCTTCCCTTGGCTGCCCCTCCCCAAGCTTGCCAACTTTAAAAAAAATTTTTTTTGTTAATGTTTATTTATTTAAGAGAGAGAGAGAGAGAGAGAGCGAGTAGGGGAGGGACAGAGACAGAGGGAGACATAGAATCCGAAGCAGGTTCCAGGCTCCAACCCTTGAATCATGAGATCATGACCTGAGCCAAAGTCAGACACTCAACTGAGCCACCCAGGTGCCCCCCCTAAGTTTGCCAGCTTAACCAAACTACTGGGAGACTTCCTAAAACTGATCCCAGACTTGAACTCACCTCCTCTTTATTGCCTGCTATTGCATCTATAAATACTGTCAACAAGTCTAGCTTGCTCTGTGCATAAAGGACATAGTTTTGTGGATATGATCACCAATATCGGGCCTATGAATGTATTGATAGCTGGAGAGATCATGGCAGCACATGTTTGGGGGGAGGGGCATTTAACATCCCCTTCTAGTATTCTCAGAATGGCTTACAACCACTAATCCTGAATCTTGAGAAGAAAAAGGGCCTCATCAATAGTAGATGATTACAACTGCCCTGTGTCCAGTCTCCTGCCTACCCGGACCTGCACAGCTGCAAACGTGCACCTTGTCAGCCACCTGGGGGGCTGTAGGAGCGTTCCAGGCACGTGGAGCTACACACGTGAGGACTGAACCCCCAGAATGGCCTCAGAGGGGAGGAAGCCCACACCAGGAAAACATTTCTCAGGTGGCAAATTTTACTGGCTACAGTCACTCCCCATTTGGACTGGCCATCTGAGGGGGTCCGAGGTTTCCCAGCAGTCAGTTCCCAGGGGTCTCTTATCAGAGGGTAGCGAAGCAGGCCAGTTTGCTCCAGCTCTGCCTTCCGGGGCATACGGACGTTTGTGTAGGTTAGGGCATGGATTAGACAGGTGCCCAGTACCCTCACGGCCCACTTCCCTGACCCAGACTCCCCAGACACTTGCCGCATTCTAGGTCCCCCATTACTCTTACCTGCTGGCTGTCCATGTACAGGACACATGCTGTTAGACCACGGAGGGCTGCTGGGGGTGGAGCTCAGGGGGATCCGAACCACTGGTGGCAGCTTTAAACCGGCAACAGTCAGTCCACATTTGGGCTGGTGCATGTTGGGGTGCCCGGCTTCTCCAGGAATCAAGGCTCCCACGTGTGTCTTATTGGCACGTACCCCGGCCAGTCTGCTGGGTCAGACGCCCGCAAGACAGTGCAATTTCCTCTCTGCCTTCAAGGGCAATATGCGCAACTGTGACAGATGAGGCTTGAAATGAGGCAGGTGCCAGGCACTTCAAATCCTGGGATTCAGCCTCTCCCTACAGCTGCCTTTTTCCAGGTTCTTGGCTCCTTTGACCTGCGATGCTCACGCATGAGCAGTCTACGTTCTGTCAGGCAGCCTTTGGCTGCTGGGGCATTTTAGGACTTTTGGGCTCAGGCTGGTGCCCAAAACCTGCATAGCCTCCAGGGTGGGGAGTTGCCCACTCCCCCAAAACCTTTGAGATATCAGCATTAAACTGCTATCAGTCAGGCTCCCCTGGGGAGGTCCCAAGGGTCTCTGTCGGGCGAGGCTCCCAGGTGAGTATTATTAAAGGGTACTTTTGAGACAGGGAAACCAAGGGTTTCCCATCAAAGAAAAAGCTGCTTTTTATCCGTTGCTTTCCCCCTCCCCCTGCTTCTCTTCTTGCAAGGATGTGCATCCCCACCGTACACAGGCTTTAATGAATGGAACAAACATTTTCCTTGTATGGAACAAAGCATTAATGATATCTTTGGAGTCTTCCAGCACAGTAGGTAATTTCTAACCTGCTGGCACTAGACATCTTAACACCAAGACCCCTGGCCTCAAGGAATAAGTGACTTCTGATAAACACCTGGAACTTGTCCTTGTTCTAACGGCTTCTGGATGCCTGAGACAACATGTACACCAGACCCCAAAGGTGAAACTCATGCTCCTTTCCTTTCCAAGTCCCCTGGATCTATATCTACTCTCTCTGTATCTTCGATAAACTCTGCCTTCACTCCCTGATGGCTCATGTTTGATTTCCGTCCTGCAGAACCCCCTCAGCCTATCGGCATCACTTTGACCATCCCACGCTGGTAATGTGGTTTTCTATAGCTCTGTCGTCAGGGGACTATGCTCATCTGTGTAGGTAAGGCTTGGAATGAGGTAGATCCCAGGTACCCCACGCCCCCACCAGCCCTTTCTCATGAACTGACCTTGCCCAACATTATCCCATTCCAGGGTCCTGGCTACCCTGAGCTGCACAGCCTGCTCGTGTGCACTATGCACCAAAAGCTGGCCTTGGGCAGACTCAGTCCTCCAAGCCTGTATAACATGGGCCAGGCCCCTGCATGGCCTTGGCACCTAGGGATCCCACCTTCTGAAAACTGCTCTGAGGCAGCAGCTGCAAAGGGTGACAATCAGTCCCCATGAGAACAGACTGCCTGATGGGCCTCTGTGCAATCAAGGCCCGCAGGTGTCTCTTATTGAGTACAACCTGGTCAGCCCTCCCATCCGGCCTTGGCAACGCAGTCCAGATTCTTCCCTTGTGCCTTCCATAGGAATATAAACATTTATGTAGGTTAAGGCTTGCAGTTAGATACCATGTGGCCCCAAAAGCTCACTCCTGTGAGCTCACCTCCCCAGATACTTGCCCTGTCCCAGGTCCCTGGCTACTCTGATCTGCATGGCTCACGTGTATGCAGTATGTACCCTTTCAGCTGCCTTCGAGCAGTCAGGGGCCCTCCAGGCCCGTGGAGCCAGGGCCTATCCCCAGCCACTGCACTGCCTTAAGAATGGAGGGAGCCACCCATTGAAAATTGCTCTGAGTCATCAGTTGAAATGGGCAACAGCCAGTCCCCAGTGGACAGGCTCCCTGATGGGGTCTCAGGCTTCCGTGCAATCAAGGCTCTCAGATTTCTCTCATAGAGGCTATCACAACCAGCTTGGCCAGTTTAGCCCTATCTGTAAACCAACCAGTATCCTCTAATCTTTAATCCATAAAAACAGAGTCAATGCCTTGCCTTCCAGTACTACCTGCAGTGTCTATTTTCACTTGTTTTGATATCTTGAAAAATCCATAGATTGGTTCCTGTACTAGGAAAGGATCTCCCACTTTTTCTCACCGAGGCTTGTAAACTAAATTTACCCTTGGCTAGGGAGCACTTACCTGAACCAAAAACACATTTTGTGCTTGGGAAGCAGGGGCCTGAGTAACACTGCAATAAGATGGAGTCGGCAAGAAGATGTAACGCTTGCCAACGCTGGTCCATTGCAATGACAACCTTCTTTCTCCCTGTGCCCAAACTGGGCCTCGACATTATCAACACAAAGCTCCAGTCAGCTGCTCCCAGTTGGTCAGATTATAAGCGATTTAAACATATGTCCCATCCCTGTAATAAAAGAAAGAAGCAGCACACCGACTTCCAAACACAAGGCATTTTGCTTTTTTTCTACTAAAAAAATAAATGGGGGTCGCCTGGGTGGCTCAGTCGGTTAAGCATTCTACTTCTGGTTTCCACTCAGGTCATGACCTCATGGTTTTGTGGGCTCCAGCCCCATGTGAGGCTCTAGGCTGGTGGGGCTGAGCCTGCTTGGGATTCACTCTTGTTCTAGCTCTCTGCCCCTCCTCTGCTCGCACTTTCTCTGTCTCTCTCAAAATAAATAAATAAACTTAAAAAAATAAACAAAATAAATGGGCTTTGCCAAAATTAACGCCAAATTTCTTTGCATTCCCCTTCTTTATGCAACCTTGATTGCTTCTGTGTTCGTTTCTTATGGCTGTCCGTGGTGTGTCTTATTCCAATTAGTTGCCTTGTTTTACCAAAACTAAATCTTTTTAATTTTTCTCAGTCGACAGATTTTTGGTCAGTTCCAAAAAAAGCAAATGCATAGGAGTGGCATGTGTCTTTAACGATGGGACTAGAAACTGCCCTCCTTCAGCAATACATTCAAGAGCCAAGGAATCCTGGGAGGGTCAGGCGGCACTTGTGGCCATCAGTGAATTCATACCACACAGCCGTGCCTAGAATCCGCTGCATTTCTCACTCACCGTTCTTTGTGTGCTGTTCCTCATTCACGAGGCTCTCTTGAATAGAGCAGAGACAGGAGTTGTAAGTAGGGGCCCAGGGATTACTCCTAACCTGGGGTGTGCTGATTGGGAACGTGTTAATCTTAAGTGTGGACATCATTCAGTTGTGTGTCCAGAGTGGGACAGGCCAGAGTGTGTTAAGAATTTCTGTCTTAGGGGCATGTAGGTGGCTCAGTCAGTTAAATGCGACGTCAGCTCAGGTCATGATCTCGTAGTTCATGAGTTTGAGACCCACATCGGGGTCTGTGCTGATAGCTCGGAACCTGGAGCCTGCTTCAGATTCTGTGTCTCCCTCTCTCTCTCTCTGCCCCTCCCCCACTTGTGCATCTGTTCTCTCTCTCTGTCTCTCTCAAAAATAAATAAACATTAAAAAAAATTTTTGCCTAAATTTCTGTTGTCAAACTAAAATTAAACAGCAGGATTTCCGTCTTTGCCCCTCACCCACCCTTCACCCAGCTTTCTGTCTGCACTGTTCATACCCAACTAAAAGCAATGGATCAGTCAACATATTTTGTAGAATAGTTTTCTACCAAGTCTAAATTCAATTTGGAAAATCTCAAAGATTCACTCTTGCAGTTTAGAAAAACAGGAACTCTCAGGAGTTATTTCTTAAAATGTGAGCTTTCACTGAAATAGGCGGCAAAGGATAAAATGAACAAGCCTAAAGGCAAGGAACATAGAATTTAATAGCCATTCCCAAGATCTGCAATAGGTTTGCAGCAACATGATTTTTTTTAATACATAAATTCACCACTAGAGGATGTTACATACTTCAAATAGATTGCAACACACTGAGGCCTCCATACTGTGAAAACTGACTGATGAGGAAGAGGTGCTATGAATGATTTACTTACTATAGGAATTACAATTTTAAATAGTATATAATAAAAATGATGTCAAGTCTGAAGTTGCAATCTGCATAACTGAATGGTTGATACAGAAGCTGACAAAGACTTGACCAAAGTTCAGTCAGGTTCCTCAGCCTTTTCGTAGGCTCGTCTATGCACTTTCTTGTAAAATACAGCTTTAGCAAGAACCCTGCTACATTGGTTTAATCTGGAAGCCCCCACCCTCGATGTCTGATCTAGCTCCCTCCAGGGGATGTCTCATCACCCCAGCCTGTCCTTGGCAAGAATCCTGTTAGGTCACTTTAACCAGAACCCCAGTCCCTAACCCTGATGTTTCCTCTTGGCAGTTTTGCATCCACTGACCTCCACCCTGCCCCCTGTCTGTAAACTCCTCCCTGCCCATGCTGTATTAGAGTTGAGCTCGCTTTCTCTCCCCCAATGTAAAATCCCACTGCAGTGTTCCCTACACCCATCACGAGGGTCCTGAATAAAGTCTGCCTTACCATCCTTAACAAGTGTCACTGAATATTTTCTCGTTAACAAAGTAGCTTCATCAAGCTACCTGAAGAAAGGATATTAGCTACTGAATGATCCTTAGCTATATTATGAAAAGGAAAAGGAGTGTACAGATCCTGTTTTGTACAGGTGCCGGCATTCCTTACGGGGAATTCCAACCACATGGTATATGACTTCAGGGCCTGCCAGAGCCTGCACACCCACAAACACTAAAATTGAGACACCTTAACTGTCTTAACCTAGAGTCTGACCCTTTCTCAGATCTAGTAATTATCTAGTATCAATACAGGTCTATATTTGAGATGAGCCAAAAATTTAGTAATGTCTTTTATTGTCATGTTAACCTAAGATTAAGTTCTCACTTTGACTTAATACCGTGTTAGATAAAATATTTCAAGGGAACTTTAAAAGTACAGGCTCAAAAACAAAACAAAACAAAACAAAACCATCTTTGAAGATCAGAAACAGAATAAAAACCAAGTGGTGAGAGGGGCTGAAACCACATGGATGTTGCATCCAATCAGGCAGAGGCTGCTGAGCACTTGAACATGAATGTTTCAGGTGAGTCACACAAGTTCAGTTACATAAGCAGGATGGGCTTGTTGGCAGTCCCTGCCAGATTGTGTTGTTACTGCAAATATTCAGTAATTATTTCATTTCCAGGAGTCTTTTAAAAAACATCTAGTTAGAAAGCCAGTATAGAAGTATGCTACAAGTCAATTTCATAATCTCTTCTCTTTTTCCACATTCTTATTTAAATTCTGGTTAGTTAACGTGTAGTGTAATACTGGTTTCAGGTATAGAGTTTAGTGATTCATCACTTCCATATAACACTGAGGGCTCATCCCAACAAGTGCCTTCCTTAATCCCCAACATCCATGTAGCCCAAACCCCACCCACATCCCTCCAGCAACCCTTGGTTTGTTCTCAATAGTGAAGAGTCTCCTGCGATTTGCTTCCCTCTCTTTTTTCCCCTTCCCCTATGTTCATCTGTTTTGTTTTTTAAATTCTACATAGTTTCATAATCTCTTCTACCTCATGTAGTTTGTCTTTGGCTGAACAAGGTCAATGTGAACCTGCCCCACTTTCTGCTTAACAATAATTTTGTTACCTGATGTGGGGCTATAATTACTCACCAGACACATTAATAAACAGTGTGAACAGACATCATATGCTTTTGGTTACTGAATCCCCATGTTGGTTCAATTGTCAATGATAATGGCATAACACTTTATCCATTTTCCATTCTCCACAATTCTTTGATAAGAATTTCACCAAATTGCTGAGATTCAAAATTTTTTCCAAAAGGTAGAAAAGCAGAAGTATATAGGAATTCATGAATCTACCATGTTGTCAAAACCATTAATGGTTGTTTTTGAACATCCCTTTGTACATGATCATAGCAGTTAGCATTTATATTGCACTTTTATTCAGTCTGTGTTCTTTATTATATCTGACTCATAGATGTGCTTATACATAGTTTTGGAATTATTATTCCCTTCCCATGAGATTTTGAGGTGAATGAAAGAGCCAAGAGGAGAAAGAAGATAGGCTAGAGGACTTGCTCCTGGCCATTAGGATCATGGAGTCCTAGGCCCTAAAATACTGTCAGAAACCACCACACCTATTCCCACCTCAGTGTGCTTCATAGAAACCATCTGACGGGAAACAAAAATGCCCGGTTTTGAAGAATAACCAGACAATCCTGGAGTCAGAGGTGTTCATCACAGAGCAGAGCCAGCCTTGGCAGAGCCCGCCCCATTATGTTCAGCAACTGTATGGAGTTCATCACTTGTACAGGTTCAAGGGCAAGGGCCTTTGTCTTCCCAGTCCTTTCAGAAAGCCCAAGCCCTTGCTGCTTCTCTGCAAAAGGGAAGATGACTGAGGTACAGAAAACATGTAGGCAGAAGGCACTTAAAAAATAAAAGGGCTTGGGGCACCTGTGCGGCTCAGTTGGTTAAGCCTCCAACTCTTGATTTCGGCTCAGGTCATGACTTCATGGATTGTGGGTTCTAGCCCTGCATCGGACTCTGAGCTGACAGTGTGGAGCCTGCTCAGGATTCTCTCTCTCCCTCTCTCTGCCCCTCCTCCCCTTGTACTCTCTATCTAAAAATAAATAAACATTTTTTTTTAAAAAAGGAGGGGTATAATTCCCACTTGAATGTCAGTTTCTTAGACACTGAATCCACAAGCACTAAATGGACTAAATGAAGAGACCCCAGGAGTGGACAGCAGGAGGATAAGAAGCAGATGGAAGATGTAGGCTTCTCCATGGCTTTATGAGTCTACAAAAAAATTATGTGTAATTCATTTCTATTTCTCTAACACCTAGAACAATGTTTAGCCCCTGGTGTCGAGTTCCCCAACAAATGTTAGTTGAATGAACAGTTCTGCCCGCATTAACCCTACTCTCTAATGGCTGATTTTCAAAATCTGTGCCCTTTTGACCTTTCCACACAGGTCAGCTCACAAGCACTTTGACTCACCCTTGGAGTCGGAGTTGGGTCACAGAGTTGAAGCTGTGGGAACAGCCACAGAGGGAACCAAGGGAATGACAGCTTCTGGACACTTAACAGTGTATGTAACAAACGCAACACACAGATTCCTGAAAGTTACACCTGAGTCAGATTTCTGGCAATCAAGTTATTTTTTCTTTACTGAAATGTTCTGACATCTGTCCCTGAGGCAGCCTCTGAGAGCTGGAAAGGCAAGTGGAACCCAGATTCTAAGGACAAGGACAGAGGTGAAGAGCCTCTGGGTGCCCAGGTCCAGCTCATGAGTCAGCCGGCGGTCACATCCTCTCAAAGACGTCCCCCCACACTGAATAACCAATAAGTTCTTTACACTTTGGCTGTAAGTTACTTTGCATAGAAGCCTCTAAGTCAAAAAGCTGTAGGGAAAGAAGGGCATGAAACACTAAAATAAAATAATTGAAATGGTCATATAGTCAAAACCCCTAGTTTTACAGATGGGAAAACTGAGGGACTAAGACCATGTTGTCACTGCAAAACTGAGACCAGGGGGAGCCTGGGTGGCTCTGTCAGTTAAGCGTCCAACTTCGGCTCAGGTCATGATCTCACGGGTTGTGAGTTCAAGCCCTGCATCGGGCTCTGTGCTGACAGCTCAGAGCCTGGAACCTGCTTCAGATTCTGTGTCCCTCTCTGTCTCTGCCCCTCCCCCACTCTGTCTCTTTTGCTCAAAAATAAATAAACATTTAATACATGGTTTAAAAAAAAAAAAAACTGAGACGAGAACTGAGGTCCTGAGCCTTAGGCCACTGTTCTTTCTGCTGTGGAGAAACCTGGCAAGTGAACTAGAGAAGCCCAGTATTTCCCAGAACCTACTGCGGCATCACAGACATAGATGGGGAGGGGGGCAGGAGGAGGGTAAAAATGTAGAGCTTTGGGGCACCTGGTGGCTCAGTCGGTTAAGTCTGACACGTAACTGACTGAGCCCCCCAGCCACCCCTGTGTGTTGGACTCTTGCTATCAGCTCAGGTCATGCTCTCACAGTTTATGAGTTCGAGCCCCGCATGGAACCTGCTTAGGATTCTCTGTCTCCCTTTCACTTTCTCCCTCCCTCTCCCTCTCTCAAAATAAATAAATAAACAAACAAACAAAAAAAAGTAGAGCTTTGCATTCAAATTACCATCAACTTTCAGAAGGGAAAACCTCCAGTTATAAGTAAGTTGTGAGGATCTGATGTATAGCATGGTAATGACACTATGTTATGTATCAGAAAGTTGTCAAGAGACAGTAGATCTTAAAAGGCTCATCACAACACCAAAAAATTTATAACCATATGAGGTGATGGACATTAACTAAATGTATTGTGATCATTTTGCAGTATATACAGACGTCCAATCATTAGGTCGTACCCCTAAAACTAATACCATGCTGTATGTCTCTTATAGTCCAACTTTTTAAAAGTTAAATAAAGAAGTAAAAGAAACTACTATCGGACTCTCCTGTGATATGAAAGATGGCCCTTTGCCCCAATTTGCAGCTTTATCAGCACTCAGGGCCTGTGTCACAGAGTGCGCCCCATCCGCACCCCCGATTCGTCACGCTTATTGTATAAAACACTGAGGTGGGCAGGACCGGCAGCCTGACAGAGGCCTGGCGGAGAGGGGCTCAGGGAGACCCTGGAAGGGAGGCTTCCCTCTGCTGTCCGCTTGGTCCTTCTACCCATGAGATTCACAGTACTGTCCTCCTCCGTCACCAGCTCACCCTTCTGCTTCCCGCAGCCTCAGAGCCACACCAGCCCTCCAGGCGCCAGCCAAGGTGTGTGAGCAGCACGTAGGGCTGCTTCAGTGCTTCCAGAAGCCCGAGGGCCTCTGTGGAGTCAGGAGCAGATGAAGCCGGCTGGGCAGGGGAAGCACAGGAGCAGTGCCTGAGGCAGAGCGGGAGGGGGCTGTGTGCGGTGGGCTCTAGTTCGTACATATGCTTGCTCGTTCCCCACACTCGTGCTGTGGCAAGAGACTGCCAAGTCCTGGGAAATGGCCAGGGCTCTGTGCGTCTGCAGCCTTGCCCAGACCACTCAGAGAACTTTAAGGAGCAGCAGCGCTCCCGTTTCAATGCCAAGGCCTTTGAGAGGCACCACAATGGCTGGATGCCTCTATCAGGGGTCAGTCTGGGACTCTTGAAAAATGTGCATCCAACAAAAGCCAAGCCTTGAGCTGCACATTGCAGCCTTTAGAGTCCCACCTTTTCACAGCCGGCGATCGAAGCAAGAGGCATGGGGTGGGGGTGGGGGTTGCATGAGTTGATTTCAGGAAGTGTCACCCTGGAAGAACCAATGAAGGACCAGCTCATTTGGTCAGGGTTGGTCCTGGTTGCTAGTTAATCCCAAAAGAGACGAAGTTTAGCGAGGAGGTGATGGAGAAGCTGGAAAACTCAGATGTTACCAAAGAGTGCAGCCTCGAAGGGTCCGGGCTTTGTGCTCCGGATCCAGGAGCAGATGAAGAAGGCTGTCACAGCTCTGAGAGTGGTCCAAGGGGTGCTCCCCACCAGGAAGCCGAGGACCTTGCTCGGATTCCCCAGCCACCCACTTTGTTGCAAACTGGCGGTGGGAGGCAGACTATAACCTCATCAAATCCCTGCCGCCATCATGGGCTTTGGGATAAATAAAGCCCAGTATTTCATCTTCTCAAACGTTGGACCTGAACACCACTTAAAAGACACATAGAAAGGGGAGAAGAGGGGGCATTCTTCTCTCCCTGAACTCGATTTGTCTAGTCCTCTTGTATTTATGGTATTGTTCTATCTTCTCTTCCCTTCTGAATACACCTGACTTTTTAAAAATATTAAGAACGGCTTAATGAAAGAGAAATACATCCTGCTACCTTCAGCAGACTTCGGCGGACTGCAAAGTGTGTGCAGAGCACTGCACCACATGCCGAGGCTCACGCAGTGGTGAATCCTGCCCTCCACGAACCTTCTGTCTGCCAAGGAGATAAAGGGCACTCCAAATACCGGTGCTCCAACCTAGAATGCGGGAGAGGTAGAGAGAGGCTGTTCTGGCTATCCGGAAAAGGGAAGAGATTACTCCAAGTGTTGACAGAGGAGTAAACACAATCATGGAAAAGGTTTGATGGACAGGGGAAACTTGTACTGGTGGAGATGGGGGTGTGGGTCCGGAGGTACAGTCATTCCAGGTGGGATGAACAAGATCTAAAAAATTCCTGGGGGTGTTGTTGCTGTTGTTTTACCTTTTTGGTGGGGGAGGCACAGCCCCTTTTAGGATACCCGATGGACACACATTTACGCTGAATCCCCGTCGGTGGGTTCATAAACCCCATGTGCATTTAAACACAAAAGTCCGGATGAGTCCCCGGGAGGGGTATGGGGATGCTGGTGGTTTGCTCTCCTTCCCTGCCCCCCTTCCCTCCCCTCTCCGTTGCTACGTCCACCCACTGTGGCACCAGGAGAATCACGAAGGGGACAGGTGACTGCTCAGCAGAGCAGGCCCCATTCGGCAAAGTCTGCTGCCCTTGTGCATGGCTTCCGCGAGGGGACCCGCGTGGGGTCCGCCCGAGGCCCCTGCCATCCATCCAGTTGGCTGGCACAGCCCAGGACCCGAGGGTCCCGGCAGCCAGGAAGGTCCACGGCTCGCCCTCCACCTACCCTTACAGCTGGTTCATTCTCTCCAAATCCTCTTCCTTCTCATCTTAAAATATGCTGCCTGCCCAGGACGCACCCCTCCCCGCCACCTTTCCCGCCTGATAGGCTGCAAAACTACAATCCAACACATTTATCTTTGGAGTTTCCGTGAAGACAGGTTTTGTCTAGGAGATTCCACAGTGGGAGCAGGGACGCGAGGATCCCTCATCACCCTGCCTTCCTATCTGTTTATTTAGCCTCAGACTTCGGGCCAGAAGGGCAGCTCCTCCCCTGCCAAAGCTTTGTTTTTATGCAAAGATAAAACGTAGCTGTTAAAAATAATTGAATCATGTATGGTTACAGAGTTTCTGTCTGGGGCGGTGGAAACACTGTGTTCTTTGGAAAGAGTGCTGACGGTCGCACAAGCTTGGGAATGAAATTAGAGCTCCTGAACCGTACACTTCAAAATGGTTAAAATTGTAAATCTTATGTTATATATATTTTACGATATGAACTGCTGTTGGCTGACACGGTTTTCCCTCTGCTCTTCCCGTCGGTGGCCTGGTGGGGAGAAAACTGCTTCACACTCACAGCGGGGAAGGCCCTTTGCCCGTGGAGGGTCCCTTGGGAGGCCCAACGGCAGCCGTGTTCCAGCCCCAACAGCGGAGGGATTCAAACGTGGCAGCATCTTACAAGGCTCATGAGGTGCCCGGGGCCGCCATTGAGACACCCCCGCGGCTCTTCCAATGGAGACCAGAGCACAGGCTCTGCCGGCTTCCCCCCGGCCCCGCCCACAGCCGCTGCGCGCGCACCTGCATGCACTACCCAGCATGCACTAGTCCCAGGCACCGTCCGTGGTGGTGTGCTCTAATCGGAGGGAAAAGATTCTTTTCAAAATGCAGAGTCACAAAACTCACAAGAACACATCCAGGCAGACGCTGAAGTTTTGTGTCTGCCCCCATCTCGTCGATTCCCCACTTCCTCCCCAAAGGAAACCAGTTTTATTATTTTTTTTTATTTTTTTTAATGTTTTATTTATTTCTAGGAGAGAGAGAGACAGCGTGAGCAGGGGAGGGTCAGAGAGAGAGGGAGTCACAGACTGAAACAGGCTCCAGGCTCTGAGCTGGCAGTCAGCACAGAGCCCGACGCGGGGCTCGAACCCGTGAACCGCGAGATCATGACCTAAGCGAAAGTCAGACGCTTAACCGACTAAGCCACCCAGGTGCCCCAGTTTTATTAGTTTTTGAGGCATCCTTCCAATGCCTAGCTCAGGCACATCTTCTATTACCATTTTCTCCCTTATTTAATTCTTAATTTTTCTCTTGTGAGTTCCTCCTCATTTATTGTCACTCGTACTTGACTCCTTGGAACGGGGTCCTGGGGGCCGGGAGGAGTGAGAGAGGGCGATAGAGACAGGAGAAGGGTGAGGGTGCAAGTAAGACCCTCGGAATGCAGGGATCTGGGCTTTGCAGGCCTCTGATCATCCCTTCGGTCAGGCCCTATACTTCCGGAGAAAGAATCCAGAGGACGTTGTGAAGAGGGTCTGGCCCGAGCTAGAATTCCAAGATGGCTAATTAGACTCAGCACACAAATCCTCTAAGGGCAGAGGTCTTTTTTTTTTTTTTTTTTTTTAGAAATAAGGATGTGGTTGGTTGGGTAGAAAACCTGTGGCCCAAGGCAAAACCCAGCCCAGGACGATAGATAAATATCAGATGGGCTGAAGTGGATGCAGGAGCTGGCAGGCCAGTACTAGAGCACAGTGTCCCTCCAGGTGCTCGGGGGCCTGTGGCTGGGGCTGGAAGAGCCATGTCATCTTCTGTGGAGACCTGGAAGGGAAGGTGATGTCAAATGCCCAGTGCGATCCAGCCGCCAAGTCTCTGGACTTTCACCCCTGTGAAGACCGAACTCTTCTACCCACTGGGTGGGAGCCAGTCAGTCAGGAGGAGAGGGCTGCCACACCTACCCTCCTCTCCCAGCTCTGGCTGGGTTCCTTGGTGGTGGAGGTGATGTGTATGCAGAAAAGAGGTGGGGCGTTGATGACAGAGCACAGAGGAAGTGGGGTAGCCAAGGACTTTCCTGGAGGTCTGGGCAAAGCCTCCCGCAGGGGCCAGCCACCCTTGGTAAAGGACTTCTGTGGGGAGTAGCCTCACTTGGGATCGTGGGGGCAGTCCTCTGGAATTAGGCGTGACTTCTGCCTTGGTTGGAACATTCTGGCTGGATGTTCATATCCTAAGCATTAGGCAGAGTTCAGGGATGCCCAACAAGTGGGCTAAAAGCAGAACATATTATCTTTAAGAATATTCATGACAAGTGGGTTTATCCTGAATGTATTTGAAGATGCTCGTTGGACAATAATTTCACATATATGGAGAATGTTGACATTTTCATAGCCTGCGTGTGGCTACTTTCAACGATCTTGCCTTTTGGAGACTGGGAACAAGAAGGTAGAAAGGCCATCCTCCACTCCACTTCTGTCCTTCTACCCAAGACTGTCCTGCCTGAGGATTCCTGCCTGAGGAGAGTTAAAGAGACTCCTCCCTCGGTTTGACCTATGGCCTCCTCAACTATACTTTTACTGTGGGTAATAGTAAAAACTGGTCACCTGGAGAAGGCTTCTCTCTTTGCTTGGGCCTGTAGGTTTGGGGGAGAGTTCAGAGGGCTTTGCCAAGAGGGTCAAGCCTCTGTTTAGCCTTGAGCTGCTTACTCAGATCCAGAACACAAATCACTGGGGCACCTGGGTGGCTCAGTTGGTTGAGCATCCAACTCTTAATTTGGCTCAGGTCATGATCCCAGCATTCTGGGATCAAGCCCCACATGGGGCTCCATGCTGAGCATAGAGATTCTTTCGCTCTTTCTGCCCCTCTCCCCCACTCATGTGCTCTGTTTCTTAAACATAAAGAAATTGAAAAAGATTTTTTTTAACTCCTATGACCAAAGTGTCAAGAAATATAGGTATAGGTTTTATTTCCTCCCACCTTAAAAGTACCCACTAAGCCCTGTAAGAAAAGGGGAAAGGCAGAGGCCTCAGGAGCTGTCCCAGTGAAGCCCAGTACCACCTGCACCCGTAGCAGGACACAGGTCAGAGATGAAGGCAGGTGGCGCAGAAGGTTGGTTGGTGGCGCTTGATGAGCTGTTTGAATCCTGCCGGCCACTCTCCTCCACGAATGGGCAGGATTGGGCCTCAGGGCCTTATTTCACAGAGTTCAATCTCCTGGCACCAGTCAAGTTGCCTTAACTCACCCTGAAGTGAGAACAAGTTCACGGACATGACAGTCCCTCTGACAACTTAGGATAACACAGAAAACTTGCCTAGAGCCCTACAGTGAGTGGTGTGATGGGGACAGATGGACAGGAGCACAGCAGGTGCAGAGGCAGCCTCACCTTGCTGTAAGGTGAAGAGAGAGAGAACTTTGATTTTATTTCTGAGGAACTACATCCACTGGAAGGAAGGGATATAAATGGCTGTATGATGTCTGGTCAGGGAAGCTGAGGCCCCCATGGCCCCTGGGTGAGGGTTACAGCCGTGCCATCATCTCTCCTTGTCCTCCGTGGATCCAGGCAGTATGTGAGGAGGAGGGTTTGGGGCAGAGTGAAGGTGGGTCCCCAGAGCCAGCACTGGGTGTGTGGATGCCAGGGGGTGTGAACAGGTGTGAACCAGGTGGTTCTCCTTGGCTTCCTAGCTCTATGAAGATGCAGGTGGTGTCCTGTAAAAGCACATTTCTGTCCCTTCCTGTGAGACATCAAGACACTCTTCCTCTCACCCTTCCTCCCCACACTCACCTCCCCACTATTACCCAGAATCCCTTGTCCACTTCCAGTGGCAAGGGAGCTAGCAGTTTCTGGGTGAGGCCCAGCAGGGCCAGGGATGAGCAAGTCAGGGAGTCCAGGCTTAAGAGGAGGGGCTGGGGTTCCTCTGAATCCCTTCTGACCTTTCAGACGTTGAACTTGGGGAAGCCAGTGACGTAAGAAGCACAGAGGCAAGCCAAGAGCTGTGTCTTAAGTTGGAATATGATTACCCTCCTTCATGTGTCCAGGTCATTAGAGCAAATGTGACCAAAAAAAAATGCAGCTCTGGGTTGACGAGAGCTTTGGTCTCTCAAAGAGTCATAGGTAGTTATTGGGGAGGAGGTTCCAAATGAAGAGAGAGGCTGTAGTGAGCAGAGAGGCGGTCCTGACAATGCCTGGAACAGGCAGAGAGGTGGTGAGGGAGGAGGGGAAAGGCTCAGGGGAGGGTAGAGATAAGGAGATGAAATGCAGCCCAGAGCAGCCCTCCACCCTGGGGCCTGGCCAATCTCAACTTGGCCTCCAGAACTCAGGTTTGGGTGCACCTACAAATCCTGCTAATGACAATGGTGGCCATGTGTGCCAGGCCCACTCAGTCCCCACAGCAATAGAATAAGGTAGGTGTTCTGATTTCAGTTCTATACGGGAGGAAACAGAATCGGAGAGATGCAAAAAGCGGCCTGAAAAGTCACACAGCCAGTGGGAAAGCCAGGGTTCAAAGCAAAGTCTGATACAAAACTCCACCCTCGGACCACCATTACTCCGTTGCCGCACCTGCTGGGTGTTAGGTCGAAGGGAGGAAGGAGCCCTTCCTTCCCGATAGCTGCTTGCAGCTGTGGCCGGGGGATGGTCCGGAGGGTGCTGTGTGCCGGGCACCCTGAGACACGCTGTGAGGATGCCCAAAATCCTGAGGTGCAGGGGCCCTTTTTAAGAGCTTGTGTGCTAGTGGGCTCTCCACAGGAGACACTGGGCAGTGGAAGGAGGGGCTGGGGGTCTCGGGCAGAGAAGGTGGCCAAACAGGGAGGAGAGAGGAGCAGCCTGGACCAGGCTGGGGAGGGAAGAAGGGGTGCTGGCTGTCTTTGTCACGGTTGTCTGAGACATGCCTAGGTCAGTGCCTGAGGCTCAAGGACTGTGGTCCATTTCCATTCTGAACAAATAGGGCTGGGGGTAGGCTCCTGGTTATGCTTTTTCTTGCTGCTGAGCCGTCAGGAGCTCCCGGCCTTAGATATGGTTTGGTCCTATTTTCCCAGAAATGATCAGTGACCTCTGAGCAGTACTTGTAAACAAGTATAGAAAATGGGATGAGAAGCTTTGACAGTGGAAGAAATTTCTCTCTGAAGAAACCTCAGGGATCCGGACCAGCGTGATGCAGCTTAGGGGGCTGACAGTGTCTAGGGGGCCAAGGGCTGTGTTGGTCACAGAAGCCCCTGGCTACTGAGTCCATGGACCTGTGATCTTGACCACTGCTCCTGTCCTCTGCCCCCCCTTCCCATTTTGACATACAAAGTATAGTAAGACCCAAGGCCTGGGGCTGAGGCTGATGGCACTCAGGTGCCACCAGAGAGAAGAACAGAGCCAGGGCTGTGACCCCCACATCGCCTGGGGCTGCACAAAGATGTGGGTCATCCAACCTCACAGAGGAGCCATCTGAGAGGCAGGGATGGAGTGGGCCTGAGTGCTTTGCAGGGGAGGGGATGGTTTGAGGTTGGGGTGGGTGTGGTGGCGAGACAGATGAGCCTCAGGGATTCTATTCCCAGAGGACAACTGGTGGCAGAGCTGTGGCCAATGGCCACGAGGGCTGAGGTTCAAGCTGTGCCCCACAGCAGTACCAGAGGCCTGCAGAAGCAGGGCGCCCGAGCTCTGCAGGCCAGGCTGTGCACTGCTCCCCAGCTGTAGTCACACTGGCCCCGAGCGGCGGGGGGGTGTCTCCCGGTCTCTCTTAGATACACACACACAGTCCCACACACAGATCCGTCCTCATCCTCACCCTCTCTGTACGCTCCCTGTCACGCACAAAACTATTTCCACTCTGGTCCACACTCCGTTCCTCTCTTGGCTTTGCAGCCTCTGCCAGGGTCTGATCCCCAAACTCCCTTCTCTTCTGTCTCCTCCCAACATGCAAGGGCTGGCGGTGTGACAGACACTCTGGTCAGGTCTCCTCAGCCTTCAGACGGTTGGTGATTTCACCCATAACTACAGGTGGGGACACCACGGGCCTGGACAGTGAGGGGGTGGGGGGCTGGGAGAAGGGCAGAAGCCTGGGTTGCTCTCTGGGAGGCTCCCTGTAAGCAGGCTGGGCCACTTCCACCTCAGGGCCAGCAGCAACTGTCTTCACATCCCCTCTCCCAACAAACAACACATCCTCCCTGGGTGCGAGCCCTGACTCAGGCAGCAGGGCAGGCGGGGGGACGGCGGGCAGCATGAAGGACCTGTTAGTGCAGAAGCAGGAGGGCAGAAGCAGCTGGTAGATCTCGGTGTTGAAAATGGACATTCTGGGAAATAAAAAGGAGCGTTCACTCTTAAATCCGTGCCCAGCTGCCCCCTCCTCAGGTGAATACAGGTGAATAACAGAGCATTCTGTGGGATTTCTATTTCAAATTCCTCATTTATTTTGACATTCACTTGGTTGTGACTCCAAGTTATCAAAGATGCAGGACAGGAAATGTGCAGCAGGAGCAGTGAAATGGCGGTGGAGACAAGATGGCCGAGAGGAAAGGGTGTTCCAGCCTCTCCTTTTCTTCCTGTTGGGAACGACTTGAAAGGTGTCCAAATAGCGTCCCATAGCACAGACTCCATAGCTAAGAAGTGCAGCACGATTGAATGGGTGGGCTTCCTCTTCCATAGGTTAGACCCTCACACTACAGGGGATGGACAGCTCCTGGAGACTGGGCCCTGAGCACTGAGGGGGGGAGGGGAACCGGGGCGCATCATCCCTCCAGTGCCCAAACCCAGATTTTGGTGTGTAGATTGACAAGATTTAGGCCAAGAAAGCTCTAGGAGGAGAGGGGACGGTCCAAGATGCTTTTCACTGAGGGACCCCAATAGATCAATGCAAGAAGCAGGTGATAGTTGACTGGGCTGTCTTGATTTCTCCAAAGGCAGGGGGTACAAAGGAGGGCCAGCCTTTGCTGTGGTTGATTGGCTGTGAAATTCCCACGCGGGGAGGCACTGGGGCTGGTGGTCAGGAAGCCACAACGCCTGCCACCCCCAGAAGCTCATGTCAAGGGGGTGCACTTGGGCCCAATGAGGACTGCTGAAGGGATGAAGTTCCTGTCCTAGTCTGGTCCCTCTGGTCTGGGAGACAGAGCTTGTCACCCCACCCGGAGCTGCCTCCCAGTATCAGGAAATGCTGCTATTTGAGATCACTCAGTAGGGCCAGACATGTGTGCTTTTCCCTGACCGTTAAAATCGTTTTGCCTGCTACACCCGTGTTTCACCGTGGTCCTTCAGTCCTCGACACACACATCCTTGCACACTGGATCAGGCAGTCGACAAGTGCGTCCAGCCCCCGCCAGGATGAGGGCGAGAAAAGCAGCATGGCGGGCAGGTCTTTTCAGGAAGTCCTGGCTGTCTGGAGTACTAGCGGGCTCTTAGGTCTATCTGGGCAGCCCTCATTTTCCTGGAGAAAATGGCGACTCTGCGAAGAAAAATGACTGGCCCTAGAGCTAATGAGTGACCAGAGTGTGTGTGACAGACCCCAGGTCCTCTGATTCGTACATAAGCCAGTGTGCGCTAACTACAGAGGAGATGCGAGGTGACAAGTGTGTCCGGGCAGAGTGAAGTGACAGGTGTGGGGAAGTCTCTCCCTGCGCCAGCTCTCTCCCAGCTGCACATGGCTCCCGCTCAAATGCAAAATCCGGATTCCAGCAAAGCGGCTAGCTCCTCCCCTGCCCCAGCCCCGTGCAGCAGTCTGTGACTCCGAAGGTGGGGGGGAGGGGGCGGTAGGTATGCCTTTAGAAGGGGGTGCAGCCACCCCTCACTGTAGAGGAAACCAGGAAAACCCATCAGGTACTTTCCCTCAAATGGCATAAGGCCACAGCAGAGTTCTAAGTGGGGAGTGGGGCAGCACCCCCCCTAGCCAGGGGTGAGGGTGGGGGATCAGCAGTGGGAGGGAAGCCAGCACAGAATCGAGGGAAGCCAGCAACCAGGGAACCGTCCCCGGGAGGCTCTGCAGGCTCTGCCCACACCCGCCAGCTGTGCCCTGGGGACTGGCCACCTTAATCACCTTGCACTCCTGTGTGCAGGCCAGTGCTTCCGTTCCAGCCGGAACATCAGACACCTTTCCGCTCTGCAGCTCCCAAAGGTGGCAAAGCCCCTGGTGTGTGATGTGTGCTGGCGGAGGACACGGACACACACACACACACACACACACAAACACACACACACCCTTGCAGCACTGTTCCCACACGCCCTGCTCAGTGGTGGGCTGGGACCCCAGAGACTATCATCAAGAAGGTCTCATTTGCTAAGCTGCTCAAACTCAGTAGCAAAACTTTGAACCGGGTTCTCCAGCAGGGGCAGCTGGTCCCCGAGGCCGAGAACGAGGATCTGCAGGGAGACAAGGCTAGACATCACCTTTTCGGTGCACCCCCCGCAAATAACCTTATGCCGTGACCTTTAAAGTCAACTCAAGGTGTTCCAGGAGGCAGGGCGTGGGTACAGATGTAGCGAGTTCCGGAATCTATACCCATTATTGGAGCGGATGCACAGACTGCGGCCCCCGTGATGACCAAACACAAAACGCGGCTCTGAACTGGTTCTTGGATTCCTCATAGTGCACGGGCCTGCGGAGGGCCCCGGAACACCTCCCTCTCCCTCCTCGGGCTCTGCAGGGCCTGCCTGCTCACCTCTCCCCGGGCCCTGGGCCCCCTTCGTCCATCCCCCCAAGGAGCCCGGAGGCCTCCGGGGTCTTTGCTCAGCTTTCGTGGTGCTCCTCCTCCCGCAGTGCGGCCAAGCTGGGGGAGCGAGGGGAGCACGAGCGGTTACGAGCCCGCAAAGACCGTCTCAGCCCAGAAGCGCGCAAAGCCAGGGCTCCACCCTCCAGCCCCCACCTCTGCGCCCCGAGGGCGGGCCCTGCCCTCGTTCTCCCTGCACTCAATAGCTTGAATTCCACTGTGGGGCAAGAAAAGCCAAAAACAAAACGAACAAACAAAAAACGGAGACAGTCCTCGTGGGCTGTGGAAGGGACCATCTGCCGCCCCCATGGTTCCGCTGGGGCGGCAGCATCGGTACGCGGAGGGGTCAGGGGGGATCGGGGTTACACGTCTGTACTAATAGCCCTTGGGTTGGTGAAGGCCTCACGCCCCGAGCCCGGCCACGTCACCGGGTAACTCTGGGGCACTGCCAGCTTGAGGGGCGGGGGTCCCCCTTCCTTGTAGTACGTAGGAGCGAAGGAGAGCCGCTCGCCTCCGCCCCCGTTGGGCACCATGTCAGCCGTCCGTATGTAGAAGGGGGAGCCGTACGGGGAGCAGGTGGTGCAGTGGCCGCAGGGCTCGCTGGTGAGAGGCGCCAGGCCGCCTCGGCCGTCCAGGGCTTGGGAGCTGCAGGCATTGCAGGCGGGGCCTCTGGGGTGTGTGGGCAGGTCGTGCTCTTCCTCCTCCTCGTCTGCATCCTCGGCTCTGCTCTTCTTGCAGCAGTAATACTGAGGGGAGAGAGGGGAGGGCTGCCTGAGGGCCGGGGCCCCCCTCCCAGCGCTCAACGGCGCCTGTGCCCCGGTCCGCGGAGGACCCTGTGCAGAGAGCCTCTTGGTGTGGGGGCCAAACGGCCACACCAGACGCCCACGTTCCACCAATACGTGTTCCCAGCTTTGCAGACCCCCACCTTCCCTCTTCCTTCCCCCCTGCTTCCCAGCACATTAGCTCCGGGCTGTGGTTGAGACAGGCAGGCGGCAGAGCTGAGGGGCATGGCGTCATACTGAGGACAGGACTGGGGCTGCTGGGAGCAGCTTTCTGTCTCCCCAGAAGGATGCCCTTCCCCCCACTCCTGAAAGCCCAGGCATGCAGGAGACACGGCACAGTGACCCAGGATCTCCCCAGCACCCTGCTTTGGGGTACCCCAAAGTGTACAGTGTGGGGGCTGCGTGGCTCCCTCTGGCCACCCCCAACTCCCAGCCCCCCTAGCCTATGCCTCCCACATTCCATGGCTCTGAGCTTTTCACCCTCCAGGTGGGCCCCCGGTTTGTGCCCCCCGCACGGGAAGTGGTTGGCTGGCCCCTCTGGGGACTGACCTGGAGTCTACAGTAGCACAGGACGGCGATGATGCAGAGGAGAATGACCGTAGCTAGGATTCCGCCAGTGATCACAACTGTTCCCGCTGTCATCCGCCCGATGCCCCATCAAACTCTGCAATGATGTGTGCGGAGAGGTGAGGGGCGGCCATATTGGCCATGGGGCCTCCTGGAACTTTCTACACAGCCGGAGGCTGGGAGGACCTGCGGGTAGCTGGGAAAGGAGGGCCCCGGGCTCTGGGGACACCAGGGGCTTCCTGAAGGCAGAGGGTGGCTGTGCCTGGGCCAGCGGGGGACCCGGGGGCCTACAGCTGCGGGAGGGGAGAGAGGAAGCAGAGTGCTGACTGAGGACATAATTCTGCTCTCTGCTTCTGTTCAGTTTCAAAGGTTCTTGCTGTCTTTCTCTATCTCTCTTCTCCTCACACTCAGCTCATGGCTTGAAGACACAAAGACAAAAAAAGCTCCCTTTCCTGAGGGCTTGGTCTGTGGCACTGCCCTAAATTTTCCCTGGTTGTCTCAGTTCATCCTCAGAATACCTTCTGGGGTAGTTATTAAGCATCCCTGTTTCACACACGATGAACCGAAGCTTCGACTGGTGTGGCTGAGCTCCTGTCCAGCCTGGTCCACCCCAAGCGCCATGCTCTTAGTCCCTGCCCTCCAGGACACAAACAGAAATGACACCAGAGCCTTTGACCCAGGTGGAGGGGACAGGGTCTGAATCTCAAAAGTTCTAGCTGGTTCTGCCCTGGCTAAACCCACACTCTTTTTGGGGGTATCTCACCTCTCTTTCCAACTCGTATGGAAAACAAGGGCAAGGTAAGCCCAGGGGGGTGGGCAACAGGCAGTAAGTATTCTGGCTCCTGGAAGGTGGTGGCGGGGCTGGAGGTCAGGCCCTGCTAAGGCGGTAACGGGCCCGGGGGGAGCTCTAGACAGGAGGAGAGACTTCCCAGCCTCTCGGGCACATGGGGACCAAGGCTGGCCGTGCTCCTGGAGCAGGAAGGAGGGAGGAGACTTGGCATCTTGAGGAAGGAAGGGTGACCATGAACACTTACGTTCAGTAAAGGGAACAGTGTGACCTGCAAGACAATAAAAGAGACAGAGATGTAGGAAGAAGAGCGTTACCCCTGAAAAGACGCCAAGGGTTAGAATGGTCCCCAAGGCCCACCTCACCTGGCTTTCCTCCCTGTGTGCCCCACCACCCATAAACCCACATGTCCCGAGCCCCGTCTCCAGCTGTGCCTCCCGCTACTGATAGACAGATGTTTCACTCGCGTGTCCCTCTGGCACCTCACACTCAACTGTGACAGCCTGAGTCATCACCCTCTTTCCAAACGGGCTTTCCCACCTCCCACTTCTCTGTGAGTCCTTCTACCAGAGCCGCTGCGTAGGGGTCTGGCAAGTTGCTGTCACTCAAAGGGCACATGGGGCCGGAACGCAAGCTGCAGCCCACTGAGGAAGGGGTGCACCCTGCGGTGCTCACCTGGCGGAAGGAGCACCTGCTTCTTCAAGCAAGTCCCACCTGCCCCTCACCATGGTGCACCCTCGCATGCTCCGCCCCGCTCCACTTCCATGCATGCTCACCACCAATTTATCTCCCCCACCCCACACTGCCCACTACCCCCCTACATGAATCCTCTGTCCACCAGGGAGGTGCAGTTCTTAAGAAGCTTAGAGCCTCGTGATGAAAAGACATTTAACATACCATATGATATGGCATAAGACACACAGACCAGGGGCTGTGAGGACCCAGAGGAGGAGCGGCTAACTGCTTGGGGAAGGCTCCTTGGAAGGTGTTACGCTTGGGCTGAGTCATAGAAGGTGAGAGGGAGCTTGTCTGGTAGACATGTGCAGAGGGCTGGATGAACGGCCCAGGCATGTGAGCAACCACAGGGGCTTCCAGAACCTGGAAGGAACCTGCATGGGCCAGGGCAGGGTGGGCAGGAAGTGGGAGAGGCGGTAAGGCAGGCAAGGGACTGGCATTTAACTCCCTTGGAGGCAAGGGGGCTTCCTGAAGAGCTTTCGGTAGGGGAGTGCATGAGCCTGCTTTCTCTACCTGTTCAGATCCTGACCACCGTCCAGGGCTCTGAGAGACCTCCCTGACCCTCTCATAGTGGTGCTCTCTCTCTCTCTCTGGACTCCTACAACCTTTCCATGTTTTTAAGTCTATTTATTTTCAGAGAGAGAGAGCAAGCAGGGCGGGGGGGGGGGGGCAGTGGCAGAGAAAGAGGGAGAGAATCTCAAGTAGGCTCCACACCAGCACAAAGCCCAATGATGGGCTCCAACCACCCACGACATCATGACCTGAGCCAGAATCAAGAAGAGTCAGATGGTTAAGCGACTGAGCCACCCAGGCTCCCCACCCATCAGCCACTTTCCAAATCTTGTCTTGGTAAAACGCTTGTCAAGTTTCACATGGGAACATCTTAATTCCTCTAGTACTTTTGAAGTCCTTTGGGGTCAGGAGTTGTGTCTTATACTGCTTCATACCCCTGCAGCATTGTACACAGCGCTCCGTACAAGTGGGTACTTATAATCATCTTCTGATACAGCGTTTCTTTCATAGGCCTGGCAGTTATGACTCTGACCCACCCCTAGGGGGCAGCAAGTTGCATCTCTCAGCTCCCATCCCATCGTTCAGACCTGAGCTTCCCTGTTCAAGACCAATTTGACTTTGCCCAGATGCATCGTGGGCCATGCTTCAGGGCATCACTGGGCATTTGCGGGGGGCAGGGGGGCACAGATAGGGAGATGAACCCCAGCTTTGGGAGAATTTATGTGCCCTCATTACAACATCAGTCCACTCTCCCCTGCTTTCCCTGCTTGCTCACCAGGGAGGGCTGTTGAAGAGACAGAGGCCTGTGGAGCGCCCTCAAGTTGGAGGCAGCAGTGACCCACTCTACCTGGAAGTCTCGGCCTTGTCCCCTGGGACGAGCCGAGCCTGTTTTAGGATACAGCGAGCTATGAAGCTATATAAGAACAGTGCCCTCCCCTCCTTCTGACCTCCACGCCTGGCCTCTCCCTTTTCGGGGCCCTGATGCTGTACAGCACAAGGGACCTAGAATGGGGAGCAGGGCAGTGCAGGCAGTGGCGCACATCTGAAGACCCGTCTGAGGTCCAACTGCGCCATTTAGCAGCTGTCCCCATCTTGGAAACTGACCTCCTTTCTCACTTGTAAGAGAAAGATTAAAAAAAAAAAAAAAAACTCAGCTTACAAGCATGATTTTGAGGCAGAAGTGAGATTCATGTATGCAACAGTCCCTTGGAAACTCCAGAAGATTCTGCAAACACAGCTATTTGTGGGGAAAAGGAAGGCGTAGACATTGTCTGTGTCTGCTTAAATCTGGCCTTAAAATCAGAAGCCAAGAAGGCATAGGTAACGGGCATGCAGGGAACTAGCCAGCTGCCAGCCACTCCCCGTGATGGCCCCATACTAATGGTACAATTTAGCACTGACATTCCCATATCCAGTAGCTCCTATTATTTCAGGTGGGTTCATGTTCACTCTGCAATTACATGCAAAGGACAACACTCTACAGTCTACAGTGTCCTTCCACTTACAGCCCTTCCCAGGACAGGCAGGCTCCAAGATGGCCACTTGGCAGCCATGCCTCATGTACTTGCCTTCCCTCGAGGGAGGGAGCCTTCTGTGACTGAGTTCTAGCCAACAGGACATAGCAAAGATGATGGGATGTCGCTTCTGTGAATAGTTTACGTAGCATTCTGACTACCTTCTTGCTAGCCAGCTCCTTCCCTTGCCGGTTTGGATACAGCATGTTGCCATGTTGAGAGGCCCATATGGCAAGGAACAGGGGGTGGCCTCTGGCTCTCAGCCCAATGACCTAAGTGGAACTGGACAATCACATAAGTGAGAGTGGAAGTGGGTCCTTCCCCAGTTGAGCTTTGAGATGAAACTGCAGCCCCAAGACACCTTGAATGCAGCCTTATGACAGTCCCTGGAACAGTGGGTCCCGCTAGCCACGCCTGGACTCCTGACCCATAGAGACTGCAAGGTCATCGGCATGTGTTGTTTCACTGCTAAGTTTGTAGCAGTCCCATTATGCAGCAAAAGATAACACATCTCAGCACCACACAAAATCCCTACACGCAGGAGAGAAAGTCAGACCATTAAATGATTTGCCTAAAGTCCAGTGTCTGAGTCAGGACTCAGGGGCCAGTGCCATCAAGTTTCCAGAATGCCCAGCTGCCTTCTGATGAGCTTCCTAAGGATGAGAAAGAGATTCCCTCCCAGAGCCTAGTGGATCAGGACAGATGGGTGCAGTGATGACCCAGTCAGGGACCAAGGGCGGCCGAAGAGGACAAACCTATTGTCCACTCCCAGGCCTGCCCTCTGTGACCAGGACTTTCTGGACCTCATCCCCGCCAACACCCATCCCCACCCAAGGCCCAGACATCTTCTGGCGGGAAGAGAGGGCTGGCCTGAGCCTCATACTTACGTGAAACAGCTGGGGCAGCAAAGGCTCAGTCAAACAGGCTGTGCCTGAGCAGACAGTGGTTGGGGGTGCATCATGGCCAAGGGCATCAGTTCCTGCCAGAGAAGAGAGGGGAAGATCAGTGAGAGCTGGAGAGGGAGGCCAAGATGAAGAGAGCCCAGACTCGGAACAGACATCCCCCAGAGGGCCTTGGCTCTTGACCTCCATGCTGCCTAGGAACCTGAGGACGGACCTGTGAGGACCTATCCCGTCTTCGTTTACTGCCCTCAGTGCCGCTGTCCGGAACCCACGGGCCAACACAGTAGCAGGGCACTGGGCAAGAGCTTCTGCCTGTTCTGGGAAGTGAGGCTCAACGTGGGGGGTGGGGGGTGGGGGGGTAGGATAGGGAGCCTCTCACGCTCCTGGAGAATTCTGGTCAGTGCCCTGGCCGACAGTGTCCTTGTTGCCTGCATGCTGGTCCTTTTCTCTGTGGCCCCACACACCTCTTCCCCATTCTTCCCCAGTGCCCACAGTTACACACTCCCTTCTCTTACGCCAGTATCCCGACCCCCACCCCTTCCACCACCAGCTGGACGGTCGGATGAGCAAGTTCACACTGGGTGCTGATGGGGGAGGGGAGGCAGGGTCCTATCAGGACATGTAGCAATCCGGTCTAGGCTAACTAGTGGGGCTCCCTTCAAATGAAAATTCTCCAAATATCCACAGCACGTTCTTAACAGGAGAGTCTGGGCCTGACACTGAGAGTATGGGAGTGGGGGAGAGAAGGAAGCCCGCTGGGGAGGCCCAGCCCTGCTCATTGTCCTGAGCAGGGAAGGCCCCACCGGGTGTGTTTGTATTGGGAGGGAACCCAACTGTTAACTGGACCCACAGCGTCACCTTCCATAGGGATGGGCTGACCTCCTCCGGGTTCTCTGCCTCAGCCAGAAGCTGAGGGTCAAAGGGCAGCATGAGCATGCCTCAAGGCCCTGTGCTCATCTGAGTTCAGTTGTTCTCAGGAGCAGAACTCTGGGAGAAGTTGAGAAGGCAGATGTTGACCTACAGAGTCAGCCCATCCACGCCTTCACCCCCCTTCTAGAACTAGGCCTTGCTGCCTGGAATCTGCCTGGGATGTTCCAGGCACCCAGGCTTTCTTTTCTCAAAGATGCTCTCACTCTCGCTAATATGGAAATCACAGGTAGCTGGATGTCAGAGGGGGACTCTTAAGGTTTTTTTTAATGTTTATTTAGTTTTGAGAGAGCACAGTGGGCGGGGGGGGCAGACAGAGGATTCAAAGGGGGCTCTGCATGGACAGCAGCAAGCCCGATGTGGGGCTTGAACTCAGGAACCATGAGATCATAACCTAAGCTGAAGTCGGACGCTCAACCGACTGAGCCACCCAGGTGCCCCCTTATCTAAGTTTGACTGGGATGCCAATTGATAGAAACCAGAAGACTAAAGTAAGTTTGGGTCCCTCCTCCCTGGCCAAGAGCAGGGAAGTGTACATGGGAACGTCAAAACATCTGACGTTTCGGAATCCAGGAGACTTTCTCCCACTTTGTAAAATACAGATGGGTCAAAAATTTCGAGAAGACTTGGTGCAGAAGATTTCCTTGACAAGAGCTGTTGCTGAGCCAGGAAACCTCACTCTAACCCCCAAGGGCCGGGGACCAGCAGAGGCTGGCTGTCCCACGTCCTGTCCACTAGTGCCACCCGGAGGCACGAGAGAAGCCCAGTCCACCAGGCTGGAGATGGACATCCTGACGCCCAGGGGCTGAGCAAGGAGTTGCAAGGGCCTCTTGGGACCGAGAGAAGTGCCTGCCTGGGGTAAAGGAGCAGCCGGAGACAGGGGCCCTGCTGGGACCCTCAAACGTGCCCACAAAAACACCCACAAACGCAAGAGCCCGGGTGAGGCTTCCCCTGACCTCCAACCAGTCAGAACTCCCCATTTCGATCCGGCAGCTAGGGAAACAACAGCTCCTGGGAGTAGCGGGAAGAGGGTAAGGGTTGGAGCAGTAGACAACAGAGGGCACGGCCCACCGCCCCAGCTGCCTCCAGCCCGAGGCAGATCCAAACTGGCAGAAAGGAGAAGCACAGTACTGTCGAGTTATTCAAGGATTCCAGGTCCTAAGTTGAGGCTGTCGCTACAGCTGAGAGGTACCACACACACTATCACCTAGGAGTGGGTGACCAGCAACGGCACTGGCCCAAGTTTTTATCTAGGGGCAGGGGGAGATTCCTTCCACTGAATACATTTTAACGTAAAGGGATTGTCCGAGGGAGGGGGAAACATTAAAGTTGTTTGCTGAGCACAAATCATGCAATATGCTTGTTTAACCTATTAGTTACTTACAGAAAAATGCATGGAAATGGAAGGACTCTAAGGGATCTGACCCAGTTATCGATTTTCTAGATGAAGGAACCAAGTTCAGAGAGGACAAGTGACTGGCTCAGCAATGCACAGCAAGATAGAGACAGAACAGGAAGGGCAGTGGGGGTAGAGCCTCCTGGCCCCAGGCCAGGGCCCTGCCGTTAGGCTGCTGTCTCTCCTTCCAGAAGATCTGCACTAACTTCACCACGGGCTAAGGTGTCCCCGGAGGTAGGGTCTCTCAAATGAGCTTGATGATAACAATCACCTGAGTCGGGTGTTAAGAAACAGAGACTCCAGACCTACCGAGGCGGCATCTCCCGACGAGGGGCCCGGGGACCTGCCTCTTTTATAGGTTCGAGTCTCCCATCTGGCCCTTTTAGGAAATGATGTAGGATGAAGGTCTTTGGGAGGATTTCAGGCCGCAGGCAGCCGAGGAGGCAGGTGACTTTGCAGAGTCTGTAGCATCATCTGCTGCCCATAAGACTGGCTCTGGATTCCGTGTCCTCGGGGTGAGTGGGCCAGAAGGCAGGAGGAAGAGGGAGGTGCGGGGGAGAACCAGGGTACACGGCAGCCCTGAGTGGGGTCAGGGTGGGGGATCTTAAAGGCCATTTTAGTAGAGGCTGGTGGCGGGGGAGGGTGACGGCCAACATGACAGGATGTATTGGGGAGCGAGTGCCCCCCTCCTCACAAGGCGAAGCATCTGTGCTGTGTCTGAAGGGCCCCTGCCCTCAGTGACTTCAGCTCACTGAGGCGGGGTCACCCCCTCGCTGCCTGAGTGACGCTGGCGGGAGACGCAGCCACAGCAGGGAGCGGTACATGTAATTAACGACCGGCTGCCCCTGCTCCCTGCTCAGCCCCCTCGGGGGCACGAGTTAATTGAGTGGGGCCTGAACACCACTGATCTCAATTTCTTCTGAGGCAATTAAGCCTTCCCCAATCATTTATTAACTCATGAAATGGACACAGCAGGTTAGCAGCCCCGGAGAAAACGAACAGCTTTTTTTTTCCTTGTTACCAGACGTCCTAGACTGCAATCCTCACGCGAGGTTGGCAGAGGGGATCGGAGGAAGAGGTTCCTTTTACTTTGGCTGTGCTTGTGGCCATTGCCACGCACATGTCCCCCAGGAGGAGGGTGTGAAGAATGGTGGCCAGGTGGGGTCCTCAGTGCCCAATACACAGGTAAGGACAGCAGCAAAGAGGTGTGTGCTGTTTGCAAAGAGGTCTCTTTAGATAGAAGGAACTCTTGCAGGGGTGCCTGGGTGGCTCAGTTTGTTAAGCGTCTGACTCTTGATCTGGGCTCAGGTCATGATCTCAGGATTCCTGAGATTCAGCCCTGCATTGGGCTCTATGCTCCCACACAGAGCTTCCCTCTCTCTGTCTCTCCCCTGCTCGCAAGCACATGGGTGTGCATGTGGTCTCTCTATCTAAATAAATAAATTTATTTTTCAAAAAGACCCCTTGCAAATCATCAAGGGGAAAAAGGGAACCTGGATGTAGTAACGGGTAACAGACAGGTGGTTTCAAAAGGAATAACCACAAAGGCTAACGGGAAAGTGAAGAGACGCCCAGACTCACGACCAATCTGACAAAGACAAATTGAAACCACAGTTTCAAACTTCTACTTTACACTGGTAGGACTGGCACAAAATTAGAAAGCTGGATAATGCCGAGGGTCCGAGCAGCTGTAGGCATGCAGGGGCACCGCGGGAGGGGTGTAGCGAGAGCAGCCACTGGCCTGGTGTCACTTCGTCATATTAAGTTCACAGATACCCCATGAGAAGCAATTCCGTGCCGGAGTCTATGTCCCCCAGATTTCTCCCGCCGTCCACAAGGGGATCACGTGTGAAAGGTTCATGGCTATGTTGTCTGTGGTGGCAGGGAATTGATGCCCCAGTGACCCCCCGCCCCCCAGCGATGGGGAGTGGAGAAGTAAAATCAGGAGGGTTAACGCCACTGTGGAAGGCAACAGACCACATGGTCCATAGTAACGACTGTATATCTTAGCACAGCGCTAAGTGAAAAACAAAGAAAAACAAAAACAAAACAAATGGAGCGAGATGTAAAATACTGCCTACATAAATTTAAAATGCAAGCCTGCAGATCAACAATTCACAGTTTCATGAACACACGCCAAAGCAATGGATCGCATTAAATGTGAGAATGGCTGCCCATGGAAGGAGAACAGGACTGGAGGAAGGAAAGAGAAAAGCAAGTAACACAAGAGGGGCCTGGCACAGACCCATGTAATTGATAATGTGCTACAATTGCACGGAGTATAATTAACTTCACTGTCTGTACCTGAGGTCCAACTTGAACAAAGATTAAGAAGGGGGCTTTGACCACCTCCAGGAAGCCTTCCATGATGCACTTAATGTTGCACATTTCTGGTTAGCCTTCCTATTTGTCCTCAGATAACTGTATTTGTTCATACATCCGTGTCCTGGGGGCACTGTGCTACCTTCGTTAGATCACAGACCATTTGCGGGCACAGACTTGGAATCCTGTGTCTTCCTAAAGCTCTACTCCAGGTGCCTGATGTTCTGTCCGTTTCAAACATGGGATGAGCAGCTCTAATGAGGAAGTTGCTCTGTACGCAGAGTGCTAGTCCAACACGCAGCCAGGCCTTCAGGGCTCATCTGCTGCAGACAGTCATGGGAGCACCAGGCTAGGAGTACCAAGATTTGGGCTTAAATTCTATTTTCTACGCTCCCTGAGGTGACTTTGGACAACCGATGATCTCTTTGAGGTTCCTCCGCAAAATGAAGGTAAATGACACACCTTCCCTTACAGAGTAAGGATTATGGGAAAGGGGGTGTTATTTTAAATTGTGCTGGCTTCGAAGGAGAGTGGATGCTGTTCCAAGGACTCAGGGTCCCTGGGGTCCTCTGTGCTGCCAACAGAAGAGACGGCCCATCGCTCTCACTTGTCCCTTGATGAGTTGACCATGCCAAGGTTTGGAAATAGACATGGTAAGAGCTGGACCACTCGACACAATGGAGTAAAAAGAGTTTATTGAGGTATAAGGTGGCAGAGACAGACCAGAGAGGGAGGCATGAGGAAGAAAGGAGATCCAAAAAAAATGGCTGAGGCTGGAGGGCTCTGGCAAGTCTCTTGGCCAGTTAAAAATCCCGGCAGTTGGTTAGTGTAAAAGGCTTTTAAGATTTGGGAGGTCTTGGGGCACCTGGGTGGCTCAGTTGGTTGAGTGTCTGACCTTGGCTCAGGTGATGATCTCACAATTTGTGGGTTCAAGCCCCACATCGGGCTCTGTGCTGACAGCTAGCTCAGAGCCTGGAGCCTGCTTCAGATTCTGTGTCTCCCTCTCTCTCTGACCCTCTCCTGCCCACGCTGCTTCTCTCTCTCTCAGAAATAAATAAAACATTTAAAAAAAATTTTTTTAATTAAAAAAAATTTGGGAGATCTCTAAGCTTTTAGCAAGGTCTTCTCAAATTGTTGGTAACTCACAAACATGAACGATATTTTTCTCATTAGAGGCAATCGAAGGAAGAGGCTGAGCTCAGACTCAGATCAGTGGGATGCAGAAGACACAGGAAGAACCAATCAGCAGACAAGGGCTGAGCAAGGTCTACCCAGATCCTTACAACACATGACCCCAGCTCATACGTGAGTTATGCCTCTCAGATCACATGTGTCCTGAAGGTTCCCGATCATGACCTTGACAGCATTCCAGCTGGGACCTCTGTGTCTCAGCATGATACTCATGAGCACCCTATGTCATTCTCCTCATTTATTCTCTACCTATTAGTAGTAGTAGCAGTTATTGAGTATTAGTAGTATTAGTAGCAGCTCTTGAGTAGTAGTAGCAGTAGTAGTAGTAGCAGTAGTAGCAGCAGTAGTAGTTATTGAGCATTAAGCTTTGCCTCCGGGACACAAACATGATGAGGCAGGGCACCCTCAAGAAGCTCACAGGGAGAGGGCGCATTGTAAACAGGGGTGGACATGGTGGCCCACCTCTCTCCTGCCTGGGGAGGCACAAAGACAGACCACTCTGCATGATCCCTCAGTCACGACTGTGCCGTCACAGAAACAGTGGGAGCAGAAGTGCAGAGCATCACAGGGGCACCCCAGCTCCACCTGTCCCACATCACAGCCCCATTCCGCTTGTAGTCTAAACACACAAGTGGGACTTAATTACATGTCACTTTGGATGGGGGTGGCGACTATTTTCTACAGAGGACCCTCGTCTCTGCAGCTCTTGAAATCAGGCTCCCTGATCACGGTGGATCTGTTCTCTCTGCTGCAGAGAGATGGGTGCAGAGGCCAGTAAACTCGTTAAGGGTGTGGTTCCCCTTGGACTTGGCTTTGTTTCCCTTTCTGCCTTTCAAAACAGTGTTCATCACTGCTGACAGAACTTCCCTGGGCTTCGTCTTGCTTGATCTCCAGGCATGGCAGTTTTTGATTTATTGTACAGAAAACAGTTAAGTTCAGAAAAGCCACTGACGCAGCAAATTCCGGGAGCGCTGGGACACCCCGCCGGCACCGTTCTTCCACGACCAGCGCGGGCTTTGTGGGGACGTGCAGGGTGGCCCGCGTCTGTGCTACCCCAGCTCTTCTGGGCCCGCATTCCACGCTCTTTCCCAGCCTGGCCGTTTGCAGGAGGGCAGGCGGCACCACTGGCTCCTCTCTCCATGAGTGCACTGTTCTGCATCACAGGCCTGTATTTCTCCTTCTGCGCCTGATGTCTACCATTGTTCAGGAGGTGCTCTGAGCTCCCCTGGCACCAGGCCTCCAGCCCGATGACTGCTAAACAGGCTTGTTAGGAAAGGCCGAAGCGTCTGTGGGGTTTGTCTCTCCTCTCCGGCAAGATGTCAGCCGGCTGGAAGGGATCCAAATAAGAACACAGGCCACGAGTGGCACGGAGAGCTTGTTTTTTGAGGCCAGATGGCGGTAAGGAGACCGTGCATGAGGGCTGAAAAGACAGCCAGAGGGAGCTGGCCTGTAAGGGACCGGTCATTGACCCACAGTCAATGGAAGGAAGAAGCAGGAGGTTTGCTCAGGGCTTTCCAAGGGAAGCAGGATTTGAAAAAGGGATGAAATTCTACTGAGAGAAATTTAGACCAAATCCAAGATAAATCTCACAGGACACCAGCAAGTGTAACAGCGGTCTGGAAACTGCTAACTCACGGTGCATGGGGAGGCTCGGGAGCATCACAGGGCTGGTCTCCTCTCCTGCCCAACCCCGCTACCCAGTCCGGAGGACAGGGCCTATTTCTGCACCTGTTGGGTGTGCCTGGGCCAGACTGAGGGCAGGAGGGGGGTGGGACATCCAGGGGGGGATGGGGCGGCTTCTGGGTTTGGGGAACTTAAAAAATGCAGCAGAATATGCAGAATCCTTGAATCATTTCAGAGAAAACATTCTAAAATAGGCAAGAGCACCCGGGGAGGACTCTCAGAAGTCCAGGCGCAGGAGATCGGGTGAGGGAGACAGCAGGCCTCTGATGCCACGGGTGCAGGTCCGCCACAGAAGCCACGGAAGCCCAAACCCAGGGCTTCGGCACAGGCTCCGGGCAGAGCCCCCCGGGCAAGCTGTCTGTGAGAGGGCCAGCAGAATCCGCAAGGAAGGCCCGGGACTGCAGCAGAGAGAAGCCATCGTCTTGGCCACACGGGCTGGAGCTCCCACCCTTAGTGAGCAGGAAGGGGGAGCTCACCTCCAGACACGTCTCATCCTCTTAACAGCCGACGTGCGCATCCCCACGTCCACGGCGCACCGCAAAATGCAGGGTTCCTCTCCACGTTCTGGGTCTAGGAATTCTCAGCTAACGCTTTGGGTATCTCTGTGAACTGCCAAGGTAAACTCTTCTACCAAGTGACCTGCTTGACTGTTAGAGTCAACACCCTAGTACACAGAGGGAGCAGAACCCAGGGAGCAGCGTCTGTGTCTCAGTGAACCGTATTTCTGTGTGAGTTACATACTCCGACCCACCTGGCAGGGGTGGTCTTGTGATGGTTCCCTCAGCTGAATCTTGATCCCTTTGCACCCTGTGGGATGGGGCCGGGGGTGGGGGTGGGGTTTAGAGATTCTAAACCGCAGCTTTCTAACTCTTCCCCCCAGAAATAGAGATTAAGGAGGGGGAGGGGTGGGGGCAGCAGGTGGCCGGCTTGCCCTTCCGGGAAGCCTCCAGAAGAGGCTGATGCAGAGAAGCCAGAAAACAGTTTAGGAAGATGAGGAAGAGCAACTTTACGCTTCTTTAGTGTAACAGGAAAACATGTGAAGGTAAAGTATTCACAGGCTTTCCCCTCCTCTGCTTTCTGCTAAACTGTGTCTCCTGGCTCCGCTCCTGGAGTGGGCACAGTTAGGGTAAAAGAGAGGCTCTGAGGTGCTCTGCTGTTTGAATTTTTGGGAGCTAGGCAGGTTCGAGTACCCACCTGAATACACTTGCACAATGAGAGGCGAGGAGGAGAACTCCAAGAGCCAGTGTGAAAGGCATCTGAAAAGCCTTCTGGAAGGAGGGACAGAAGAGGAAGGTCAAGGTGGCCACCACATGTGTGAGACGCTGGGAGCACTGGAGATGGGGGAAGATGAAATTCTGAAGTTTTTTCCATATATGATGAATACAGTTTCTCCCATTGGGATCATCCCAAAATGTGCATTAAAGATTGAACTTGCTTTCTAAACTTTTTTTTTTTTTTTGCATATTGGATTTGAATTTCCTGGAATGAGACACCTTGAAGAGACTGAGACAATGAAATAATTTTTCCTTTCCTTTTGTGGGTTATAATCATAAAGAAAGACTACTTGGGGCGCCTGGGTGGCTTAGTCGGTTAAGCGTCCGACTTTCGCTTAGGTCATGATCTCGCGGTTCGTGGGTTCGAGCCTCGCGTCGGGCTCTGTGCTGACTGCCAGCTCAGAGCCTGGAGCCTGCTTCAGTCTGTGACTCCCTCTCTCTCTGACCCTCCGCTGCTCATGCTGTTTCTCTCTCTCCTAGAAATAAATAAAAATATTAAAAAAAAAAAATAAAGAAAGACTACTTGTCTGAAGAAAAATAATCAGTAGCAATTTAGTTAAATCAGTGCTACTTTAGGGAAAGTAGAAAAGAGACGGCTAGGTTAGCATTTATGAACTTCCAAAATTTTAAGGGTGTGTGTGTGTGCATGTGTGCATGTTGCGGGGGGGGGGGGGTCCAGAAAGACAGTATATAGCTTTTGTCAGATATCAGAGAGCACTGTGACTTCAGAGAGTTATTAAGGACCACCAAGCGAGATGATGTACAGAGAGAATGTAAAAGAAGACGGGATGGCTAAGATGGCAGCAGCTGTAAAAAGAAAAATAGGAAGGAAGGAAGGGAGGGAGGCAGGGAGGCAGGCAGGCAGGCAGGCAGGGAGGGAGGGAGGGAGGGAGGGGGGGAAGGGAGGGAGGGAAGTTCCTGTCTTGGAAGACTCCTGTCTTCCTCTACATGTAGAGGAAGGAAGAATAATTAAATTTAAATCAGGTATGAGTGGTCAAGACAGGAAGTCATTTCCACAAGCAAAGACAAGCCAAATGGAAGAAAAAAAAAAAAAAGACACAAAGAAGACAGGATTTAGTAGGAAACATGACAGATAAACAATTACTCAAAATGCTCCTGGTAGGTGACCCCTCTGTGATAAGGCAGCAGAACACATCTGGGTCTCTGACATTTTTTAACCCCCAAAGGGGATTAAATCCCCTTTCAAAAGACTTCCTCCTATGTGAATGATCACTTCTTAATTTCATTCATTTTTCCTACTTGTTATTTTGTGCTTTTTTACCAATTTCTCTTTTTTCCCCCAATTCTTATGCACCTCTTGAGATACATTGCACACACACATTTATTTTTACGCCAATGGGAAGATATTACAAACTGTGTTCTACACCCTTTTTTTCTGTGTATCAATATATCATATATCTTGAATATCATTTCTTATCAGTAGAAGGCAGTCTCCCTTATTTTAACAGCTGCATTGTATTCTATTAATATTCAGTGCTGTAATTTATTTAACTTGCCCTTTATGGATGGATTGTTATATCATTTCCAGTCTTTTGCTACTACAAATAATTTTGCAAAGATCATCTTTGTATGACTGTATGAATATACCTGTAGCATGACTCTCAGAAGCAAAATGACTGGGTCAAGTGTGTGTCTGTATTGCTCATTTTGATGAGTACTGTAAAAATTGCCCTTCAAAGAGGATATACTACACTTGTACTCTTACCAGGAATGTACGCTGTTGCATTTTCTCACATCCTCGCAAACAATCTATTGAGTATAATTCACAATTCTTATCAATTTCTTGGCAAAATTACTAATTAGGCACATTAACACTTGCAGTGTCATAAATACTATTAATATTTTCCTACTATGGAAAGATTTCCTACTAGGAAGTTTTCTTGCACACAAGTTTACATAAGGCATTTTTCATTTTTTCAATGTAATTCTTCAGCATGGATCTGTTTTATACTCCTAGGATTTCAGTTATAGTATATTTTTTAAATTTCTTTTTACATTTATTTATTTTTGAGAGACAGAGAGCAAGTGCGGGAGGGGCAGAGAGAAGGAGACACAGAATCCAAAGCAGGCTCCAGGCTCTGAGCAAGCTGTCAGCACAGAACTCGACATGGGGCTCAAACCTACAAACTGTGAGATCATGACCTAAGCTGAAGTCGGACGCTCAAACCGACTGAGCTAAGCAGGTGCCCCAGTTTTAGAATATTTTATAGATAGAGAACCAATTCTGCCAGTTGAGCTTAATTTTCTTAGAACTAAATTATCATCTTTATGTACATATTATGTACATGTTATATTAATTTCAGACTTATTCATGTACAGATCTATTTCTGACTTTGCAATTCAGAAATTAATAATTATTAATAAACCCTATTATTTTATTAAGTTGCTTCATAACACATTTTAATAGCTAGTAAAACTATATTTTAACTTTTTATTGAAATGCAACATACAGTAAGTACACAAATCATAAATAAGCATCTTGATGAATCTTCTCACATGGAACGCACCTATGTAAGCTGCACCCTAGAAGCTTCCCGGAGCTTAGGCTTATGGGTCTGCTTTAACCCCAGCTGAGCTCTGCTGGGTGGCACATGAGTCCAGACTTTCTCATGGCCACTAACTCCTTTGCTACTAGCTCTTGGGCTATAGCTTCTTACGTGATGGCTCAGGGCCTCATAACAGGAAGCCAAGGTAGAGAAGATTGTTGTGGCTGGACTATGATAAGAAAGAAATGTGTGGCACAAAAATAGACACTCAACAGAACAGAATCGAGAACCCAGAAATGGACCCACAAACGTATGGCCAACTCATCTTTGACAAAGCAGGAATGAATATTCAAAGAAATAAAGACAGTCTCTTCAGCAAATGGTGCTGAAAAAAAAACTGAACAGCGACATGCAAAAAAATGGACCTGGCCCACTTTCTTACACCACACACAACAATAAACTGAAAATGAATGAAAGACCTAAATGTAAGACAGGAAGCTATCAAAATCCTTAAGGAGAAAGCAGGCAAAAACCTCTTTGACTTCGGCCACAGCAACTTCTTACTCAACACGTCTCTGGAAGCAAGGGAAACCAAAACAGAAATGAACTGTTGGGAATTGGGACCTCATCAAAATAAAAAGCTTCTGCACAATGAAGGAAACAATCAGCAAAACTGAAAGGCAACCGACAGAAAGGCAGAAGATATTTGCAAATGACCTGTCAGATAAAGGCTTAGTATCCAAAATCTATAAATAACTTACCAAACTTAACACCCCAAAAACAAATAATCCAGTGAAGAAATGGGCAAAATACATGAATAGACACTTCTCCAAAGAAGACATCCAGATGGCCGATACATGAAACAATGCTCAACATCACTCATCATCAGGGAAACACAAATTAAAACCAACAATGAGGGGCACCTGGGTGGCTCAGTCAGTTAAGCGTCTGACTTTGGCTCAGGTCATGATCTCATGGCTTGTGGGTTCAAGTCCTGTGTCAGGCTCTGTGCTGACAGCTCAGAGCCTGGAGCCTGCTTCGGATTCTGTGTCTCCCTCTCTCTCTGCCCCTCCCTCATTCCTGCTCTGTTTCTCTCTGTCTCAATAACAAATAAACATTAAAAAAAATTTTAAAAACCAACAATGAGATACCACCTCACACCCGCCAGAATGGCTAACATAAACAACTCAGGCAACAACAGATGTTGGCGAGGATGCAGACAAAGAGGATCTCTTTTGCACTGCTTGTGGGAATGCAAACTGGTGCAGCCACTCTGGAAAACAGTATGGAGGTTCCTCAAAAAATTAAAAATAGAACTACCCTATGACCCAGCAATTGCACTACTAGGTATTTATCCAAGGGATACAGGAATGCTGTTTCAAAGGGGCACATGAACCCCAATGTTTATAAGCAGCACTATCGACAATAGCCAAAGTATGGAAAGAGCCCATATGTCCATCGACAGAATAATGGATAAAGAAGATGTGGTACATATATATATACACAATGAAGTATTAGTCGGCAATCAAAAAGAATGAAATCTTGCCATTTACAACTACGTGGATGGAACTAAACGGTATTATGCTAAGCCAAGTAAATCAGTCAGAGAAAGACAAATATCACATGACTCCACTCATATGAGGACTTTAAGACACAGAACAGATGAATATAAGGGAAGGGAAGCAAAAACAATATAAAAACAGGGAGGAGGACAAAACATAAAAGACCCTTAAATATAGAAAACAAACAGAGGGTTGCTGGTGGGGTTGTGGGAGGGGGGATGGGCTAAATGGGTAAGGGGCATTAAGGAATCTACTCCTGAAATTATTGTTGTACTATATGCTAGCTAACTTGGATATAAATTTAAAAATAAATAAATTACTGGGGCGCCTGGGTGGCTCAGTTGCTTAGGCATCGACTTCAGCTCAGGTCATGATCTCACGGTTCATGGGTTCGAGCCCCACATTGGGCTCTGTGCTGACAGCTCGGAGCCTGGAGCCTGCCTCGGGTTCTGTGTCTCCCTTTCTCTCTGCCTCTCCCCTGCTTGTGCTCTGTGTCTCAAAAATAAGTAATGTTACAAAAAATTTTTTAAATAAATAAATAAAATAAATTATTAATTAAAGAAAGAAGGAAAGAAGGAAGGAAAGAAGGAAAGAAAGAAAAGAAAGAAAGAAAGAAAGAAAGAGGAAGGAAGGAAGGAAGGAAGGAAGGAAGGAAGGAAGGAAGGAAGGAAAGAAAGAAATGTGGGCCCTGCTCTCAGGCTTTTCCACCAGAAAGGGCACTGAACTATCATCAATGAGCAAAAGGAAAAAGCAACTGAAGCCTTTACCCTCACAGTTTTTTCTTATCAACAGCAGGAAGAGCTGGTCCATTCCCTTTGCAAACTTCGCTATCCAAGCCAGTGTGGTGGGGAGTATCTGGGACACAGTCCCCTTGAGTGGGCTGGGGGTGCTGGGTGAGTCCAGGGGCTCCTTACAGCGAGCTGCCAGGGGAGCACATCCAGCCACAAATCAGAGCTGGCCTGGGTAACACTGTAAAACGATTTCTCTCCTGTGGACCGGGGAATCCTTATGGGTGTTGCCGTATTTAGGAAGATATTTTTCCTTCCTGAGTTTAGACTGAGCTGCCTCTGAGAATAATTTGACCTTGGAAGGTATGTTATATGAGTGTGTGTATGCAGGCACACATTTGAACCAATACTAACGCCCTAGAAAACTACAGTAGACATCTCTGACATCACACCGCCTGAGAGAGAGGCAGGTGTGGGGGTGCCAAAACCCAACTCCAACCTCCCTGTCCCAAGTGACCGCTGTAACTCTACACGGACTAGCTCAGGCTCTGTGACATAGACTGCTGGCAAACTGTGTCCTTGCCTAAGGCACGATCAAACCTTATGGTCACGGGTGGAAAGAATGGTCCCTTCTAAGAGAGACAGAGGAGGAAGAAGGGGGAAATAAGTTGCCTTCTGTCCCTTTAGATCACAGTATCCAACTAGCCAGGCTCCGTATCCATTTAAATGTCCTCCTCCCTACAGAAGCCACCCCTCTAATTATTTTCAACCTGCCAATCAAATCTGTTACACACCAGAGCTCGGGGGCGGGAGGGTGGAAGGCTGAGCCACTAAAGGAGAGGGCGCCCTCTCCAGGCCATGGTTCTGTGGAGGCTAATGCAGCAGAGGCCACATAGCATCAGAAGGCCAGCGACCCGAGAGTCCCGGGGAAAAGCCACCACCGTGGAGCAGCTAGTATAGCAGGGAGAAGAAGCGAAGGGGCATCCCATGAGGAGATGCAGATGCTAGAGGCTGTCTGTGACCGGATTTTGACCAGCTTCCTTTTTTTCTTCAATTTCCTAGAGGTGTGAGACCAGGAGAGAGGGGAGAGGGAGAAAGACATTTGGGTAACAGATAAAAGAAGATGAGCTGAAAGCTTCCTGTCTGTAAATGTCACTTGCTGAAGCTGGTTTGCCCCCAAGGGTCATTTATGATAGGTTTGTCTCTCTTCAAAGGACAGTTTTCTCAAGTCTCAAGACCGCATGGCGTACAAGGCCCTTCATGCTCAGCTACCTGCTGGGACAGAGAACCTCCACATCTGGGACATGGGCCTGCCACGTGAGAATGTAGGGACCCGGGGTCCCATGTAGTGACTCTGCCTGCAGTCATCCAGACAGAGGAGGAGTGGGGATCACGGCAGGAAGGCTTCTGTGGGCCAGACCAGGAAGTAGTGCATGTCACTCCCACTCACATGCTGTTGACAGGCGCTGGGGGGCAGAAAGGGGGTGTGCCCAAGAGGAAGGAGGAACACAGTCCCTAACTTCTAGTCCATCCTTATTTCTTGGCATTATCTCCTTGCACTTTTGCTCCAATAATACTGAAATGCATGTCGTTTCCTAGGTAAGCCAATCTCTCTCAATGCCTCTCCAACCTTCTTTCTACTGTTCCGTCTTCCTGCTCCTTCTCCACCATGATCTATTTGGCAAATTTCTAGTTCTCCTTTAGGAATCAGCCCAAGAACCCCTCCTGCCCCTTTTAGGCGTTCCTTAACTCATCTAGGCAGACGTAATCACTTCTTATTCTCGACCTTATGGAAACCTCCTTTGTAGCTCTGGCATAATTTATAATTCATAATTTATAATTGTTTTTAATTGTCAAAAAGCCTGCCTCCTTTGCTAAACTGCAAGTCTAGGGCAAGCAGGAATTTTTTTAATATTTATTTTTGAGAGAGAGGGAGGAAAGGAGAGAGTGCACAGCAGGGGAGGGGCAGAGAGAGATGGGGACAGAGGATCCAAAGCAGGCTCTGTGCTGACGGCAGAGAGCCCGATGAGGGGTTCAAACTCATGAACCATGAGATCATGACCTAAGCCAAAGTCAGGCACTTAACCAACTGAGCCACCCAGGCACCCCTAGGAATGATGTTTTTATCTCTGTACCTGCTTAGCAGAGTGCCCTGAACACAAAGGACTTGGTAAACACTCACTGATTGAATGAACAAAAGTATCTCCCCCTAGTTTGTTTTTTCTTCAGGCTAAGCGCTCTCATTTCCTTCTACCTTTTCCCAAGCCACACAGCTTCCAGTTTCTCACAATCCTTGTCTCCATCCTCAGGATGAGCTCCAGGTTGTCTACATCCACCAGAAGATGTGGAGTCACAGTGAACAGGGCACCCTGGGCTTGAACTGATTGGCACTGATTCACTGCGCTGGCTTTCTCCCCTTGCTAGATAGTAAAATCCACAGCACCTGTGGGTCAGGGCCTCAGCAATGGCCACAGACCCTTCTTTCCTCTTGGAATACTTCCTTCCCCCACCCCCACCCCCATGCACATCTACACTCTCACCCAACAATCATCCATTCTAATAGAACACTTTAAAGACCTTGGAGGAGGGATGTTTAGATGTGTAAGGTATTGCTGGGCTACGTGGGGCTTTGGAAATTGTGCCAGATGCTTCTACATCAGTAGATACGGACAGTCACTTTGCAGCAGATTTTCTTGCCTAATGAGGGAATCGCTTGAGGAGCCTCTTTGTCACATAAATACAAGTGACTGGTATGGTGAATGGCGTGTAATATCTATTCCATCCCCCTTCTTGCCCGTCCTATGGCAAGGCCAAGGCCAGAATGCTAAAAGTGATATTTTCCAGACTCCCTTGTATCTAGGGTTCTGGACAACTTAAGTGTAGCCAACCAGATGCACTCGCGTGAGATTTGGAAGGTGGAAGTGAGGCAGGCGCTGCTTTTCTGCTGCTTTTGCAGGCAAGTGGGCTTGTTAAGACATGGCGTTCTCTGGAGCAGGGTTATCAGAGGTCTCTGTGTCTCTCAAGAGGCAGGGGAGTGGCGTCTATTTTTTTGCACTAGGGGATCCAGCAGGCTCCGTGTGGTTCTGGAGCCAAGAGCTGTGCGGGGGCAGCTTCCCAGTCCCTGGGTTAGAGCTCAGGCCATGCACAGCTATGGCCAGCAGCTACAGTGCCAGCTTCATGATTGCTCAGCTTCCTGAAATGGTGTTCCCGTTCCAGGAATCACCGGAAGGGCTCAGCCTAAATCCTGCCCCCTAGTTCTGCCAATGATGTGTAAGCACCTGATCCCCTGTATTAAATACATCTTTCTTGAAATGGATGGAATGAAATGAAACAAAAATAAAGACATCTAGAAAAAGAAAAATAATTGTAAAAAAACAGGTGGAGTGATTTCTCCAAAAACAGGCTTTTGCAACCTGATCAGATGAGTAGGCATCCACTGACCAGGAAAAGTAACCCAAACCTTTTGCGGCTTGATGAAAACAGTACCTCTCTTCTTGAGACCATTTACTATGCCCTGAGCTGGAAACTTAGAGTATGAATTTGCAGAAGGATCCCAAGATTCCTCTGAGAGGGCAGAAACCAAGACTTTACCTCCTTCTTCTCAAGATTTGAAGTTAGAGAAAGCTGTGAAGTTGCCCTGACTAAGGTCTGCTGGAAGTAAAGAACCAGGGGGAGGGGGCGGGGAGATGGATAGTGGATATCTGTGAAGGACTCAGGCTTCACACAAGGGCACACGGTTGTGGGGGGATTGCTGGCTCTGACATGTCACCTGGCTCCAGCCAGAAGCCTCTTCTTATCCAGCTGCCTTAGCATAGTATGGAGCTGTAGGGAACAATGGCTGGATGGGAAGAGAACTTGGGACCATGGCCTGTTCAGGGACCACATCAGCAGAAGGACTTTGCTACAGCAGTGGACATAGATGTCCACTGGATAGCGCAGAGAGAGCATTCAGCAGCACACCACGTAGCATCAATCAATGCAAGCAGACTCAACCAGAATTTCTAGTTTCTTTCCCAGTCTTGTACCTAGAAACAGGAGTCACCTCCTCTGGGCTGAGTAAGACCCTTAAAGTTTGGGGGAAGAAGGTAGAGAGGTCTCAAGAGGGAGTTATTGAACTTTCTGCCAATAGGAACATTTTAGGGTTGGAAAATTAGGGAAATAAGAGTTATGAACTTACTTGTAAGCCAAGCTGGTGAAGTGGGTTATCCAAACTACAGGCACAGAAGAAAAAAGCTACATACATTCCAAATTCAAACTTATGTATGAAAGAAGTCAGAACAAGAAATCAATGAAAAGGTAATTGGGAAAGTAACTACAGTAACTATGAGAGCATATCTTGATGATAAAGCCATATATTAAGATCAAATAGGTGAACGAGGAAAGTACAGAAATGGACCACTTACAGAGGATGGAGTGAGTTAATAAACGTACATAGAAATATCCAACCTTACTAATAGTCAAAGAAGTACAAATTGGCATATCTCTTCCTTCTACTAAATTAGGGGAAATTATAATACCTAGTGCTGATCAGATTGGGGCTTAATACTCTATTTTGTTAGATGAAAATTTGTAAAACTCCATGGGAAAATGCTTGGCAACATTTATTTTAGAAATGTACATAACAAAGGCTTCTGGTTCTAAATGGCTGATCAGAAGTCTGTATTTTTCTTTCCTACCTCCCAATGTCTCACTGAAATAATAGAAGACATATGAAAAAATAACCTTAATAGCAGTACTGGAAAATCAGGACAGTATGCTCCAATTGGGAATTTCTGGATGAGGTGAAGCTGATGAGATCAGGTTGATGGTGAAACCCAACAACCTAGGACCTCATAACAGATAGCCAAGAGGACATCCAACCCAAGTAGCTTTCCTCCCAGAAATCTGGCATAATCCCAGTATCAGAGGCATTGGGCCTTAGGAAAGAAGACCACAGGCCTCAAACTTGGGCCTTCAGACAAACTAGCTGAGCTGGCCTCTCCCCCCACTGTCTGAGCTGATGGAGATGTAGGATTAAGGCTCTCTGAAGGAGGACTTTCACCAGAAGAAACCCCCAGAATGGACACTAAGGTTACATAAACAAAACAGTATCCCAGGGTGCCTGGGTGGCTCAGTCAGTTAAGCATCAGACCTTAGCTCAGGTCATGATCTCATGGTTCATGGGTTTGAGCCCCGTATTGGGCTCTGCGGTGACAACTCAGAGCCTGGAGTCTGCTTCGGATTCTGTGTCTCTGCCTCTATCTGCCCCTCCTCTATCACACACACTCTCTCTCTCTCAAAAATAAAATAAACATTAAAAAATTGTTTTAAATAAAAGCAGTATCTCAGTGATCAGGAAGGATGGACAGGCCTCCAAACCTGACAGTCAAAAAAATGTATTGCTCATCTTCCTAGTAATCAGGAAACAGAAGTTGAAACAATAATGATACAGCATTACACCTGACTGGCTACGATGTAAAAGGCTGGATAATGTCCAGTGCTGTTGAAAGTAGGGGGGTACTGGTCCCTACATGCACTTGTTGGTGGGGTGTAAACTAGCAGAGCCAGTATGGGGACAATTTGATAATATGTACCAAAATTTGAAAGGTATGTGTACTTTTCCAGCCAATTCTACTTCTAAAGAGCTCATCCCATAGGAATATACATGTGCACAGATGCAAGTACAAGTATATTCCTTGTAGCTTTATTTGTAATTGCAAAAATCTGATAAATATTTATCAGTAGAAGTTAAATGAATTAAAGTTTTTCATGGAGTTGTTAAAGAGATCAAGGTAAAGTAAGACTATTTGAATTAAAGTTGGTGTATGAGATTAACATCTAAACATGTTCATACTGTTTGACCCAACATACTAATTTTTGGAAATATATCCGGAAGGAAATGATCCAAAATAAGGAAAAAGTTAAAATCAGAGAAAAAGTTAACTTGTAGTGTTATTTATAATTGAGAAAAAAATGGAGTTGCCTGGGTGGCTCAGTCCTGTGAGCCTCCAACTCTTGATTTCAGCTCAGGTCATGATCCCAGGGTCATGGGATCAAACCCCGCTTTGGGCTCCACGCTGAACATGGACCCTGCTTACGATTCTCTCTCTCCTTCTGCCCTCTCCCCGACTTGCATACGCTTTCTCTCTCTCTAAAATAAAATTTTAAAAAATAACTGGGAAAAGATTGAAAACAAGTTAAATATTTAGTGATAAGGAAGCTGTTTATGCATAATACAGACACTCAATGAAACACTGTATAGTTACTGAGTTATAATTATGAACACCTTAACAGGGCACAATGTTTAAGAGGACAAACTTGGACATTCATGTAAAATAGAATCACAATCAGGCAAAACATGGAATATAAGAAGGGACTATGTGGTACCAGGCTGGGGTGCAAGTGATACGTAAGGACTGTAGATGATTTTTTTCCCTTTATTTTTATCACTTTCTGTAATGCTGCTCTAAAATAGTCTTATGAAACTAGTTTTTGGTTCTATAAATCCTCATTAGATTAATTCTTATTTTTCAGTAACTCTAGTCACTCTGATGACCTTCTCCTGTGCCCCCTTCCTACTACCTCTCACGTGCGCATTTCTCCTTGGGGTTGCTGGATAATGTCTGTGGTTACATGTTTCCGTACTGAGTACGTGGGGAAGAAGCCCAGGCCTTGGAACTAGAGGGCTCAGGTTAGATTCCTGGTCAGTGGAACTTTAGATGAGTCACTCAGCCTCTTTGAATTCCCACTTTCCATTTCCTTATGGTAATTATCCACTTACACACTTATACTATTGTGTAAATGTCCCCCTTTGGCATTTACATGAGTTCACCCTCGTGTAATATCTATCTGGAATTCCTTTCTACACAGAAACCCCTCTGATTCAGGGACCTGTCTTATTCTCCTACAGCATCTAGCAAAGGGCTCCGGACATCATGGGTACTCATATTTGTTAAATCAAAGTCTCACATATAAAAGTACCATATAAGCCCTTCATAAAAGCAAAGGATTACTGTTTTTTAATGATTTTTTTTTACAGAATATGCTTTTTATTATAAATGATTCTATTTATTTAAACTAAAAAAAATTCACCCATTTCTCCCCCCCCCCCATCACCCCTCTCTGGCCACTGCTAATCTATTTTATCTACACACTGGTTTTGGGGGGGGTTATTTGTCAAGATTTCACACGTAAGACAGATTATGCAGTATTTGTCTTTCTCTGACTTATTTCACTTAGCATAGTACCCTCAAGGTCCATGTTATGCAAATAACAAGATTTCGTTCTTTTTATAGCCAAATAATCTTTCATTAAACATATATACCACAAGCTCTTCATACTTTCATCCCTCAATGAACAGTTAGGTTGTTTCCATGCTTTGGCTATTATAAATATGCTGCAATGAACGTGGGAGGGCTAACATCTTTTCAAGCCAGTGTTTTCATTTTCTTCAGATACACACCCGGAAGTGGAACTGCTGGATCATGTAGTCTTTCTATTTTTAACCTTTTGAGGAACGACTGTATTGTGTTCCCCGGGGGCTGCACCAATTCACATTCCCACCAACAGTGTACACAGGTTCCCTTTTCTCCACATCCTCACCAACACTTGTTATTTTTTATCGTTTTGATAATAGCCATTCTAACAGGTGTGAAATGCTATCTCATTGTGGTTTTGATTGGCAGTTCCCTTATGATTAATAATGTCAAGCATCTTTTCATGTACCTACTGGCCACTTGTATGTATTTTTCTTTAGAAAAATGTCCATTTAGAGCCTCTGCCCATTTTTTAATTGAATTGTTTGTCTCTTTGCTATTGAGTTGTGTGAGTTCTTTATGTAATTTAGCTATTAGCCCCATATAGATATATGATTTGGTAAATATTTTTTCCTATTCAGTAGGTTTCCTTCTCATTTTGTTGATGGTTTCCTTTGCTATAAATCAACGTTTTAGTTTGATATAGTCTCATTTGTTTACTTTTGCTTTCGTTGCTTGTGCTTTCGGTGTCCTAGGCAACAAATCACTGCCAAGACCGGTGCCAAAAATCTGGCAGCCTATGTTTGCTTCTTTGAGTTCCAAGTTTTTAGGTCTTAAGTGCAAATCGTTAATACATTTTGAGTTAATTTTTGTGTATAAGAAAGTGGTCCAGTTCCATTCTTTTGCATACAGCTGCCCAGTTTTCCCAGAACCTTCTATTGAAGAGACTTGTCCCAATTGTGCATTCTTGGCTCCTTTGTCATATGTTAATTGACCATACGTGTGGGTTTATTTCTGGACTCTCTAATCTATTCCACTGATCTATGTGTCTGATTTTATGCCGATGTAATACTGTTTTAATTACTACAGTTTTGTAAGATGGATTGAAATCAGGGAGCATAATACCTCCTGCTTTTTCTTTCTAAGACTGCTCTATTTAAGGTCTACAAATTTTAGGATTATTTGTTCTATTTCTGTGAAAAATGCCATGTCATGCCAATGACACTTTCATAGGGACTGCACTGAATCTGTATATTGTTTTGGCTAGTATGAATATTTTAACAATATTAATTCTTCCAATCCGTGAGCATGGAATATCTTTCGATATGTTTGTGTCTTCTTCAGTTTTTTTCATTAGTGTCTGATAGTTTTAAATATACAGGTCTTTCGCCTCCTTACTTAAATTTGTTCCTAGGTATTATATTTCTTTTAATGCTATTGTAAATGGGATTGTTCTCTTAATTTCTCTGATAGTTCACTGTTAACATATTGATTTTTGTGTCCTGATTTTGTACCCTGCAAATTTACTGAATTTAGTTATTAAATTTTTTTTCTATGAATTCTTTAAGGTTTTATGTATGTAATATCATGTCATCTGCAAATAGCGACAGTTTTACTTCTTCCTTTCCAAATGGTAGGACTTCTATTTCTTTTTCTCGCCTAATTGCTCTGGCTAGGACTTCCAATATGATTTTGAATAAAAATGGCAAGAGTGGACATCTTTGTCTTGTTCCTGGTCTTTGAGAAACAATTTCAGTTTCTCATAGTTGAGTATGGGATTTTCATATTTGTCTTTATTATGCTGAGGTATGTTCCCTCCATTCCTGCATTGTTGACAGTTTTATCACAAATGTATGTTGGATTTTGTCAAATGCTTTTTCTGCATTTATTGAGATGATCTTATGATTTTTATTCTTCATTTTGTTAGTGGATGTATCAAATAAACTAATGTGCAGATATTGAACCATCCTTCCATCCCTCGGATAAATTCCACTTGATCATGGTATATGATCCCTTTAATGATTTATTGGATTTGGTTTGCTAATATTTTGTTAGGAATTTTTGCAACTATGTTCATCAGGGATATCAGCCTGTAATTTTTCTCATGGTGTCCTTGTCTGGTTTTGGTATCAGGGTAATATTCCCCATAAAATGAGTTGGGAAGAGCCCCCTCCTCTTCTATTTTTTGGAAGTTTGAAAGGAATTGGTCTTAAGTTTTCTTTGAATGTTTTGTAGAATTTACCAGTGAGGTTATCTGGTCCTAGACTTTTGTTTGGGGGGAAATTTTGATTACTGATTCAATCTCCTTACTTATAATCAGTATGTTCAGATTTTTAATTTCAACATGATTCAGTTTGGGCAAGTTGTACATTTCTAGGAATTCTTTCATTTCTTGTAGCTGTCCAGTTTATTGGCCTCTCATGATCCTGTGCATCTCTGTGGTATTTGTTGCAATAGCTCTTTCATTTCTGATTTTTAAAATTTGAGTCCTCTTTTTTTCTTGGTGACTCTAGCTAAAGGTTTGTCAGTTTCATTTATTTTTCCAAAGATTCAGCTCTTAGTTTCATCTTTTCTATTGTCTTTTTAGTCTGTTTCATTTATTTCTACTATAATTGTTCCTTCTACTAACTCTTGGCTTTGTTTTTCTCTTTCTAGTTCCTTGAGAAACTAGAGGTTAGGTTGTTTATTTGACACTCTTCTTATTTCTTGAGGTAGGCATTTATCACTATGAACTTTTCCCTTTACAACTGCTTTTGCTGTATCCCAAAGATTATGGTATGTTACACTTCAATTTTCGTTTGTATCGGGGTATTTTTTATTTCTCTTTAGTTTCTATTTTGACCAGTTGGTGTTCGATAGCATGTTGTTAAATCTCTAAATATTTGTGAATGTTCTAGTTTTATTTATGTAATTAATTTCTAGTTTTATACCACTGTGGTTGGAAAAGGTGCTTGATATGACTTCAATCCTTCTAAATTTATTGACTTGTTTTTTGGCCTAATTTATGATCTATCTTGGAAAACATTCCATATGCACTTGAGAAAAATGTAATTCTATTGCTTTTAGATGGAATGTTCTGTATTTATATACTAAATACATCTAGTTTAATGTATCATTTAAGGCCAGTGTTTCCTTATTGACTTTCTGTCTGGATGATCTATCCATTGATATAAGTGGGATATTAAAATCCCCTACTATTATTGTATTGCTGCCTATTTCTCTCTTTAGATCTGTTAATATTTGCTTTATACATTTAGATGCTCTTATGTTGGATGCATTAATATTGCAAATGTTGTATCCTCCTGCTGGATTGACTCTTTTATCATATGTCATGCCCTTCTTTGTCTCTTGTGACAGTTTTTGTTTTAAAGTCTATTTGGTTTGACATAAGTATAGCTACTCCAGTTTTCTTTTAGTTTCTAATTACATGGAATATATTTTCCCATCCCTTCAATGTCATTCTGTGTGCATCCTTATTTTAATCTAAATTGTCTCTCTCTCTTTTTTTTTTTAATGTTTTATTTATTTCTAGGAGAGAGAGAGAGATAGCGTGAGCACGGGAGGGTCAGGGAGAGAGGGAGCCACAGACTGAAACAGGCTCCAGGCTCCGAGCTGGCAGTCAGCACAGAGCCCAACGCGGGGCTCGAACCCACGAACCGCGAGATCATGACCTAAGCGAAAGTCGGACGCCCAACCGACTAAGCCACCCAGGTGCCCCACTAAGCCACCCAGGCGCCGCTAATCTAAATTGTCTCTTATAGGCAGCATATAGATGGGTCTTGTTTCTTAAATATATTCAGCCACTCTGTCTTTTGATTGTAGAATTGAGTCCATTTACATTTAAAATAATTATTGTTAGGTATGTGTTTATTGGCATTTTGTTAATTGCCTTCTGGCTGTTTTTGTAGTTCCTCTCTGTTTTTTAAAATTAGAATTATTATTAATGATTTTTGGTCTCGTAGGTTTTACCTCACCATTAGAATTTCTTAAAGCATGCCTCTCCACCACCTGCAATAGAAATGCCCAGTATGCTAGTTTAAAATCCAGATTCCAGAGAACCCTTAAACCTAGTAACCCACACTCTATGAATGGAGCTTGGTAATATGAATTTTAAGTAAGGCAATTACATCATTTATTGCCCAAACTGTGACACTTTTGAGGAAAAGGGGTCACTATTAACTATGATGGAATAATTGTCATAAACCTAGAAGAGTCATACGTTTTATTTTACTGTGACATGGGAGAAACACTGACCAGGGTTCTAATCCTTTCATGGTGAGAACCAGGTGTCTTCCCTCCTTTAATTCTGTCATAGGCCACAACATGGACAAGGCCATGAGCTGATGGGCTGAGCCAGCAGCTACAATGCCGCCATTAGGGTGAGCGGAAGTAGCAGTTGGTCAAGAGTGTGAGAGCCGGTGTCCTAGGTAGGTCCTGGCCCACTATGGCCTCCTGCTACCTTGAGAGATGCTGAGAGCGGTCACCACAAATGAAGCTGACAGGACCAGTCCTGGTGTCCCCTTGAAGGATCAGGCTCTTCTCGCCCAGAGACGGGACTTTAAGGTGACTCAGTCACACAAATTATGCCCCATATAAAATGGTGGGAAAGAACACGTGTGTTAAGTCAGACAGCTCAGGGCCAACAACAGCCACCTAGGGAGGGGTGAGGCTCTGCCATCTGCCAGATGTCCAATGTGGCACTGCAGCCTCCAGCCCCTGGGGCTGGGCTACTATATCCTCCCAGGGGAACTTTCGTTATGTTCATTTTGCCTTTCCTTTTCATTTACAATCATGGAAAAGCAGCCAGTTCTATCAAAGCCAGTTCTGAGAACTCTGAGCCTAAGAGACTACTAAAATACTAGTCTCTGACCTATCTCAGCAGAATCCCTTGAGGTTTAATAAGAAACCATCTAGAGCTCATGTTTTCATTGTCCCCTACTTGCATTAAGCCGACAGTCCACAGAATGTCTGCATGAGTATGTGTTTTTTTTTTTTCTCTTTCCTATGCCCCACACTCTCTTCACACTGATATTTTTTCTGTGTCCTTGAGACAAGCCCATACATCACTATGTGAATGCATATGAGCCTTCCAATTTGTAGTGTAGCTTATAGACTCCTGGAATTTTGCAAATAAAGCATAAACAGCTTTAAAATAAGCTTTTAATTATGCTATAGCCAACAAACTGTTATGGTAATGTACATGACATATGTAGACCTTTGGATATTTCCTGCCATTGGGGCATATCTGGACCATGTCCAGAGAGGAGCTCAGGAGACTCACAGCCAGTCAGGTGAGCAATGGTTAGAGAAATCAGTCTTGTTGGGTGTGCCCCGAGAAGATGTTGGAGAGAGAATGGGAGGAGAGGCTAATATGATACTTTCTGCCTAATATGTGAAGACCTGTCACTTGAAAGAAGGATTTGTTTTATTCGGTATTTCTGTTCCATAAAACTATGTAACTCCATGCTTTCTTTTTCATGATATTCCCTTCCCCACTGCCTCCACCTCTCAAGTTTCACACCTTCCCCTGTGAAACCTTCCTGGGGCAAAGCCAGCTGTATCCTCCTTCAGGCTGCCAGCACCTATCACGCTGTCTTCTTTAAAAATATTATCCCTTTGGAGTGCCTGGGTGGCAAAGTCAGTTAAGCATCTGACTCTTGATTTCGACTCAGTTCATGATTTCACAATTCGTGAGTTTGAGCCCTGCATCGGCCCTACACTTGGAGCCTGCTTGGGATTCTCTCTTTCCCTCTCTCTCTGCTCATAGCTCACACTTTCTCTCTCTCTCTCTCAAAATAAATAAACTTAAAAAAATAAAAATACAAATAAAAAAATAAGAACATTATCTCTTTGTCTCATCCACTAGAGTCTGAGGCCCTGCGGGCAGGGGCTGGACTGCATTCTCATATTTCAGCACCTAATACGGAGTAGACCTTTCATCCACATTTCCATGAATAAACTGCGTGAATAAAAGAATACACGATATTTTTGGAAGGAGCTTTTTCATGTAAAGCTCTGTGAGGTGACAAGGATCATCATCACTTCCATTGTACTGATGAAGTGACTGAGGCCCCAAGAGAACAGGTGACTTGTCTAAGGTCGCATGACTTGAAAGCAGTGTCACCTGGTTCTCAGGTCTTCCTGTGTTAAGTGCTAATTCTTTCTGCCATAAGAAAAAAGTATGAAAGCACCCAGGCAACAACAAACAAGCCAGTATTGATTGGCACTAATTACATCCCTCCTTGCTGGGACTGGGCCTTCTCTTTAGAACATAAGTAAGGAATAATGTCCTCAGAGATACAGAGAAAAGATTGGGGGTTGCCAGCAAGGCAGTAGGCAGTGGGCAAAATCGGTGAAGGGGGTCAAAAGGCACAAACTTCCAGTTAAGTCACAGCGGTGCAACGTACAGAATGGTCACTATAGTGAATTACATTCGATAGCATATTTAAAAGTTGCTAAGAAAGTAGACTTTAAAAGTTCTCATCACAGGGGCACCTGGGTGGCTCAGTCAGTTAAGCATCCGACTTTGGCTCAGGTCATGATCTCATGGTTCATGAGTTTGAGCCCCGAGTTGGGCTCTGTGCTGCCAGCTCAGAACCTAGAGCCTGCTCTGGATTCTGTCTCCCTCTCTTTCTGCTCCTCCCCCTGCTTGCTCTCTCGCTCTCGCTCTCTCAAAAATAAATGAACATTTACAAATAAAAAGAAAAGTTCTCATCATAAGAAAAGACATTTTCTGCAGTAGTTTTCAGGAGCATCATGGCCAAGCCTTGATGCAATCCTATTTTAAAATATCCCACATAAACAAGAACATTAAAGTCATTGTTGTTTATTTTTTAAAAGCTGTAATTATGTACAGTAATTAAGTGTTAACTAGACTTACGGTGGTGACTGTATAGGTCATTTCATAGTATTTACATCTATCAAATCGTTATGCTGTACACCTGACACTAATACAGTGTTTACATGTCAGTTATGCCTCAGTTAGAAAGAGAATGAATAATGTCCACCATAGCTATTCATTATTCGTAACAATGCTTTGAAGAGAAACTTGCTATTTTCCATTTTACAGAAGAGGAAACTGAAGGTCAAGAAATTAAGAAACTTGTCCAAAGCCACACATCTAGTAAGTGGCAGAGTCAGGATTTGGGCCCTGGTGTTCATGAAGCCAAAGCGCATTAGCCCCTGCATACTATTGCTCGATTCAATATCAATTATTACTACCGAATGCTGTTTCTGGAACAGGAAGATCAACTTCACCTCAAAATAAAGGAGCACGTTTTAACAGTGAGTAACTACAGAGAAAAAGGGGAGGAGGCAGTGAGACCCGTGTCAACCATAATTGGAGGCGTTTGAGCATTTGCTGGGATGGATGGAGTAGATGACTTTTATGGTTCCTTTTGCCTGAGGTCTTGCTTCTAACACCTGTGGGACCCAGGGCAAGATGACAAATGGAGGCTGAAGGCCATGTGTTTAAATATTTAAAAGTTAAAAGTCAGGCTAGCATCTGTGAAATAAAAAAGATTATATCTCCCTGCCTTGATATATATCCATTTACAACACCTGGGTGGCCAGACTCCATTTTAGAATTCCTTGGAGCTCCATGATGAAATGTGGCAGCGTGGTGATGGCTGGCCCAGTTGCCAGCCCCATGCCCACCCGCTTCCTCTTCATCACAGACTTAGTCCTGTACCCATGAGAGGCCACATGTGCATGGAGTGTGGACACTCCAGTCTGAATGTGCAGGCCCCATCCGCTGTCCCCAAAGATCTGCCTCTTGGCCCCCCTCCGCACGCATACTCATGGAAGAATAGATCTGGAAGAGGCCTGCACGGGCCCTGGAAGTGGCTTGAGGCTGTACGGACCAGAAAGGCGGACACGGACGCATCCTCTCAACCCCCCAGACTCGTCCTCACACAGGGCTGGCATGGCCCAAGGAGAGTGAGGGCAGGGGTCGCAGAGCAACTCCCCACATGGAAGTTCCATGATGTTAAATTCCTCGGGTTTTTCCTTTCTTCTGAATACTTACATTATCTGAGTTTCAGAACAAAATCCTCTGTCTGGGACAAAGACCTCTAGTCTAGATGATTCTGAGCTGGGCTCGGGGAAGCTTTGCTGGGATAAGTGGCTTAAAAAGGAATATTGCTGCAGAAACCCAGACCAAATAACTGATGGGGACTCAAATTCATGTTCCTTTGTTTTCTGCTCATCTCTTCCTGGCCAGCAGCCCACACATCGTTTACTTACGAATGTTCTGGGATTTGGGGAACTTTTGTCCTTTATCCCACAACTTTCTTCCCCTCCCCTCTCTCCCTATTCTCTGATGTTCCAAAGGCCACCATCTTCCCAGGTCTGCTCAGAATATGAGCTGGAGCTGCGTTCTCCCACCCCCACAGCAGGTCTTTTCTATAGCAAATATCTTAAGCTGGAAGTCCCAATCTCGGTGAGGACAGATGCTACCTGCCCAGATCACTGGAAGGGTGAGTTCTGTCTCCTAAGGGTGACAGCAGCTATGGAGGCGAGGTCTGCCGTGCTCACCAAACCAACTCTCCCTTTATCCCAGCTTGTATCTGTATGTGGGTTGGAAGAGGTCTTCAGTGCTGGCTTAAGGGTCTGAGAGCCAGACCTTGGTTGAAATACTGGCTCCGTTACCTTTGTAATCTTGGGTAAATCATGTAATCACTTTGGGCCTCAGTTTTCCATTTCTAAAATCTCTCAAGTGGAGGCGGGGAGGTGCCCATGAACTGTGAGATCATGACCTCGGCTGAAACCAAGAGTCGGCTGCTTAACGGACACAGGCGGAGCCATGCAGGCGTCCCCAGAGTAGACTTTCTTTATGAGGTAAATGGGCTCTGAATGGTGAACAAGCACAGTCTGGCAGTAATGGTCTTATTTAAAGCCAGAGGACTCTCGTCTGGATTTACCAAATATAGGAACAGGTGAGTGGGCAGTGGGAAAGAGGGAGGATTATTCACTTTCAAAATGGTTCCCTTTTTGTCTTCTGAGAATTTTTTTTTTTTTTTTTTTTTTTTTTGGTCTTGACTTGTTAGAAGCTGGAGGACCAAGACAACAGATGCAGAAGTGTTAGAGTGAAGGTCAAACCTACCGGTGGTTACACGCTGAGAGAAGTAGTCAGGTGGTGTTTGGCAAAATTACCTTTGCACAGAAAATCCTGAGAAATGTATCCCTCATATTTGCACAGCGTTTTACAGCCTACGATGCCTATATATTAGCCCATTGTCTCCTAGAGTCCCTGAGCTGAACACTCAGCAGGAGTAGTGCCCCAGCTGGCAGCCGCATTCCCCGGGGAGTTTTGTTACCAGGCGGGTCCCAGATGCCCCAAGACTAACAAATCAGAATCGTTGCAGGTGGGAAGCTGTATGGTTAAAAGCCCCCCATGGGGTCCCCATGGGGCACAGGATTTGGGCACCTGCCCTCAGCAAGGTCAGCTGCAACCGCCTCCCATCATCTCTCACCTGGACGCTGCCGCGGGTTCCTTGGGGTCCCTTCGCCACTCTGCCGCCAGACCGTTCCCTGAAACACACCTGATCAGAACACTCCCTGGGGGCCCCCTCCCTAAACTCCCTCACGCTGCCGCCTGGCACTCTGAAGAAGCGGTGGAGTGGGGTGTCTAGACCTTGCTCTCAAACCCCCCCCCCCCGCTCCTTGTGCAAAGCTCCTCTGTGGAATGTTTCCCAGTTTTGCCCCCAGGCCCGTAGCAGGTGCTGTACATCTTCTGTGAGCACCACTGTCAGGCTGTGTGGCTGTGGATTACAGGCGCGTTTAACTGCCCAAGACCGTGGGAGAGGGAGTCTTCGGGGCAGGGGCTGTGTCTTGCTCCTTCCTGTACCCCTCCTGCCTGGTCAGGAGGCAGCACAAGGTAGGGGCTCTATAAATGCCAGCTGGAGAAACGAGCACAGGCACTCACGCAGGTACCTGAGCTACCATTTGTTCACTTTGGATCAGGCAAGTCTCAAGAACAGATGTGTTTAGGGCGGGCTCTCCTTGCTCAAAGGCCTAACTGCACAGCCAAACATCTTACTGTATTTACTACAAATTAAGAGGAGCCTTGGACTAAAGAGATTGTTTAGGAACTAGAAGACTGCTTTGGGCTTGATATCACTTGTTCCATGAGTACTTAATGTTTTTTAAATAATCTCATTTCAAACATTATTAATAATACTGCTTTGTAAGTCAAAGGATGTCAGGGTTCACCTAATGGACTTGATCTAATTCATCCTCCCGCATCCCTGATGGTCCCTTTCCCTGGCAGCAAGCCTGAGGTGGCCGGGACGCAGGCAATGCTGGCGGCAGGGCCGGCACAGAGCCCAGGCACCCGGTGGTCCCGGCCGGCCCTTCCCACCACTGGGCGCTTGAGAAAGGGCCCTCCCTGCACCTGGGTCCTGAAACACACACAGATGCATAGAGACAAGGACAGAGACGCTGGGCTGAGAAAAGTCAGGGGCCACAGAGGTCACAGACCACATAGGAAACGCTCAGTATTTGGGGTCTGAAGTCTGAATTTACATCCGGGTTCTCCCGGTGATCTTGACAAAGTTACCCAAGCTCTCTGAACCTGGATGTTTTCCTTTGTCGATGGGGACAATGCCTGTATCTTCCTTACGGGGCTGTCTTGAGGATTAAATGACCCAATTACATCAAAGGGCTCAGCAGGCGGGGAAGTGCCTCACACTCACACACGTGGCTGGGGGGACGGAGCCCAGAGACACCCCTCTCCCCTGCTCAGCTGCAGCTTCGGTGGGGAAGCAGAACAGCCCGGCCCCTGCACCCGAGCCCACATTCTAGCCCGGGCTTCCATTCAGATGTGCATTCCACTTTGCTCATGACTTCTGGAGCATGGTGGCTGGCCCAGCAGGGTCCTTCTTTTGGGGTGATCAGGATGGGGACCCTTCAACCAACTTGTGCGTGGCGCTGGATCAACCTAGGGGGAACCTGGGACCCCAGCGCTCTCACAGCTGCCCTCCTGAGGGTGAGGATCTCAGAAAGGCCTGTCCGAAGTAGAGGTAGGGGTGCTCCCACTTCGGGTTCAGTTCCTGGTGGTTCTGGGAGACTTCTGTGATGTGTTAGCAGGGGCTTGGTGGCTGTTTCTTTTCTTTTTTTTTTTTTAAGCTTATGTACTTATTTTGAGAGAGGAGAGAGAAAGAATGGGGGAGGGGCCCGGAGAGGGGGACAGAGGATACGAACTGGGCTCTGTGCTGACAATAGACAGCCCAGCATGGGGCTCACTCTCACAAACCTTGAGATCATGACCTGAGCCAAAGTTGGAAGCTTAACCGACTGAGCCACCCAGGCGCCCCTAAGTGGCTATTAAGACTAAAACAACATGACATCTCTTTTTTAATCCAACAAACCAGTCAATATTTAAAAATGTATATCAAGGAGTCCATTTTTGACAAGGGTGTGGGGATACGAGCATACACTATGAAGTGTAAATACGTTTATACTTTTTAAAAGGCAATTTGGCAACATGTACCACTCTTAAAAATCAAGGGTCCAGCAATTCTACTTCACATATTTACTCCAAAGAAGTAACTATGGCTATATGTGAACTCTAAGTCAATAACGATCACACGATCACTGCAGTTTGGAGGCAATCAAAATGCTTACCAGCAGGGGGACGTTAAATACATTACCGTATCTACAGAATACCATTAAAAATAGTATTAACATAAATACTGCTGAGCAAGCAGGTTACAAACCAGTATTACTAAACGACACTCTTCACGCATGTTTTCATAAAGAAAAACAAACATACATACATACGGCCTGGTGAGGGGGAGCTAGAATAATATATACTAAAATATTAATAGGGGCACCTGGATGGCTCAGTTGGTTAAGCCTCCCACTTCAGCTGGTCTCGTGGTTCGTGAGTTCAAGCCTGGTGTCAGGCTCTGTGCTGACAGCTCAGAGTCTGGAGCCTGCTTCAGATTCTGGGTCTCCCTCCCTCTCTGCCCCTCCTCTGCTCGCGCTCTCTCTCTTTCTCTCTCAAAAATAAATAAACATTAAAAAAGTTAAAAATAAAATGTTACTAGATTTTTTTTTAAGAAACGGGATTACAGATTATTATTCCCCCACCTCTACCCCATGTACTTATCAGTGTTTTCCAAGTTTTTTGTCTTGAACTCATACACCTTTCCACATTGTGAAGAAATAGTTACTACATGGAAAAACCTAACCTGGAGTCCGGGTCGGGGTAGCTCAGGTATACAGTCCCACCAGAGGCTTAGAATGCCCTGGTACATTCCCTGCGACAGGATGCAGAATGAAAACCCAGGGAAGGCCTTTTTGATCCCTGGCTGGCTGTCCTCTCATTTTATCCAAGGGAGAGGTCTGCTGGAAGACATGGGTGTGGCGGACATAATGTGCTTCAGACTTACACTCACAGTTTCGAATCGCCTGTATTTATAGCCTGTGCAGTGACCTTTCTAGTCCACCGCAATTTATGTTTTCTTAATTGGTTTTCTTGAAACAAGCAGCGGTAAGTTATATCCCTAGCAAGGGAGGAACAAATCCCATCAGAGACCAGGGTGAGGGCTGGGGATGGGTGGGGAGGGGATATGGACCCGGGGGATGGGGGGGGGGGGATTGGAGCTGTTCTCTTCACAACCTCCCAGCCGGCCACATGGAATTACAGTGCCTTTAATTGATCTGGTGCATCGCAGCGAGGAGATGGTGGAGAAGCCAGGCTCTAAGTGAATAATCTCTTGATGTTCTATATTTATTTGTCCTCCCGCAGTGACGTCCATGGCCAATTTCTAAGGATGGGCAGCTTTTTTTTCCACATTTGGGACCACCCGCCTGGTAGCCAAGCAACAGAAGAATCCGGCCTGCCTCACAGAACTGAAGGGACAGGAATGGGGAGGATTCAAATCACTCATTAAGTCAGTGAAATAAAAATAATCACAAGGAAGGAGCCTGCAAGGAATGCCCTAAAGCCCCAGCATCTAGCGTTTACGCACAGCGATGTCTCTATCCTGCGCTATCTTCTATAGGAAAGCAATGCGAAGCGGTATCCTTTTTTCTTTCTCTGGCATAAAACAGGAATTCAGCAAATGTCAGTCTATTTCTCTAACTTTGTGTTGCATATATGCAGGATTTTTTGTCTTCACAAGATGAGAAAGCCCCTCCAAGGATGATTGCACGTCATGTTTTTTCTGGGTTTGGGGATACAGGTATTTAGGGCAATGCCGGACACGGAGCTGGAAGGGAACTACAGAAGATTCCGCCAGAGCACCGCCTTCAATGTTGCAGACACGGAGTTAACTGCAAATCCAGTTCATCCTCACAACGAACTCTATAGTGCAGAATTGTCTTTATTTTCAGATGAGACTGGAGTTTCAGAGAGATTTAAGTAACTTGCCCACGTCACTCCACCAGGAAGCGACAGGGCAGGATGTCAGCTTAAGCAGTGTGGCTTTACTGGGCCAAAGTGGAGACAGGGACAAATGTGGCTCTGGCAAGGTCATTCTTGGAGGGCACAGAAGGTTCTGGAAGGCCCAAGGTGCTGGTGCGTATCAGGCAGGCTTGTCTTCAAGTACAACCAACACAGAACCGCCCTTCCAGCAATCCTCTGGCTTGGTCACTGCAGACCAGAGCTGACCTCTGGCCCCGGTACAGAGTGGGTGAGGGGAGGCAGGAATCTCCCCTGCCCATTTCTCCCCAGGGACTTCTATTCCTTTTTTTTTTTTTATGTTTTATTTATTTCTAGGAGAGAGGAAGAGACAGCGTGAGCAGGGGAGGGTCAGAGAGAGAGGGAGTCACAGACTGAAATAGGCTCCAGGCTCTGAGCTGGCAGTCAGCACAGAGCCCGACGCGGGGCTCAAACCCACGAACCGCGAGATCATGACCTAAGCGAAAGTCGGACGCTTAACCGACTAAGCCACCCAGGCGCCCCCAGGGACTTCTATTCCAAATGTGTCTCCAAGAGAGACGATGGCCAGCATTTGAGCAAACTCTGGAGCTAGGAGGTAAAATCAGGGAAACAGCCTAGCCCATGAGGAAGTGCATGAGTTTTTTTATGTGCTCGATTGTAGGGGAAAAAATGGAGAGCATAAAACAGTGCAAAGCATGTGTCCATCCCACATAGTGGCTGAGACTTCTGATTTGCTGCTTAATATCTATGTGACCGTAGGCAAATTCGGGAACACTTCCATGGCCCTGCTTTTCTCATATATGAAATTGGATTATCTTTTCCTATTTCGTCTATTGTGTCAGCGGAATGTGTGGGGGTAGGAGACAGACGACGTACGGAGGCCTGAATTACCACCCTGACATGAGCTGGGTGGCCTCAGACGAGTTCCCCAACTGCTCTAGAAAACAGTTTGCTCCCCCGCCAAAGGAAGGTGCAGACTCGGGACCTTGAAGGATGGCATAGCGCTAGTGTTCTTGGCTCTCGGGGGCTGCCTCCTCATGAGGGGAGCCAAGGACTGCCCGTTCCAGAAAGGAGGACTGAGAAACAGGCCTCGCTGCATCCCTGCTGACGGACCCCTTCCCGGGCCCCCCTCGCCCCCTCCTGGTCTCCGTCCCCACATCAGGGGCCCTGCTCATCCCCTCCAAGTCCGCTAATTCAATGAGCCCGGGTCTGTTGAATTAAGCCCACTGCAGCCCCCGCCAGAAAGCTCTAACAGCCCTAATTGGAAAAACAGCCTCAGCCTCTGCGCATCAAAGCTGATTACATCTGCGAGCGGAGGGGCCTGGTCTCTGTGCGGGGCGCTCGCTCTGCCAGGCGGGCCGTGAGATCATCGCCCCCCCAGGCTCCCTGGGGCCGGCTGCGGCCCGGCTGCCAGGAGCGGGGCCCCCGACAGGCGCCTCCGCACTTCAAGGGGAGCAGAAGGCCTCCCAAGCTTTGCCTCTGCGGCATAAGCCAGTCTGGGCTCCTCACTGCAAACTGGAAACAACTCGCTCTCAAGGCACAGAGTCATTTTTCTCAAACCCGCATTCACTCCCCGCCCCCATACACACAATCCTAGTGGAGTCGAGGGACCAGCCGAGAAAAGGCACACCTGCCTCAGGGAGCCACCCTGAGGGGCCGCAGTCCAGCCTCCGGAATTCCCGTTGGAATTCTCATTGGAAGCCCTTCCTCAGGGGTCAGAACTGTCAACCAAGCAAGAGAGCATTCTGGGCATCTGCCGTGTGTGTCCCACACTGTGAGGCTGCTGGATGGGGGAGGAGAGGAAATGAAGAGAAGCATAATCACTTCTCCCCATTAAATCACCAGCTTTTAAAGGTATTTTTTGAGGCGCACCTGGGTGGCCCAGTCGGTTGAGCGTCCGACTCTGGTTTCGGCTCAGGTCATGATCCTGGGGTCATGACATGGAGCCTGGAGTCAGGCTCTGTGCTGAGCAGTGAGCCTGCTTAAGATATTCGCATTCTCTCTCTCTCTCTCTCTCTCTCCCTCTCTCTCTCTCTCTCTCCCCCCCCTTTCTCTCCCCTCAGCCCCTCCTCCTGCTCTCTCTCTCTCAAATAAACAAAATTAAAAAATAAAAACAAAACTACTTTTTGAGATAAAATTCGCATAACATAAAATTCAAATATTAGCCATTTTCAAGTGTGCGGTTCAGTGGTGTTCTAGAATGCCCGCAGGGTAGTGCAACCATCACTAACTTCACAACACTTGTGTTGTACCCCAAGGAAACCTGAACCCCATTAGGCAGTCACCCGCCCTCTTCCCAAGGCCCTGGAAAACCACTCATCTCATCGACTCTCTATTAAATCACTGGGTTTAAGACTCATCATGCATACCTGCTTCCCCACTTCCGTCTCTGTCCTTTGTCGTGACTGGGTGCCGAGAGACCTTTGCACGAAGCACAGAGGATACTTATATTTCCAAGATCTCAAAGCATTCAGATGCTACAGGTTCCTCTGGCCTTGACACACACTGTGACTGTCAAGTGCCCTCTGTCCCCACACCACCCAGAGGCTGAGAACACTCTTGGTTCTTTGGTGTAAGTCTAGAGTATAGCTCTGGTCTAACTTCTATAATGAGGTAGTGTTAAACATTTAACTAATGTTTTTAACTTACGTTGGCATCAAGAATAAAGCATTTAAAGCAAACACAAGAAACCAAACAGAAATGGTTTTAACACAAACCTGTTCTGGGGCAGGTACCTATGGAGGAATCACACAATCTTTAGGACGAATGCATTGCTGGCCCCAACCGCAGAGTTTCTGATTCAGCCGGTCTGGGTGGGGCTTAAGGATGTACATTACTTTTTAATGTTTATTTTTGAGAGAGTGTGTGTGAGCAGGGGAGGAGCAGAGAGGGAGACACAGAATCAGAAGAAGGCTCCAGGCTCTGAGCTGTCAGCACAGAGCCCGGTGTGGGGCTCGAACTCACGGACAGCGAGATGATGACCTGAGCCCAAGCCGGATGCTTAACCTACTGAGCCACCCAGGCGCCCTGAGGATGAGCATTTTTAACAAGTTCCCAGCTGGTGGGATATTGCTGGTCCAGGACCACACGTAGAGAACCGCTAACACAGTACACGCACGGCTACTACTCCTGTATTGACTAATGGCCACAGGAAAGACAAATGATCACCAATCTCATGCATTTGGTTTTGTCTATACATCACTTCTTCAAGTTGAAGTCTTGTCTTGATTAGTCATTGGTAAATAACACTGTACTTTCACAAGTATGCTTTATGTTAAAAAAAATTTTCCTTTTCACGCTAGGAAGCCCAGATCAGAAATCCTTAACGTGCTTGCAAAGGGTATAATCAAGTAGTAAATAATTTCCTTTCTAAACAGAAGGGAGACTGTGAATTTACGGACTATATCCTCCTACTAGTTATGGTCGTCTTTGAGATCTTGACCCATAACATAAATACACATGTGCATAGTCCTGAGCCCTCTGGGCCCATCGTTTAAAGGTTTCCCTTTCAAACATATGTGTCATGACTTGTACCATCATATCCACACGAGCCTGTGTGGCCCTCGCTCCCCACATGCTTTGTTCCAGGGATGAAGCCAACACCAGACTTTGAGTTATGGCCAGGCCTTCTTCAGGGCATGGGCTCTCTGCAGAAACAAGCATGTCTCTTCCATAAGGAACTAGTAACATTCAGAACAGTAAACACACACACACAAATACAGTTATATATGGCCCTCTATAGTTTACATAGTATTTCCACATCATCTAATATAAAGCTCAAAGAGATCCTATGACATAAGTAAGGGGGGATACCATTATTATTCTATGTAAGCCATAAATAAACTGAGACTCAGTTTACTGAGGTGATTTTTCCCAAGATCCTCCACCCAGCGGTGAAGCCAGACCTCTAACCAAGGCCATGGCCACATATCAGCACTTTATCATTCACGTGGACTCCCAGAGTTAAGGCCCCATCTGTCAATATGGAGGTCTGGACCTCCACTTGAAAATAACATAAATCTATCTGTTTACTTATGGTTGAAGAGCAGAAACCAATGGGTGCACATAAGCAGAAACTGTAAATGCACATTCCTATTTCATTTTGTCTCAGTGTGCCCAGTGCAAGACCACGTTCCCCGGAACATCTCAGTCTGTTCATTTAGCTGAAATGAACTTGTCACTGCATGGGCTCCATCTCTGAGTCCCACTAACCAAGTCCCACTGGGGCTTTTAAGGCCTTTGGGAGGAAGCATCTCTCTGTCTCAGCAAAGAGCCACCCACAGTCCCCAATCTCATTAGGTCTCATTAAAGTACCAGAGGACCAGGAACACTGATGGGCCAGGGAGGCACTCGGGCTCTTCCGGGGCTGTCTTACCACAAAGTAAAGATGTGACCCTGACCCTGACCACTCCAGCCCAGCCACCCAGCCACTCTTTCTCTCTCTCCCTCCCTCCCTTTTTCTCTGTCACTTTCTCCCTCTCTCTCCCTCTGCCCCCAGGCTTACTCCCTCTTCAAATACTCATATCCAACCCCTTCTTTCTACTCCTGCTACCAATACCCTGGTTCAGAGCCTGTGACTCCTTGTAGACTATTGCCAGCATAAAATATTTTAAATATTTATTTTGATATAACTTTTACTTACCCCTTTTCTAATAATATAAACATAAGTGAAGACAAGCCTAAGGAAAACAAAAACCACCCAGATTCTTAATACCTAGGATAGTTACTGTCGATATTTTATGTTCTTTTTTAATACATGAGTATATATTGACTGCATTCAGTTTTGAAAGCTACTTTCTAAAATACAACCGCACGGCTCTCCTGCCTAAGCCCTGTAAAGGATCTTCCCGCATCTAGGATAGAACATTAACATTCGCTGCCCTATTGGGTCCATCTGACGACTCCTCTTGAGCCTCCCCGAGCCCTGGGTCTCTAGCTCAGAGCCTGAAATGTGCAACCATCAAGCATGCGCCTGGCTGGATGGTCTGTTACACCTCACAATGGTGAAAAAAATTTTTTTAATGTTTATTTATTTTTGAGAGCGAGAGAGACTGAGCACAAGCAGGGGACAAGTAGAGAGACAGGGAGACACAGAATCTGAAGCAGGCTCCTGGCTCGGAGCTGTCAGCACAGAGCCCCCGCATGTGAGATCATGACCTGAGCCATGAGATCATGACCTCAGCTGAAGTCAGAGGCTTAACCGACTGAGCCACCCAGGTGCCCCACAATGTTTAAAAGGACAGCGTTACCAGGTGGGGCTGGCACTCCCTGACCCCACTACAAACCGCTTGACACAGAGTCCCTTACACACACACATACACAGCCTTACACACGTATGTTAACTGCGTGTGTTTACAGTGTGCGTGGCTAGCTACACTGATCTATGTACCTTCCCCTACAGCTGCCTATAAGCCAATTTCCCCTGCCCGGAATGCTATTATCCTTCCTGCCACCACTCGTCAGAAAACCCAGATAATATCTTCATTTTTTTCAAATCCACGGTCAGAAAAATCTCTCCCTTTCCTTTGTTCCTGGAGCATGTGATAGTCCACTTCACTTCTATGTCCTAACCACAGTCTTTTATGTACGTGCTGTCTCACCCTGCAGAATTCTTAGTGGCCTGAGATCGTCCTTATGTGGTCTTTTATTCCATAAATGCTGTTCACAGTAGGTGCGGAGATCAGTTGAACTGAAACTGATCATGAATGTATAAGGCTTGGGACCACCCACCTTCACCTGATTTGTCCTGAGCGATGTCTCCTTTTTGGGAACCAGGGCCAGCAGAATGTAAGGAAGCTCCTCTGGCCTCCTCATGATCTTACCTGAGCCAACTGGGATTCTGTATTTAGAGTTAAGGGTGAGAAGCAATGTATATTCAAGATTGCCAAGACAAGACAATGATTCTTTACATCTTAGCTCAACCCAAAAAGGATTTCAGATGGTTCAGATATACATACCATTCAGTAGAATAAAAATTAAGTAAAGACTGGGGCACCTGGGTGGTTCAGTCGGTTAAGCAACCGACTTTGGCTCAGGTCATGATCTCACAGTTTGTGAGTTCGAGCCCCACATCAGGCTTTGTGCTGTGTTCACGCTGTCTATCTGTCTGTCTGTCTCTCTCTCTCAAAAATAGATAAATATTAGGGGCGCCTGGGTGGCTTAGTCGGTTAAGCGTCCGACTTTCGCTTAGGTCATGATCTCGCGGTTCGTGTGCTGACTGCCAGCTCAGAGCCTGGAGCCTGTTTCAGTCTGTGACTCCCTCTCTCTCTGACCCTCCCCTGCTCACGCTGTCTCTCTCTCTCCTAGAAATAAATAAATAAATAAATAAATAAATAAATAAATAAATAAATAAATATTAAAAAACATTTTTTAAGTAGATAAAGACAGCAAGGAGGGTCTCATAGAAACATGTGGCCAGCCAGAAGCTGATATTCAGAAATGCTTGAAGTGGACTGCAAATTTAACTCTGAGCTTCTTAGCAACCAAAGCAAAAGGGGAAATAGGATCAGTTAAGGCAAATCCCAGTTTAAGAGGAGGTCAGTTTTTTGTTCCACTAAGTTGAGAGGAATTCTCTTAAAGGGGAAACTGAGATCTACTAGGGAAAGCTGTCACTATATCATTACATATATTTTAAAAAGCAGCTTTTTATTGTGTCTTCCAGGGCAGTTCGAGGGCCTAACATCCAAGACAAATCTCTGAAAGAAAGCATACTGGGAGGCCCCTGGGGACCCCAGTCAGGTAAGCATCTGACTTCAGCTCAGGTCATGATATCACCACTTGTGAGTTCGAGTCCCACAGCTCTGCGCTGACAGCTCAGAGCCTGGCGCTGGCTTTGGATTTGGAGTCTCCCTCTCTCTCTGCCCCTCCCCACTCACACTATGTCTCTGTCTCTCTCAAAAATAAATACACATTAAAAAATTAAAAAAAAAAAAAAGCAAGCACACTGGAAGGTGACAGTGTTCAAATCGTCAGTGCTGACAGGCGAGCTAGCTGGGGCTCAGGGCATCCAGAGCAGCGGCTCTGATGGCTGCCACCCAGAGCCCGGGAGGTTGGGGACCCGCCGCAGGTCTATGGTGGGGCATTGGTGGGGGTTGCGTGTGGAGGCTGATCTCACGGCGCTTCCGGCCTCCTCATCTGCCTCACCCAGAGCACTTCTGCTTCTCTGTTTTCTATCTTAGAGTTTGGGGTCAGCTATGTGACAAAAGGGCTTTGCATCAAAAAACTGAAGTTTAAAAACCTGTCATGAGTAATATTTCTCCTCGCTGAGCTTCTGATAAGCATTTGCCAGCAGAATTTAAATTCATGGGTAAACTCTGGGGCAAAAACTCAGAGGGTTTCCATTATTAGTTATGTACCCAGACGAATGAAAAGCAGGCACTCGCACAAATACATGTGCACACATGTTCTCTGAATCACCCTTCACAGCAGCCAAAACATTGAAGGCAGCCCAAATGTCCATCAACGGATGAGCACATCAAGAACTGAGGAATATTCATATGATGGAATACTATTCAGCCATGAAAAGGAATTACATTCTGATACACGCTGCAACATGGATAAACCTCAAAAACATTAAGTGAAAAAAAGCCAGGTACCAAAGTTCATGTATTGTATGATTCCATTTGTGTGATATTTCCAGCGAAGGCAAATCCACAGACACAGGAACCAGGCTGGGGAGAAACTGCTTAATGGGTATGGGTTTCACTGTGGACTACTGGAAACAGAACAGAATGGTGAGTGCACAACAGTGTGGATAGACTAAATGCCTCTGAACGTCACACTTCCAAATGGTTATTCTAGGGGAGCCCGGGTGGCTCAGGCGGTTAAGCGGATGACTCTTGATCTTGGCTCAGGTCACGATCTCACAGTTAGTGAGATCGAGCCCCGTGCTGGGCACTGTGCTTGTGGTAAGTCGCCTCCCTAAGGGAAAATAACAATGACAAACCTCAAGGCAACCTGGTTATAGGAGTAAGTAATAACACCCCTCATGGCCTTATCAGACCACTTAATGAGACTACATGTTTGTGTGTTACCATGTATGGGAGACAAAAAAGTAAAAAATGTATAAAAAAAAAAAAACTATGTCATGTGGCATTTGGGGCTCAGTTCTTCAGGTACAAACCCAAATGAGTTATGCTGGCACAAATAAAGCTGCTTCCTAAAAAGAAAAGCCTCGGTGTCACGACTCTCTGTGCAAGAATCTTGCTACGTGCTGACAGCGCAGAACCTGCTTGGGATTCTCTCTCCCTCCCTCTCTCTTTGCCCTTCCCCTGTATGCACATGTACCCCCCTCTCTCAAAATAAATAAATAAAGTTAAAAAACATATATTAAGGAGCACCTGGGTGGCTCAGTTGGTTAAGTGTGACTCTTGATTTCAGCTCAGGTCATGATCTCACAGTTCATGGGTTTGAGCCCTGTGTAGGGCTCCACACTGACAGTGCTTGGGATTCTCTCTCTCTCTCTCTCTCTCTCTCGGTCTCCAAAATTAATAAACCAAAAAAATTTAATATATATATTTAAAAAATGGTTATTTTGTTATGTGAATTTCACTTCAATAAACTAAACAGAAAAACCTGGAGGTTAGATCAGCGTGGCCTGTTAAAGGCCAGTTCACACCTTGGCAGTCAATGGAGCAGAGAGGAGGGCTAACATCTTCACGTAAGTGGAAGATACTCACCAGGGCCCACGCACACACGGACTTCCTTAGAGAGCGAGTGGAGGGGTGAGTGGCCCGTAATAGAATGTTAGGGGCTTGGTAGGTCATTTCCCTTTCCTGTGATTTCGCAGGCGCTGTCACTGCTTTACTCCCTTCAGCTCACAACAAGTGCGCCTGAGATGCGGACTGGCTGATGAGACCACAAATAAGTGTACGCTTCTGTATTTCAAATCCATGACTCACCTATTTCATCTATTACCCTCATACTTTTTTTTTTTTTAGTTTTTAACGCTTTATTTATTTTTGAGAGAGTCATAGAGACAGTGTGAGCAGAGGAGGGTCAGAGAGAGAGGGAGACACAGAATCCGAAGACAGGCTCCAGGCTCTGAGCTAGCTGTCAGCACAGAGACTGATGCGGGACTCGAACCCACTAACCGTGAGATCATGACCTGAGCTGGAGTCAGACGCCCAACCGACTGAGGCACCCAGGTGCCCCTATCACCCTCATACTTATCTCCCCAATGAACCCCCACCCCCATCAGTCCATTCAGCCTCATCCGCTTTTGAACTTGCAGCAAAGAATTATGAGCCTAAAACTTACGTAGCCAGGACCCCACAGGGTACCCACTGTGGGCAGAATTAAGATGAACCTCTATATAGGGTTACTTCACAAAGTCAGGCTCATCTTTTCTTCCTGTTCTTTCCCGCTGGATTAAAGGTCAGCTTCAGCTGTTTTTTCTAAGGGCCCTCAAACTACCCGCAGGGTGTCATGTCCTCACCCAGAAGACAAGACACTCTCTTATATATTTATCCATCCATCCACTGATTTAGTATTTATTGAATATTGAGTGTCTGTCATGTGCCAGGCACTGGGCCAGGGGCCAGGGGCATGGAGGGGCTACACCATGGACAGGACAGGCAGCGGCCCCCTGAAGAGGGAACTACAGACACGGCCACAGTTACAAGTGTGCAGGCTCTGATGGGGAAGTGCAGGGACTACGGGAACAGACAGGTCTAGGGCCTCAGAGCAGTCTCCCTGAACTTGAGGGTAGGAGCCAACACGGAGAGCTGCCCTGGCCACGCCCTCCGCCCAGACTGAGACCTGGAGCAGGCCAGCTAACCCCACGGCGGGGGGCCGGGGGGTGGGGGGGCAGTGAGGGTCACTTACACAGGCTCAAGCTACAAGCCACAGCTAAGGGCTTTCTCGCAAGCTTTTCCACTCTGGCTACGCGTCTGCTTCACCTGGCCCTCACCTGCACACCTCCCCTTACTCATCCTCCTCCGAACCTCCCTTTCTTGACGTCACTGGGTGTCATTCTCAGCATTTAGGGGTTTATGGATCCCTTTGAGAATCTGACGTCAGCCACGGATACCCTTCCTGAAGAAACCAAGCACACGCGGAATTCTGCCTACAAGTTCAGGGAGTTCACGGAACCTCCCCACAGCCCACAGCTAGACCCTCCCCTCCCCCCCACAGTGAGTCCATGGCTTCAGGAGGCCCGGGAGGCCTGGCCGGCAGTGCCCCCCGGCCCGCAGCCCCTGCAGCGCACTTGAACCTCGGGGCCAAGGAGCGCCGTGCCTGGCAGGCTCCTGGGTCCACACTGGTTCTTCCATGCCGGCTCTGCCTGACTCTGCCCTCCTCCTCCCTCTCCCGGTCTGGGCCTCACCCCTTTATTCTTGCCCCAGATGCCCATCCCTGTCTCTCTTGCGCCACCTAGCCACCCATTCCTGTGGGGCAGCCCTCCTTCCCCAGCCCACCTCAGCCCTCCCTCCGCCCCTCTTGGGGCAGCGCAGAGAGCTGCCAGGAGAAGCGTCTGGGCAGGATTCTGGTGGAGCAGACGCTCCTGACAGGCAGCTTCACTCCTTCCCATGGGGGCGCAGTCAAGTTCAGCCAAGCCGCCCTGGGGTTAGAAAGCAGCTGGTGCCGGGCGATGCCCTAAGCAAGGAGCACCAGAACATGGTGGAAGATGACAGGACAGAATTCTTTAAAGTCATGTTAAAATACGCTTCGGTCCTTCGCCCTCGCTCCAGTCACCGCGGCAACCTACGGATCTAAACAGCCCCTCTCTGCTCACTGCCTCTTTCTTCTAGAAAAGGCCATTTTCTTTCTCTTCCATTTCCATATTGGAGCATTACCTAAGGATCTTGGCGCTCTCTCAGAATGGAAACTTCTGGAGGGTATTGGCTCTATTCAGGGCCATACTGGTGAAGAGGTAAACGCTTCGCAAATCTGTGCACATCTCTGGGGCCTGCCCTCTAGAGGCTAAGGCTTTAAGGCACACAACCCTAAGCCAGTGAAGGAGTTCAGGAGACACCACCCCAAAATATGCCATGTTGGTATGTGGATTATTTTAGCTGAAGGCACTTGGAAAACAGCAAGTGCATGGAGGGGCTTTCTGTGAGCTCCTCTTTCCTGCCTAAAGACAGATCATCCAACAAGAACTCAATGGTCATAAATCCCCTTCTGGAAGTTCACCAACCAGGAAAGACGGACTCATCACAGGAACTAGAAGTCCACACCACATGCAAACTACCACAAACTCTCATATCTTCCATCTATTCTTCTGAGGGCCCATTTGTCTTTCCTAAAAAGCATTTACTCTCCTCTCAGTTCTCCATTCCCCTTATAATATAAAACATTATATAATGTCTTATGTCAAGACATTATATAAGCTCTTGGGGCACCTGGGTGGCTCAGCCTGCTAAGCATCAGACTTTGGCTCAGGTCACGATCTCACCATTTGTGAGTTCAAGCCCCACACCGGCTTTCTGCTGTCAGCATGCAGCCGGCTTCATATCCTCAGTCTCCCACTCTCTTTGCCCCTCCCCCACTCATGCTCTCTTTCTCTCTCTCAAAACAATAAACATAAAAAAAAAAAAGGCCGTATATAAGCTCTTAATGCTCACAGACTTTTAGGGTATTCACTTTTCTCCCCTGTGAATTAATATTTGCATTCCCGTGCACATAATATTAAAAATGAATGTGTATGCCTTTTCTCTTGTTAATCTGCCTATTGTGAATTTATTCCACAGACCTGGCTATTGAACTAGGGGAGAGTCCTAGGAGAGAGAGGACTGTATGAGAGAGTCCTTCCTCCCCTACCCTGGCAAGGTATCGGCTGCTCAGGAGGTACCTTACTGTGGGATCTTAAAGGTCCTCATTGTGCTAGTAAGCGGCCCAGTTCACAGCTGGATGCTGGGGTAGGTTTACAGCAGAGAACACTAGCCGCTTTTAACATCTCTCCTTCCTCATCAGTATTAGAACCTCGATGTTGTTTTTGTTTCTTACGTTTTTTGAGAAAATTATAAATTTATGTGCAGTTAATAAGAAATAATAGAGATCCCATATACCCTTCCCCCTCTTTCCCCCAAGGGTAATATCTTGCAAAACTATAGTGCATCATCGCACCAGGAAATTGACATTGATACAATCCAGTGCCAAGCAGACCTCACCAGTTCTATTTAAACACGGGCATGTTTGCATATGTACAGTTAGTTCTATGCAAATTTATCACACGTCTAGAAACAGGTGACCACAGTCAGGACACAGAACAGTAACATGACAAGGATCCCTGGTGCTCTCCTCTGACAGCGCAAATCACCCCCGTTCCTCCCCATTCTCCAACTCCTGCCTGACTCTTTATCTGTTATCCTTTTCTGTAAATTCACGGTTTCGAAGATGTTCTATAAATTGAATGATACAGGATGTAACCTTTTGAGAGGCTCTTAATTTTTAGCCCGGCATTCTGCCACCCACAACAAAAACTGCATTTCCCAGCCTCCCTTGAATCTCGTGTGGCTTTGGGACCAGAGTCTGACTAACTGGACGTATGTGGCAGGGTTATCTGGGTCTCATGGGAAGGTTGCTTCAAGCTTGGAAGTGAACTCGGCTGGAAAAATCCTCCCCTGGGCTCCTCTGCTGTTCCTCCTGGACTGTACTAGGACGTGGGACATTGTGATCTATGACAAGAGATGTAAATCTAGTTTAATGTAAATCCAGTTCCTGGCACAGAGCTCCTAAACCCTGGGGATTTCCTAAGAAAGCAATAAAGGTGTCTTTTGTTATGTTAATAGAGAAGCTTCTGGAAAGCCCCTAGGCAACAGAAGGATGGGGCTGGCTGGCTGTCAGGGGAACCAACCCTGTGATCAGAGGGCTGGAACTTTCAGTCCAACTTCCTGGGAGCGGGGTTCAAGGGCTTCCAGACTGATGAACAGCTTGGGGAGAGAGGTGGGCTCAGAGGGGACATGGGAGCTCTGGGCCCCTTCCCCTAGACCTTGCCTCTGTATCTCTTCATAGTGTCCTTTAATATCCTTTGTAATAAACCAGTAATCTAGAGACTAAAATATTTTCTGAGTTCTGTGAGCTGCTCTAGCAAATTGATTGACCCACAAGGAGAGGGTTGACGGAACCTCCAATCTATAGAAGCACAGGTGACAATGTGGACTTGCAACTGGCATCCGAAGTTGGGGGGAAGGGGAGAGGACAGTCTTGCGACTAAGCTTTAACCTGTGGGATCTGATGCTGGCTCTGGGAAGATGTGATAGCCGGTGCACTAGCAGCCATTGTCAATCATGAGGAAGTTTGAGGACGAGAGGGCCATGTTCCAGAAGTCGAAACAGAAAGCTAGGATTCTGGGTTCTCGACGACACCACGAGCTGCTATAGCAGCCCTGCAGTGCCCATGGCCAGATTGCTCTTGAATGAGAAACAGATTTCTACCTTGTGTAAGCCACTGTTTTGTGTTGTTACATCCAGCTGAAATTAATCCTAAGTAAACAAAGCGTTTTCGGCTTTTAAGCAGAGTTGAAACTTGCTTAGTGCTGTTTTAGGGCAGTGATTTTCCAGCTGCAGTGGACATCAGAATCACCCCACCGAGACTGCTGGGCCCTACGCCCGGTTCCTGAAGCGGCAGGTCTGGGATGAGGCCCGAGAGTATGCACTCCCAGGGGATGCTGAGCTGCTGGTCCAGGGCCTGGGGCGTGAACAATGTGCTGGAAGCATGAAGACCGGAAACCGGATGGAGGGCAGGAGAGAGGGGAGCAAATGGCTTCTGCTAACCCAAGGGCAGGTGAGAGGAACTCAGGACAGGGATGGGAGAATCTTAGGGACAGTGGAGGTGACGGGTCTGCAGGCTGACAGACGCGAGCCGAGGAAGGTGCCAAAGGAGGGGGGGTCCCAGAGAATGGGAGTCAGTCCTGCTATTCGAAGGAGAAACTCCGGAGGAGTGGCCATTTAGACGGGAGCCGTGGAGGAGGTCACCCTTATTTGGCAACGTTGAAATTCCAAATAAGAGCACAGAAGGGTCCTTTGGAGCAGCCGTGTAGACGGGAAGAGGACAGAGTCGCCCAGAACCTTAGTCAGAGGTCAGGAAGATGGGGACGCGCCAGCAGATGAGTCAGGAAGCGTGGGCCAGGACAGAAGGCAGGCTGACACGGAGCCGGGGAGCCTGAGGAGAGCATCCGAGAGAGAGGAGGGTGGGATCGCGGTCCGGGGCACAGAGGTCAAGGAGACTCCGGAGGACCCGGGATTCGATGGCCTGGGGGGCTGTGGGGACAGTGCCGAGGCGACAGGGAGCGAGGAGTGAATGAAGAGCCGATGACACGGGGGTGGGGACACTCATGTGGGGAGGAAAGGGAGCAGAGAGCCCGGGTGTGAGCTTTAGGGGTCACAAGGGCAGGGGGAGCTTTAGAAGAGAGGACATCCGAGCACAGGCGAGAACAGGGAGCCGGAAGTTAAGGCTGCTGGCGTCTGAGCACCTGAGGGGCAGCGGGGACCCGGCGTTGGGTGCGGCTTGCTGCAGAGGTGACGGCGCTGCAAGCACAGGACATGCCCCAGGACAGGAAGCTCTACCAGGAAGGGGGCTGGTGTGTGGTCCTGCAGGGCGGCAGTGGGGCGGGAGCCAGGGGGTCGGGGGGCTGCAAAGACGGAGAGCTGAGATCACACGAGGCACAGCAGGCCCCGCCGGCGGCAAGCGGAATCGGCCTCTGACCAGCAGACCAGGGAATCCGTGCAGCCTGACGACGGAGCGCGAGGGCACGCGTGGGCCGAGATACTGCACCCCGCTTGTGGCAATGTGCTTCCTTTCTCCTTGCTTTCAAGGCAAATGCATTCCGTCGATTCAAAAAAAATATTTACAGAGCGGCTCCAGTAAGCGGGGCCGAGTGCACTGGGGGAGGGGACAGTTATGGGGTGCGCTCAGAGCAAGGTCACCAACAAGGGCGGCGGGGGGACAGCGAGGACGTGGAGGGGGGCGAGGTTAACTGAGCCCTTCCCAGGGTGCGTCACCCAGAAGGAGGCAGTGGTGGAAGGAAGAGTATCCTGGGCAGAGGGAACAGCATGTACGAAGGCCTGGAAGTGAGAAGGAGCATGGTGTCCTGAGGGACTGAAAGAATTCAGAATTCAGGGTGGCTGGGGCACAGGGAAACGGGGGGCGGGGTTGTGCAAACAGACTGGAGAGGCAAGTAGGGTCACCTCCCAACAACTCTGTGAGGCACCACTGGAGTTTGGACTACATCTGAGGGCAGAGAGAAGACTTTCTGGGTTTTGGAGCTTTATTTATTTATTTATTTTTGAGAGAGAGAGAGAGAGAGAGAGAGAGAGAGGGAGGGATTGCACGAGCAGGGGAGGGTCACAGAGAGAGAATCCCAAGCAGACTCTGCACCGACAGTGCAGAGCCCCATGCAGGGCTTGAACCCACAGACTGTGAGATCATAACCTGAGCCGAAGTCAGACATTTAACCAACTGAGACACCCAGGTGCCCCCAAGACTTTCAGGGTTTTTCTCGAGCAGGGTTGGGTGACAGATCTATCGCAGTAACGGAAAGGAAGGGGCAGGGTGTGGAGGATGCAATCTGGAGGTGTTGCAATATGTAGCTAAGCGATGCAGTGCGGGGACTCACGCAGTGGCTGGCCACAGGTCAGAGTGGGCAGGTACGAGGTATTCAGGCGGTAAATTCAGACATAGCTGGTGTTGCCTGGACATGGGTGGTTAGAAAGGGAAGGAACCAGGGATGCCAGGGATGGGCCAACGGACATGTATATAAATGGACAAACATATTTACTTCCTACTGTGGCCAGACATGCGTAAGTTAGGAAGCTGGTCACTGCGGATGGGAAGGTCTGGTGGAGAAGCTCCCTAGGTTCTAGAAGGAGGCCTGAGCCCAGGGCCTGTGAAAATCTGTGCTCCTCATGCACTGACAGCTCTGTCACAGGGCTGCACGCTGATGCCACCCCGACAGCCGGCAGGATTTTCTCCTTGTTCTTACATTGCCCGATGGTGGCGGTATTTTGTTCTCTAGGGCACACAATCGATAATGGCCTGAACCGCTCCTAGCTAAGCAGTCATCTGCTAAGTTCCTGGACAGTGGGTACGTGTGGCCCTATCCAAATGTAAGATTTAAATATATATATAAAATATTAAAAACATTTTCTTAAAGAAATTTGAAAACACATAAAAATAGAATAATATAATAGCCCTAGCCTTGTTTCATCCACACCTTCTACTGATTATTTTGAAGCATATTCTAGACACCATGCATGTAACTTTAGAAATGTTGCAGTGTGCATTTTCAAAAGTACTGTAGCTCTTCTTATTTTATTATTAATTTTTAATGTTTATTTTTGAGAGTGAGTGCAAGCAGGGGAGGGGCAGAGAGAGAGGGAGACAGAGCATCTGAAGTAGGCTCTGCGCAGTCAACACAGAGCCCAGCGCGGGGCCTGAACTCACAAACCAGGAGACCATGACCTGAGCCAAAGTCAGACGCTTAACCAACTGAGCCACCCAGGCGCCCCCCCAAAAGTAGCTCTTTTTAAAACCTATAACAACACGATACTGTTGGCATACCTAAATAACAGTTGCATAATTTGATTAAAAAATTTAGTGTCTGTACATACAGAGCACTTGACCATCCTAAACCAAAGCCAGAAGTCACACAGGCACACAGTCATCAGGACCTGCTGCCTGGATGTCATCACATGCCTCCGTGGCCTGAAAAATCGTGGCAGACCCTACACTCAAGTTGAACCAGAGCCTCCCACATGCTGATGCCACAACCCAGGAGACAACATAAAATCCTGAGCAAACACACATCTGATTGGTTGTGCGGCCTTAGGCAAGTCACTTTGTTTATGCGGGTGACTCGCTGCAAAATAAAGGGTTAAAAAACCCCAGGAAGCAGCCCAAATGTCCATGGAAAGATGAATGGATAAAGACTATGTGGTGTGTCTGCACAATGGAATATTAGGCAGCCTTCAAAAGGAAATCCTTCATTTACCACAACACAGATGAACTTCAAGGACATCATGCTCAGCGAAACAAGCCAGGTGCAAAAGGGCAGATCATGCCCGATTCATTCCATCCTTGGGAAGTGTGTGAGGTAGTCAAAAATCACAGAAAAGACAAAGGTGGTTGTCAAGGGCTGGGGGAAGGGAGGAGGCCAATCAGTGTTTAGTGGGTATAGAATTTAAGTGCTGCATGATGACAAAGGTCTAGAGATCAGTCGCACGACCGTGTGGATATCCTGAACACTACTAAACTGTATGCTCATCGGAGGTAGGAAAGTGAAGTTTATGCTCTAGTTTTCACCACAATAAAAAACATGAAACACTTCTGGGGCCCGTTCTAGCTATAGGGGTTGGTGGGTGTAATAAATTCTGAGCTGTTACTCTGATCTGTGTTGGGAGGCACATCAGAACATGGTTATGCTCTTTCAGAGAAAGAGGCGGGAGGGGAGCTGTCTGAAACCTCCTCTACTTCAGCCTGATCCGCCAGGAAACAGAAGGCTGCTGGTCAGGGCGCCAGGGGCAGGGCAGGCTCTGTAAGATACTTGTTGGGGCCAAGCGGCAGGGGGGTCACCGAGTAAGAGAAACAAAAGAAAGTTGAAGCCCTAACCCAGGGCTGGGCTGTCCTCGGGGAACATTCTGGGAAGAAAGGAGAAAGCCCAGCTGGCTGGGAGCAGCCATGCAGAGGGGATCCGAAGTGACAGCTACAAATGTGTAGCACACTTGGCAGACACATGGGAGATTAAAAGTGCGTAGATGCTGAGAGCAATCATGGGGGGCAGGGAGCTGGCAATACCGACTCCCCGAATCTCTTCCCAGGGCACCAGGGTCTGCAGAGTGCTTTTAGTGTGCATTCTCATAAAGCTCTTTTTCCAATTAGCACAAGCCTGGCCTAAGGGACTCCAGGCAAGAGCAGGCAGGATTGGCCGCCCAGTTCCATCTCTCCTACCTCTTTTTTTTTTTTTTTAGTTTCTTTAATGTTTTATTATTTATTTTTGAGAGAGAGCGCGCGTGCATGAGTGATGGAGGGACAGAGAGAGAGGGAGACACAGAATCCAAAGCAGGCTCCAGGCTCTGAGCCATCAGCACAGAGCCCCATGCAGGACTTGAACCCACAAACTGCGAGATCATGACCCGGGCTGAAGGCAAACACTTAACTGACGGAGCCACCCAGGCGCCCCTCTCCTAGCTCTTCTGAGAAGTCTCCTCTGGAATGCGTGTAGGCGAGAGAGCAGACAGCACTGTATGGTAACATTATGTCGGTGCCCAACTGGGTCTCTGAGGGAAGATGGTGGAAGAGGAATGGCAGAAAGGAGTCCTGTTCAAGGCTTTGCAAAAGGAATAATGTTGTCTCAAATGCGAAGGGTCACCAGTTAGGTTCATTTGGGTACTCCGATTATTTGGGAGAGTTGGGTCCATCCATCCCAACTGGAGGTCTAAGGGCCAGGTGGCTCTCACAGGTCAGGTTCAAGGTGGCTGGATCCCTCCCAGGCAACGTCACTGTGAAGGAGTGTTGGGTCGGGGACTGGGGGCCCTGCCTTGTTTGGGGGCTTGGGTCCCCTTGGGCAGCAGTTCTGAACCTTCTTGTAGTCACACTCTGGGTCCATGACACTGACCATGTGTGACTCCTGGGCACTGGGCGGGGACGCTACAGGTCCTCTGTCTGCCATTCAAGAGTGCAAATCCAGGGACATAAGTGAGAAAGATACGATTAAAGCTATAGCCTTGAGCCAGCTCTGATATTTGAAATAAGCAAAAGAATTCCCAAAGTTCATTTCCTTAACCAGTGGTATTAACTACCTGCCACCACTGCTCACAACACATATCCACGCCCGCCGTGCTGGCTTCCCTCCCTGAGCTGCTCTCCTCAAACACTCCAAGCACATCTAAGCAACAAAGCAACAGCCACCCCCCACCCCCCACCCACTCCATACTAATGCTCTCATCTTGGGAACTTCACATGGGCATGAACGTCACCGGCGTTTGCTCAGACTCACACAGGCTGACACACAAGTGGCCTTGCTCTCACGCCGTGCTCCCCGGGCCGGCAGCTTCACCCGAGAACTTGTTAGAAATGTGGGATCTCGGGTCGGTGAATCAGCACCTACGCTGAACAAGACTTAACAAGGTCCCCCAGGTGATTCGTGTGCGCGTTCAAGTCTGAGGCACTGCACTTATACGTCACGCCCCACCTCCCCTGCCCCAGGTGAAGGGGGGGAGCACCCACTCTGAGGCCCTATCCAAACAACCTTAACCAGCTGCAGCTGTCCCCATAGAGGGGTGGAGAAGAGAGAGGGGAGGTAGACACAGCAGGACTTGCTACAGTGCACAAAGTACACTTAACCTTGGGGAAGCTGGGGAGCCTGGGAGGCTTAGTCGGTGAAGCCTCCGACATTGGATTTTGGCTCAGGTCCTGGTCTCACGGTTTGTGAGTTCAACCCCCGCATCGGGCTCTGCACTCATGGTGTGGCGTCTGCTTGGGATTCTCTCTCTCCCTCTCTCTCTCTGTCCCTCCCTCTTCCTCTCTGTCTCTCAAAAATAAATAAATTTTTAAAAAGTAAATAAATGTGGGGACACTGGGATGAAATCTAAGAAGGCATCCCATCAGTTCTGAGGTCCTGTGATCTCAGGCTTATCAATAGGTAGATGCCAACTAAATAACACCGGTAGCTAACATTTCCTGAACCTTTACTATGAGACAGACACCGTTGATTTATATAATTTCCTATAGCAGCCTCTCAAGGTGCAGATTATCATTATCCCCCTTTTACAGATGAGGCAACTGAGGCACAGAGAGGTCAGGTGATCTGCTCCTTACCTGGCGGGGATGACTGCCATGTGAGACCACCTCCAGAAGGGAGCTGGGAAACGCTCTCCCCGCCCCAGGAGTTTCTTTGGAAGCACTGAACTACCTTGAGGGTAATCAACAGTCTTGGTTTGCCCAGGACTTAGAGGGTTCCCTGGGTGTGAGAACTTTGGGGCTAAAATCGGGAGAGTCCTGGGCAAGGTAGTTACTGTAGAGGTAAAGGCAGATGCTTCACCTCCCACAGAGGAAAGACAGAGAGAAATAAAAGGAAAAGAAATTACATGTAATAGAAGATCCTTGAGGTTATAGAATTTGAGCAGCCGGAGCACTGAATCAGAAGAAACAGGGGCCTGTTGCGAATGCATGTGACAGCATCACTGCCCTGAGAAAAGAAAAGCAGATAAAAATACTGGCTAGTGTTTCCCTTGTCAAGGTCAACCCCCACCCCCATGGGTGTCTCCATCAGCTCTATTTTCTGCAGGACTGCCAGCCCGTTCTGTGAATCTTGTTTCTTTTGAGCCCCTGGGAAAGTTGTTTGATTGGTTCAGGTTTCATTTAGCCGGAGAGCCATTTATGATTTCCCACATAAAATACAAAGAGCTCACTCAGCGTCTCTGTGTGTGTGTGTGTGTGTGTGATCTTTTTAGAAATAATTTTTCAAAGCGGTTCCTCAACCCCAATTGGATGGGGCTGGTGAGGAAGCACTGGGGGCAAAATCTGAGGGAGGGTCAGAGAGAGGAATTCAGACTCCTCCGCACTCGTGGCTGAGGCCTCTGGGGAAGCACCTCTCCTCAGACCTGGGAAGGCAGCTGTCTGCAGCCTTGGAGAGGTCCCCGCATTGGGATTTCCCTGCCTTCGGGGGGAAGGAGGTAGGTCTGGCTCTCAGTTTCCACATCTGTGAAATGGGTCGTGCCACAGCCTCCCACCCCACCAGAGACCATGTGTCCCCTCTGGGGCTGAGATGCAGATCTCCCAAGTGCCGCTCTGTAAGCCCACAGGTGACGCATATTCTCTTTGCAAGCAAACTGAGCTCCCGGAAGACAAAGACCGCCATGTTGCCTGAACCCTCTCTAGGCTCCCACAGCAGTCTGGACACCCCGGCCTTCCCTCCTGTTGCTGGCGGGCTGTTGCCACACTGGAACAAGGAATATGTGAGCTTCTAGGCAAAGCAGGGAAGATGAATGAGAGGGAAAGGGATGCGAACCATGCTTTCCTCAATCTCTACTTGCTACCAACCTCTGAGCGGCACACATGGAGAGAAACAGCCCTTCATTGGGGCCAAGGAAGACTGTCAGTTTGCTACAACCTTGAAAAAAAATAAAGAAATAAAGCCTTTCTCTTCCCAGGCGGCTCAGGAAGCCTTGCCGTTTGAGGCCTCCTTGCTCCTCTGTCCATAGGCCCTGAGGATGGAACAGGCCCTGAGAACCGGGCAGGCCCAGGCAAACTGCTAGCACACAGTAGGACCCTGTAACCAATGTGCAAATGAGAACAGCAGACATCTAGCTTCCTGCACGGGAGCTCAACCAGGCTAGCCCCTCCCCCACCCCGAACCACAACAGCACTGACCGACCCACATACCCACATGATCCCAGTTCTCTCCAGCCCTGAAAGATGACTCTCCTGACGTTTACTCCCATTACAGCCATTTTTTAAAATGTTTTTTTATTTATTTTTGAGAGACAGAGAGAGACAGAGTGCGAATGAGGAGCAGAGGTGGGGGGACGGGGGGAGAAACAGAGTCTGAAGCAGGCTCCAGGCTCTGAGCTGTCAGCACAGAGCCCAATGCGGGGCTTGAACTCACAAGCCGTTAAGATCATGACCTGAGCAGGGGCTCCTGGGTGGCTTAGTAGGTTAGGCATCCGATTTCAGCTCAGGTGGTTTGTGGGTTCGAGCCCCTCATTGGGCTCTGTGCTGACAGCTCATAGTCTGGAGCCTGCTTTGGATTCTGTGTCTCCCTCTCTCTCTGCCCCTCCCCTATTCATGCTCTGTATCTCTCTGTCTCAATAATAAATAAACATCAAAAAAAATTAAAAAAAAAAAAAGATTATGACCTGAGCCGAGGTTGGATGCTTACCCCACTGAGCCACCCCGGCGCCCCCCCATTACAGCCATTTCTTGTAACTCTTAGGTAAGCAATGGAAAGTCCTATTGGATCCTGGCCACATTCATTTGTAGCAACTATCTGTGTGACAGCTTTCTAATGTGATTATCTATCTCTCTCTCTCTGCCTTTATGAGATTATATGACTTTTCAAAAATCATGCTTTCTTTTGTTCATTCATCCCTCCATCCATTCATCCCTCCATCCATCCATCCCTCCATCCATCCATCCATCTATCCATTCAACAAGAGCATTTGGCATCTACTCCACACAGAATAACTTCTCAGCAAAAATCAATGGGGCATTTTCCAAACTTCAAAATGCCTTGAAGCATCATCCTTCATGCAGGGAAGTGTACGCAGGGGTAGTGTTGGGTGAAAAAACAGCTATGTTAAAACCCAGGCTGCTGTTAACTAGTTACTTATTCTCCCTGAGCCTGTTTCAATAGCTCCAAACTGGGAATCATTCCTCATAGAACTGTCGTGAAGTTTAGGGCTGGCCGGGTGGCTCAGTCAGTCAAGCATCCGACTTCAGCTCAGGTCATGATCTCACGGTTTGTGGGTTCAAGCCCTGCGTCGGGCTCTGTACTGACAGCTCAGAGCCTGGAGCCTGCTTCAGATTCGGTGTCTCCCTCTCTCTCTGCTCCTCCCCCAATTGCACTCAGTCTCTCTCACTCTCAAAAATAAACAAACATTAAAAAAATTTAAAAGAAAGAACTGTCAAGAAGTTTAAACGGGAGAAAGTGTACACAGAAACAGACTCCATGCCTGACACGGAAAAAGCATTCAATCATTGGCAGGTTAAGGGGAGTGACCCAAGAACCCAGCTTGCCTCCCCGCACCCTCTTCTCCTAACGCCTCACCGTGCCCCTGTCAATATTCTTTCAAGTTCATTTTGCTTCCCAGGACAGTGTTCTTTTTGTTTTAATCCTCTGGTGAGCCAGCCCTGTCTTTATTCTGACTGATGGGCTGTACCATTTTGAGAATATGATCTGTATCAGAGTAGGCTGCGAAGCTCCCGGAGCTTGCGGAGGAGGGATTTATTTAATAAATAAACACACAGACATCAAGGCTACCGGCTGGGCTGTTGGCTGGCTGTCGTCGTAACAAGACTTTATGCCTTCCTGGCTCCTGTCATCTTCAGGACTGGAAGCACTTAATGAATTAGTCTTGCTTGCAGCCCTCCTGGAGGAAAATACTGCCGCGTCCACGAAGGGCAGTGAGGGTAACCAGCTGGAGGTCAAGGACTCTCGGGAACACTGCCAACCCGACTCCTAGCGCAGCTTTGTAGGTCGTTTGTTTCTTATCATAAAAGTAATCATCGTGTATTAGAAAATTTTAAAAATAGGTTAGGCGAAGGCTACCCATGAAACTCCTGTGCCTCTGCCCGCTTGGAGACCAGCGCGGTTAACCCTCTGTCGCCCTCTCCTACACCTGCCCGCGCACACATCCGCTCCCTGGGATTTCACGCTCACGCCATTTTATAATTGAACAACAGATCATGACTATCTTTTCGGGTAAAATACGTTTCGACATCATTTTAAGTGGCTGCTAGTTTGCTGGAGGAACTCCTTCTTATTTTCAACGGGTCAGTTGATACTCAGTACTTTAACTGTGAGAAAAATCTTGGGTTTTCTCTTTCGGGGGTTTAGGGAGCAGCGTGAGTGGAGGGGGTTAGAGGGTGGCGGTCTATGAAAGTACATGTCGCTTGTGCACCAGGGGTGGAGTGGGATGATGACACTCGGGAGCCACTGTGGGGGGCCTCGGGGGACACGTGAGAGGACAGGAACGCCCGCAGGCCTTCAGCAGTTCTGGTGGCGAGAGCGGGTGGCCTGCAAGAGACCCGACTGGAAACACTGACTCCTGTTTTCACCGCACGGTCACTTGGCCCTTGAGCCCCGAAGGTTGGGTTTGCTGTCATGGTCCGGCCCTTGCCAAGCCCTCTAGCCTTTTCTCCCACCTGCCCCTGCCCTGGGCCTTATGCTTCTGCCCGCCACGCTGCTGGCAGCCTCTGGTGTGTGAGGCCTGGCATGCGCGCTCTCCTCCGCCTCACTTGATTCACTGATTTTTTTCATCAACTGGCGTCGGTGTCCCCTCTTCCAGTGTCCCCTGACCCTCCCCCTCCCAGGCCAGACCAGCTCTGCCTCCCCAGATTTCCATGGCACCTCACTCTTACAGGGCCACGCAACTCTGCACCCAGACCGCATTGCGTCCGTGTTCCTACTAGACTCGGAGCTGCCTGGGCCAGTGTCTTACATGGTGGGCATCCAGTGGGCGCTCAATAAATGCTACCGAATAAAGGCGGTCCCAGAACCTGTACTACCAACACTTGGGTATGACCAAAATAGTGAGACATCACGAACACGTGGGGCAAATCTCAAATCCATCTACAGCTCTCCATCTCCAGTGCCGGGCTCCAGGCTACGCCCAGTCTCCTGCCTGGACCATTTAGTCCTTTCCCGACTGGCTGCCACTCAGCAGACAGATGATCTTCTTCAAACGTCAGCCTGTGCACTTGTCTTTCCTACTGAAAACACTGCACAGGGGCGCCTGGGTGGCTCAGTCAGTTAAGCATTCAACTTCGGCTCAGGTCCTGATCTCACAGTTTGTGAGTTCGAGTCCCGTGTCGGACTCTGTGCTGACAGCTCAGAGCCTGGAGCCTGCTTCAGATTCTGTGTCTCCCTCTCTCTTTCTCTGCCCCTCCCCCATTCACATTCTGTCTCTCTCTCAAAATAATTTTAACAGTAAAAAAAAAATTAAAAAAAAAAACACTGCACAAATATTTGAATTCCTCCTAAAACACCACTGTTTATGAAGCCCCGCATAATCTAGTCCCTACTAATTTTTCCAGCCTCATCTGGCACTGCTTTCCCCTTTGGCTCCTAAGCGCCAGCCAACGAGCCTTCCTTCTGTTCTTCAAATAGCCAAGGCCCTTTCTTGCACTGGCCTCTTCTCTTGCCAGGAACGTTCAGTCCCTCATTCTTCGTGTGACCTGCTCCTTCTCAGCCCCCAGGCTTCTGCTTCCGGGCTACTTCATTCGGGAAGCCTTTGCTTCATCACTGAACCTAAAATAAGTCTCCTTTCTTTCTCTATCACAGCACACGCTTAGTTTTTTTTTTTCTGAGTATCTTTATACTTGTAATTGTGTTTTTATTTTTGTGATCAGCTGTTTAATAATACTTTTTATTCTCTCAATGGGGGTGAGGGTATTTTGTCCCCCAAGGGGACATGGAGCAATGTCTGGACATATTTCTGGCTGCTGCAGCTGGGGAGGGTGCTGGCAGCATGTGGGTGCACAGAAGCCAGAGACCCTGCCTAACACCCTACCCTGCACGGGACAGCCCCCCACAACAAAGAACTGTCAGCAGTGATTCAACTGAGAAATACCTCTCCTGGAGAGCCTGGATGGCTCAATCAGTTAAGCATCGGACTCACGATTTTGGCTCAGGTCATGATCTCATGGTTTGTGGGATCGAGCCCCACATCTGGCTCTGACAATGCGGAACCTGCTTGGGTCTCTCTCTCTCTCTCTCTCTCTCTCGTGCTCTTTGCCCCTCCCCCACTCGTGATCTCTCTCTCTCTCTCTCTCATAAAATAAATAAATAAACATTAAAAAAAAGAAAAGAAATACTGCACTGGACTATGGGTTCCACAAAAGCAGAGACCTTGCCTGCATTATTCACCATTTTACCTCCAGCACCTGGCTCTGTCTGAAGTGAGCCTCCATGTAGAGCTGGGCACATTAGGATGAATCAGATCTGATACCCACCACAGCACTGGAGCTGGGAAGAGGAGGCATTTTTGCTTTGGCTGCTGGACCTTCATTCTACATACCTTCATTTAGATTCGAAAGGATCCGGAAGATGGAGTTAGCATGTGTCTGCCAGTAAGGAAACATTTGCGGAGATGATGTGGATTGAGCGAAGTGCTGAGAACCAAATAAGAACGCTCTCCCAGAGCAGATGAGCATGGTCTCTGAGCAAGGCTTAGTTAAGAGAGACAGAAAGGAACGAAAAGCTACGAGGAGAGTTCTCACCCAACCTACCTTTCCCCACGTGATCTTTCACTTAACAAGGCATCAAGAATCCAGTGACGGTACCAATGTCCGCGAGCCCACGGCACCTGGTGCTCAGAGACTCTACAGCACGTCCCTGCACAGCCCCTTGGTGCTACCGCCTTCTTGGTCTGGGGAGAGAGTCTGCCCAACAGCTGGGCTGCAGGGCTCAGCTCGCGGAGTCCGGAGGCTCGAGAGCAGGACTCTTAGCACCCACGCACCTGTGAGATACTCTCATCACCTGTAGGACCTGAGATGGATTTCGTGCGATGGCCTTAAATGTAACACGCCCAAAAACATCCTTAGCGTGCGCTCCCAAACTCTCCCCCAAACAACTGTCAACACAATCACCGTTGTTCAGTTGTCAGGGCTCAAACACCTGTAGCCTTTAATCCAGAACCTTTCCATTCCCCTCGGAGACTCTTCCAAACCTTCTTTGCATGTCCCCCACCGGAGTCCCATCCTCTCCACATAACCTTGTCTACATCACGGAAGGTACTGACGCCATCAAGGGTGAACCACTTGGCTTCCTGCCCCCATCCCTGGCCTAACCCGAAGTCGCATCCAGGGTTACGCCAATCCCCAGCCTCCTCCCTCGGGGTCTAAAAGTTGAAAACGACCTCCTCCTGGTCAGTCCAGCCTCCCTCCAGCGGTCCAGATCCCACCTCCTCTCTCCTTCCAGTCCGGGCTTCCCCACTTCTCCTCTTGGCTCCAAACCCTAGGCCCATGGGCATGATCGAGTTCCTTCCACTCTGAAAAACAACCCAGTGCTTCACCTCACATCCCCATATAGCTTCTAACCCAACTGTCTCTCTTCTCTTTCCCAACAAAGCCACTAGGAATAAAAGCCTTGGGGCGCCTGGGTGGCTCAGTTGGTTAAGTGTCTGACTTTGGCTCAGGGCATGATCTCACAGTTCATGAGTTCAAGCCCCCCAACGGATCTCTGCTGTCAATGCAGAGCCAGCTTTGGATCCTCTCTTCCTCTCTGTCTCTTTCTACCCCTCCTTTCGTTGTTCTCTCTCTCTCTCTCTCTCTCTCTCTCTCTCTCAAAAATAAACACTAAACACTTTTAAAAAACCTAAACTTGGTGTCTCCACATCTGGAATATAATCATCCAAATATCGCTGCATTTCTCTGCCCCTTCACAGCAAAACTCGAATGCACGTGTACACTTGCTTTCTCTGTTTTCTCGTAACTTATTCATTGTGAACTCACTGAAATCCACTTCCAACTCCCACCCACTACTCTGAAATCACTTCTGACAAAGATCCTCAATGACCCCTGTGTTGTCCCTCCCAAACAATCTACACTGACTACCCACTCCACTTGAAACTCTTAATCCCTGAACTCTTTGCCTCGTCAACCCCCATAGTACCACCTCTCCTGGTTCAACTCATGTCACCCCGACTATTCCCTCTTAGACTGTCCCCTCCAGACCACTCCCTCATACACCTGAGTCCTTCCCAAGGCTCCGTTCTCGCCGTACCATGCCTGCCTTAGGTCCTCACCTGACCATGGACCATTCTCAGAGCTACAGAACTAGGCTGACCTGGATTTCAGACTTGCACCACCAACTGGCGTTTGGACACTGTATACTTAGCTATCCCACAGGAATCTTTCATCCGAATGGTATCAAACGTCATCATTTTACTGATGATGCTCTTCCCCCTCAAAGTGTTTGCCTTCCTGCCTTTCTCCTTCTCAGTAATGGGACCACCATCCTCCCCAGTCCCCAAGCCCAGCAATTTGTGAGTCATTGAAGTCTCCTCCCTCCATCTCTCCCCTCAAATCCACTCAACCACCAAATCTTACCCACTTCATCCTTTAAATATTTCTAGAGTATGTCCTTTCTCCATCCTTTTATTACCATTGTCTTCATCTGCCTCCTCATTAACTTTTTTCCCTTTGTTAAAACATTTACTCTTAATACTCACATTGACAAAGGCAAATGAGTTCCACTTCTACCTCCGTCATTTATAAATAAGCCTGTGAGCTCTCCACTTTCAACGCAGAGCTCCTCACTGCCCTTCCAAGTCTCTCCTCTTGTACTTCCTGTCTCTCAGAATGGCACCCACACTTCCCAGGCCTACTCCCTGCATTCAAAACTCTGAAGGTCATTTTAGATTCCTTGCACTTTCTTTTCTGTCTGTCTCAACTCTTGACTAGACAGTTGCAACACGTCTACCTTATTTCCTGCCTGTACCCAACCACCTCTCCCTTAAACCAGACAACAAAGGGCATCACTGCTCCAGGTGTGCCAGTCTGGCTTTTCTAACTAGACCTTGAGATCTTCGAGGGCATGGACCATGTCTGGTATTTTTCTGATTCCTCCAATGTGCCCAGCACAACATGGGGTACAGAGTATGCCCAAAAGAGAGGAGAGTGGGCAATGAAACTCACCTGCTAAGGGAAACCTGGTGTTGACCTGTCTGCCCCCTGAGATGAAGGGTGCTATATGCCTAACTCCTCTGCCACAGTGTGAGGACGTGCTTGGTATCAGCAAGACCTCAGCAAAGAGGTTGGAAATGATTCTCTGAGGGGCCTGGGAAATGGACTCCAGAAAGGACAACATCATGGATTGTGGTGCTACGGTGAGGACTCAGCTGATTTCTGAGATCTTGGACCTGTGGGCGCCCATCCGTGATGTTGTACGGTCTCCTCAGGCAGCACTCAGTGGCCAAGGAGCTCGGAAATACATTCCACCTGTTCTGTGGTAGCCACCTCACCTTGGAAATAAGCAACCATTCAATCTTTTCAGGGGTTTATTCTGTGTTCCAGAATGAGAGCCTAGAGTGTTTCATTTCTGTTCTCTTGCAAAAATCCGTATCCCTTTGAAGCCCACGATATTTGATTATTCTTCACTCTATTCTTCACCACACCTCTCGCTCACTCATTGAGGACATTAGCAATTGTCCCCCTTCATCTAAGGTTCTGCCATCATCCTAGAAAGTTTCAGCATACACAAAGATGGCCTCTCCAAACACCCTAGCAGCTATTTCCACAACTTCCTTCATGCCACTGGCTCTTAGTCATTACACTCATCCCCTAGCATGACTATACCTTGGACCCATATCACGGAAACTGTCCTGTGGTCAACCCTCGCCTAGACTACCACCACTGTCCCTTGACCAAGCACTCTGCCACTGTTCAGAAATCTACAGTAGGTCTACCAATCCTACAGGTTCAAGTCCAGGTCCTCAGGCCAGGAGGCAGAACACCAGCCTGCTGTCCTGTGTCTCCCCCTCTCCCCCCCACCTCATCACCTGACATTTCCTGCTCTGACAGTGCTGGGCCAAATTCAGTCTCTGTTCCCCCCACCGTCTCCTGAGCCTCCCGGGTCTAACTGTGCCTTGAAGGGTCCAGAAGACTTCCCTTCTTATCTGCAAAGATGTTCCCTCCTTGTCTGTCTCCCTTTTCTGCTCTACAAAGATGTTGATCTTCACATTCCAGCCCAAACACTACCTCCTTTGGGAAGCCCTCCCTGCCTGGCCTGGGCACAGCCAGGGGCTCCTTCTCCTGTGCTCCCCAGCATGGGATGCAGCCATTACAATGTTTATCTGATAAAATTAATATCACAAGGGCAGGAACCATTCCTATTCATCTCTGCATCTCAGCCCCTGGGGTGCAGACCTGGTTCAGAGTTGGAATCACTGGATATTAGGAAAGTGATGAAGGCGTGAGTCCCACAGATGCCCCATCCTCTGTATATCAATGAGGCCAGAGAAGATTGGGCTCTTGAATTAATTGAACCTCTTCTCTTCTCACCCTGGCTCAGTGCCCTGCCCATATGCTTAACTCCCCTAATGGAATCTGCCCTGGCTAAGCACCACATATAAGTAAATCCCTCAGCATTAAGTAGCAGAGAAGCTTCCAACTGCTTAGAGGAGAAAGAGGCTGGCACTTTACAGATGGAAGGGAGTCAAATGGTGTATGGAGAGGCATCCTTCTAAATTTTAGGTACTAAATACCTGAAAGTGTTGGTGACTCTTTCATCCTAAAATCAATTATGTGCTCAGCACTATGCTAGTCATTGACGGTGAGAAGAAAAGCTAAAATGGCAGCATGCATTTGTTGATCGTGTTTTACGTGCCAGGCACGACTGTGTGGAGGAAGCATCATGGGTATTAAGGAAATGGGCTCAATGTCACACGACTAATAACTGTTCCGCTGGTATCGCCTTTGACTAGTTCCTTCACCCTTTCTCTCGTCACTGTCCTTGTCATCCCCATTCAACAATAAACCTGATGGAAACATCCTTGCCTTCCACCACCTCATACAAACAAACGGACAGGAGCCCTTCTCCTCCCCTCCTTCTCTCCAATTATCCCAAAGAATGGCCCCTCTCTCTCGGCAGACCTATCCCTCTACCGGCTCGGCTGATGCTGTCCACCCATTTTCTCAGGAACCTCACGTTATGAATTATCCTTCCTCGAACCTATAGCTTTTCCATTCAACTGGATTCTTCCCATTGACATGTAAAGGTGCTCAACTGTCTCCCAGTAAAACAGAACGAAACCACCCTACCTCTCCAAGCCCCTGGAAAGACTCATTTCTACATTCAGTGTCTACTTCCCCCTCCACCAACTACAGTCTGACTTTTGCCCATCACATCCCTGAAACTCTTGTTTAAATCACCTGCGATCTCTGTTTCTGAAGCCAATGGACTTTCATTGGTTCTCATCACAATGGACTTCTCAGCAGGCCCTATGCTTCCTCTTCTCTTATTCAGGAAACACCCTGCCCGTGGCTTTCATGACATTTCCCACTCTTGGCTTTTTTCCTCTCTCTCTAGATCACCCTTCTCTGCCTCCTCTCTGGGCTCGTCCTAACTCAAAGTTTACCCCAGGCCTTCTCTTCGAAGCCTGTGCTTCCTCCCGGGGCAGCAGCACGCTTGCCAGGGCTTCATCCACCCCTGGACGCCGACAGCTTACAGGGCATACCTCCTGCCCAGACCTCTCCTTCAAACTCCTGCCCATGTATCCCCTTGGCCACTTGCCCTCCACTCAGCTGGTTCAAAGCCTCCTCAAGCACAACATGCCAAGATCGAACTCCTGTCGTTTGACTGTTTCCTGTCTCAGGAAGTGGTACCTCCGTCCGCGGCTGCATAGCTGGCAGCCCAGGGCTCATCCCCAAAACTCCCCTCTCCCCTCTCACTTCCAAAACCATCACTTCTTGTCCATTTTACTTCCCAACCTCTCAACTCTACTTCTTTCTTTCTCCACTACAAATGTCCCAGTGTAAACAACCATCTCCCGATAGGTCTCCTGGATCTCCCCTTGGCCACCTCACACATACTGTCCACACCCTACAGCCGCAGTGATCTTTCTGAAATAGGAAATCTGACTGTGTCGCCCTCCCGCCTAAGTACTTCGGTGATTACCTGTTGGCCGATAAGACCGAGTGTCCCAACTCCCTCCTGCCTCTCCTGCTCGGCTCACATGCTTCTCCCTCTCCCTCGCGGCTCCCCAGTCCACTGGCCGTTGGCACCTCGAAATGCCATGCCTGCTCTAGCCATGACCTTCCCCCATTCCTGGAATATCCTCTCTCAGCTATCCTCACCTCCTTGACTCCTACTCGGTCCCCAGGACTACTGAACTACCATTTCCCCGGGATGACTCCCCAGGTCCTCCCCGGGCGGCCCAGACCTCCTATGAAACACACTTACAACACCAGGGACCTCTACTGTACTGCTTTTATAAGTGGCGCCTTACATTTACTTTGTGACAAATCTATTTCCCTGAATGACTTCAAGCTCCATGAGGACTGGGGCTTTGACAGTTCTGGTCCCCCTGCCCACACACACTGTGTCTCCCTGTGATATTCAATAAATACTTGGTTGATATCATGAACCAAGGCTTCTGGCCTCATTACTCTCCTGAAATTGCCCTTGCTAGAGTCATCAACAACCTTCAAACCGCCAAAACTGTGCGCCTGCGGGTCCCCGGTGTTCTATCAGCTGCACTGAGGGTTTCCTGCACGAAAATAGAAGCTTGGCAGTCTTCCCCTGATTCATAGGGGGGAAAAAAATTAGCTCACAGAAGATCCTCAATTTAAGGCTTTTGTTTCACCAAGTTTTCTTTAAAACTTGGTGTCTGCTCTTCTATGTGGTAGAATCTCGCATAAGATGCTCTCTGATTTGGTTCAAAATTATATATGCAGCCCTTTTAAAACTCTATGGTGTTCTCCAGCAAGCACCACGATTTCCATGGGTTGCACGACATGAACACGTGTTTTGAGACCCACTGGCCAAATCCAAAGAAATATTTTTAGCCCTCTAATTTGTTCTCTTGGTGGTATCTGGTACTGCCGATCATGATGTTTATGTGTTTTAGCAACAAGCATTTATTGAGAACATATTACGTTTTTCTACAGCCTTTCATTGCTATTTTTACTCTGGCATTTATCACCTTCTCCTGTGACCTCTCCCACGTACTACAAACTCCTAGAGGCAGTAGGGCCCTTGACCATCCCTTCCTCCCTCCGTCCCTTCCTCTTTATCTCTCTCTCTCTAATCTCTCTCTCTATCTCTATCTCCTGGCAAACCCAGTACTTGGCTCAGGCACATGGATCATCTTTATTGCACATAGGAATACGTGAATGAGTGAATACATGAGTGAACAAACACCGAATAAAATGGTGAGGCAGAACTGGAACCCCCATTCCTAACGACTCCGCTAAAAAGTGGTTTGACACGACAGAGATGTCGAGGTCACACACGTCCGATATCACCCGTTGTTCTTTTAACAAGCAAAATGAATCTGATAGAAAACTAATATGGTTTTACAGTCTTGTGCTTGTGAGAAGCCCTTCTAATATCTAGCCCATCATCAAGCCCTGTTGGTTTTACCACAAAAAAAAAAAAAAAAAAAAAAAAAAAATCATAGTGAATGCCTATCTTATAGGGACATAAACAGTTTTACTGTCAGCACCTGAACATGCCATGGATCATGTCTGTGGCAGAAGTTGAGTAAATAATGAGATTACTGATATCAACGTATCTTGAATGGCTCCATATTCTCCCGAAACCCATTCTCTTGGTCTCTTCTGCACCCTCCTCTGAGCTTGTGTATCAAAACCGCACTTAGCCTTCAAAGCCCAGCTCAAAAATCACCTCCTCCAAAAAGACCTTAACAATCTACCAGATTACTGGGACCAGCCTCTGGTTCACGTTCTCCCCTCGGCACCTGACCGTGTACCATTTGTACCCCTACTTAGCATGTACTTCTTTAGTCTGCAGGACCATGCTGTGGGCGTGAATGTTCTCTCCCACACTGCCTTGTGCGCAACGCGAGCCCAGGGACCATGCACGTCTCTTGGTCTTCCCAATGCCTTGAGCAATACTCATCTTCTGAACTGAAGTGTATGACACTGATCGCCCACTACTACTTTGCTATGCTGTGTAAACATTTTTTGGGTATCGCAAGATGACTTTTTTAAAAAATCAACTGGGCGTCTGGCTTTCCCCCTCACGGCCAGGTTCTGGTAGCCCTAGCTGAGAGTTCTGTCCAGCCGCTTACAGCAGAACACAGAAGCAGCTGCCTTTGCTCTAGAATTCATTTGGGGAAAAATTTGAGTGGTTTCTTTTCGAAGTGAAGTGGGAGTAAGAGGTGAGCCCTGGCCAGCAAGCTGCGGGGGAGGAGAAAGGTTCACAATGAGCCAGGCCCTCGGCTCTCAGACTGTTTCTGCCAAACAGCCGACGGACCCCCAGACTGGGGCTCAGGGGCCACCCTGCCAACCTTCTTCCTTGGGGGCAGACACAGGCCCTCACAAGCATCTCTCTTTCCTCCCTCCGTCCCTGGGAAACACCGCACTCACAGTCCCCTCGGCCTGGCCCTAATTCACGTGCAGAGGCAGAAGCAGGAAAGATGGGCATCCGAACCAGGAATGCTGCCTGCTTTGTCCCCGAACTGGGCCCCGTACAAACGTACCCAGGCTGCAAACATTCCAGCTCACCCATAAAAGTATTCAGTGCTCGGCCTCACGCTGTTATAACCCAAACCAAGTCTCTGAGAACCTGGGATGCTCTTGTGCCTCCACAGCAGGTTACTCAGCAGAGGAGGAAAGGCATCGAAGGACGAGCAAGAAAGGTGCTGCTTGATGGCAAAGAGCCTGGACTCTCACACATACCTGGTCAGGAGGTTAAATGAGATGATGGAGGCGAGAGTGCTTAGCACTGCGTACCTGAACACAGAAAGCTCCTAACGAAGCTTCCCACCTATTGGAAGGCCCCTTCTCGTGTGGCTGGAATGAAGCCTTTCTTCTGCTTCTGCGAGTCAACACCTGCTTACCTGAAGGAGGGAAGGCAGTTCCTAATACTCGCTCCCACCCCCTTCATGCATCCAGCAGTTTCCACGGAGGGTGATCAGCAGAAGGGAATTCTTGCCTGGGGGAGTGGAAGGGGCTGAGCAGGCCATCTGTGCTGATGCAGGGCACCCAAAGGGACATTCCAGAACACGCTGATTGATGCCGTCACAGCCCCGTCAATAACCTTCCTTCTTCCTCTGGCACAATCAGCTCTAGACCCCAGAGGAATTTTCAAAACTTTTCATTCACGTGTATGTCTCTTCCTCTCCTTTCTGAAGTCCAAACGCAACACCAGAAATAGACCTACTGCCCTCACTGACGTCTGGGCATAGCGCCCCTCCTGCCCCCTCTTTTCCTCCCTGCCCCACTAAAACTACCCTGGTGTTCGCAGTTTCTCCTGTAGAAAGAATATTAGGACAATACAGAGGATAGTTTCTACTTCTTCATATTGTTTTCAAGGTTAGAGGGTCGTATCTTGCCTACCCAGCTCAGAAAGGTGTCGAAAGGTACCTCTCCCTCCAGCTTTCCAAGCACAACCTGTGTTTTAATGGAATTCTGGATGGCCCAGAGCTGATGGACCCTGTGTGTTCTCAGGACCCTCAAGCAACCTGAAGGTGGGGATGCCACCCCACACTATTCAGCTGGAGGGGAGCCTGATGGAACATATCAGGCACAGGAGAAGGAAAGAGGATTTTTTTTTTAAGTTAATGCGTTCCTGTGGTTCCAAATGAAAGGGCACAGAAGGGGTTAAAGGTCTACTCTGCATCAAGGCAAGAGATCTTACCATGTTTTTTGTATGTAACTATGCATACACAAGCAAACGCCTTGGAATTCTCCTTTCTCCCCCTCTTTTATAACATAAACAGTAGCATATTATAAACACTCCATGCATGTTTTCCATTTAGCCATATATGTTGGAAATCATTCCATGTCAGTTACAGAGAAATTTCCCAAGTCTTTTTTTATGAATGAATAGGGCAGTATCCAAATGCCTGGAGGTGCACAAGATATTCAGCAAGTTCCTCTTTGATGAGCATGTGGATTGTTCTTTCTGTGCAATTCTTTCAGTGTGATACATACATACGCCTTTGTGCCCAAGGGCAAGTGTAAGGGCAAGTTCAATTCCTAAAAATGGAATCACTGGGTCCGATGGCATGGGCATTTCTAATTTTGGTAGATGTTTCTAAAACACCCTCCAAAGAAGTTGTACCCATTTACTCTTCCAACAGCAACGTAAGAAAGGGACTGTTTTGCTAGAACCTCGTTAGCAGTTTATCAATCTTTTTGATGTTTGCTAATTGAAAGGGAAATAAGTATGCCATTGCCCCACTTCACCGGTTTGCAGTCTACATATTAAAGGATCAATCCTTTGTGTACGAATTAAACCCCTGAGTCCTAGAGGGAATGAAGAGCAAGCAGTTTTACCTGGCCAGCACTTTCCCTAAAGCCTAACGAGGTCACGAACATCTCCTAGACCTACAAATAGTGTTTATTCACAATGGCTCTGGATTTTCAGCTACCACATGTGTCTGTTCCTAATGGGACAAGAACAGCCAGATGGAGGGAGGAGGAGGCTTTGGAACTGAGAGCGCTGGCTTCACAGAACAGCTCTGCCCCGGACTCGCTTTAGGATCTTAGCAAGTTATTTCACCTCTCCCAGACTCCGTCTCCTCGCACGAAATACAGGGATAATAATATTGACTTTGCACAGCCTTGTGTCTGACACATAGAAGGTACTTATAATAAGCGGTGGCAGTTTTCCTTAGTGCTAATGATCATCAGGCCAGATTCTAAACCTCAGGGCACTTTTCACAATTGATGAGACCAGCCAGGGCCATTCTGTTAAGGGGCCACGCAGAGGATTCCCAAGTTCTGCTACGATCCACCTGAGCCTCCTTTCCAAAGTTATCAGGAAACATCACTAAAATCCTACCCCGTGTCTCTGGGTGAGGCTGGGCCGCTCCTGTCCCAAGACAGGCCTCCCTGTTGCCAGATGATGTTTGTGCTCAGACTGAAGCCTCCCTGGACTAAGCAGAGCTCATTTCCAATTACAGATGGACACACTAGAGACAAAGCAGAGATCCTGGAGCAAAATGGGAGGGACGTGCTCTCGTCAGCTCTGGAGCCCATTCTGCCTTTCCTGAGCACTAGTTTTGATAAGGTCACAAGATGCAAATTTCTGGTCCTGGCAGGAAAGCCAGTGATGGTTTCTATCTGTGCGTGTGACACACACACCCTGCCCCCACCCCCAAAGGGCTTCGGAGGCTTCTCTCATTCACACAAGGGCCTCTCTCATTCACTCATGGTCACCACCCCAGGGTGGCAGACATTCTGCCCGTGCTCTGCATGTGAGTAGGGAGGGCGATGAGGAGGGTGCTGCTGATTTGCCTAAGACCACAGCTGAGCCACCGTGGGTGCCAGCACGACCCCCATCTCTACATCCTGATTCTCATCCCTGCAGACAGGGGAGCTGGAACTCTGGAGAGAGGTCTGAGAAATGATCACTGCTCTCAGAGAATGTGCCTTTGCGCTTTCTGAAGGAGCGGGAGCCCCATGTACTCCCAAGTACTTCGCTACTACAGAAAGGAAGTTGCCTGCCCACCCCCACCCAAGAACACTCCAAATCCCAGCAAATCTTAAGCAAAGAGCACTTCTCTAAATCCGAAGCCCCCCCAGCATCGTTTGTCTCTCACGTGTCTCATAAAACGTGAGTCTGGCGCAACCACGAGAGGACAGGACAGGGCACAGAGATCTGACTGCGTAGATGTCAACCCTTGCCAGTAACACTGAACCCCCAGCTCCAACCCGGGTCCTCCAGCCCCGGAGCCATGAGTGTATTCCAGGGCTGGAGGAGGTTCCCGGGCTGGGCAGACTGGAAAGGACGTGAGACAGTGCCTCAACTGACTGCAGGGAGGGGGGCGGGGGGGGGGGGCTGCCTGCGGTTGCACGCCTGTCCCCCACCGCCTTCCCGATGCGGCCAACTTGCTAGAAAGAGTGAACTGCTAGGACCCCACAATTCCACACAGAGAAAAGGAATGCCCAAGTGCGACAGAAAAGCACGGGTGGTGTATGCAGCCCAAGGGCACGGACAGAGACGATCGCTCTCCACCCCCGGCCTCCCTCGTGGCCTCAGGAAGCACAGAGACCGGACGAAGCCACCCTGGCAGGAGGTCTCCGGAGTGCCGCGCTGGGCACTCGAGCCGGGCCACCCCACCCGGACAGGGTGAAAGGGACAGGAGCAGGGGAACGCCCGGCTTAGCCCGAACGGCTTTCTTTCGGCTCGTGCCCTGCTCTATTGGAGCCAAACCCTCCTCCGGCCGAGGAGGGAAGCTTCGATGTGGCCGGCTCCCCCAGCCAAGGCCGCCGCGCACGGCCCTGGGGACAGCGGTGAGGGACGCTGGCTCCCGCCTCGGGGGGAAACGGACATCGGCCCGGGTCACTGTCCGGTTTCTCAGCCCCGAGGCAGACGTCGGCGCCGGCTGTCTTGCACCCGGACGCCCTGGCGGAGATGGCGACCCCGGGCCACGAACGCCCCTCCGCCCTCCAAGTGTGGTCAAACTTGAGCAGGATCACCGGGGTGCAAGGCAGGCGCAGAGGCGCCCGCGCGTCGGGACGACCCCGGACGCACAGAACGACGGCGGTGGGAAGCCCGCCCGCCGCGCACCCACCCGCCGCCGTGCGCAGCCCCGGCCCCGCTCACTCACGCGCGCCCAGCGGTCCCGCCGGGTGTGCAGCGTCGCGGGCTCCGGCCGCCGCATGCTCCCGGGTGCTGGCGGGCGCCGAGGCGCGGCTGCCGCATCCGCGTGCGCTCGGGTCGGCGGAAGGCGCTCGCGGAGCAGGAGCGCGCGGCAGCGGTGCAGGCGGGGATGGGGACGCGGCGAGTCCAGCCCCAAGGCGGGGACAGCGCGACCGGTGGCCTGGCCACGAGGCCGGAGGCGTCCACCCCCACCTCCTAGGAGCGCGCGCCTCCGGGTACCGAGCGGGAGAGCCAAGCGGCGCCCCAGCCCCAGCCCCGCACGGCCGCGGTCAAGCCGGGGCGCGCTTACCCCCGGGCTAAGGCGCCCTCGGAAGTACGCGCTGGGCCCGGCACCTCCGCGCTCGAAAGGAACGAAAGGATTCTCCGCCCCCCCCCTCCTCCCCCTCCCTCCCTTTCCTTCGGGGAACCTCGCTGGAGAAGCACCCTAACCCGTTACCGCGGCTGAGCAGCTCGGCTCCGGCGTGCACTCCCGCGCTCGGCTGGCGCCCGGTCTGCGCCCCTCCTCCCGAGCGCCTGGGCCTGGGGCTGCCCACGTGAGGCTCCCGCGCGTTCCCCGGCGCTCCGAGTACTGCCCCTGCACGGAGCCGAGGGCCTCATCGCCGCTCCAGGTGGCCGGGGCTGGGGGCAGGTACCGAGCCACCTGATTGGCGCTGGCCCGTCCTGGGAGAATCCCGCACGAGAGAGGCTGCTTGCACGAGGGCGGAGGGAAGGGACAAAACAGAGCCGGCTGCGCCTTCCAAAGAGACTCCCCTTTGCTCCACTGCCTTTTCGCCTAAGAATCGGAAGCTCTCGGAACGCCTCACACGGGGAGCTCCGTGAGCCATAGCCCAAGTCCGGCCCGGAAAATCCCGTGAGAGTGGTAGTTTTAAGGACCAGGGTGTGTCGCTGTCCACGGGACTTTGCCTGGAGAGCCGCCTGAAAGGCTCATCTGCTTCCCTATTCCTGGCCAGCACTGGTCCCTGGAAGTCCAGTCACGCCCGGGTGCCCCCGCCATTGAGGGGTACCCAGTCCTTGTAGCGGACAGGGGGGGAGTCGATCTGTAATTAGAATCGTGACGGTGAGATCCAGCAGGAAAAAGCAGGAAAGGGGACGCAATGTCTTCCCCATCCCCCAGCACGGGGAGAAAATGGTAATGGCGCTCTAGATTTCCTTGAAATTACCCCCCCTCCTTTAATGTTTTAAAACTCTACAAGTTGCTTATGTGCTGTACCCCCAAACAGTTAAGTTCTGACATCAATCTGCTTGGAGAACATGGTGGGGTGAGATGGAAGGAAACTCACTTTTTAGCATCTCTAGAGCATCTCATTCTGGAACTTTTGCCTGTTCCCGTCTGTTCATTTTTCTCCTGACCCTGCTCTCCAGTCTTGCCCTGAAGACAGGGGAAGGGGTGAGGGGGTCACCCAAATTAATGCTCAAGGAGGGGTGCTCCCCACATCAAATACATTTTCCTTTTCATACTCCGGACAGTCTGGAGGAGTCAAAGCAAACGTAAACACTGTATCAATTTCTTAACAAGAAAAGAAAGAAAGAAAAAGATTGGTCTCTCAGCTCAGATCCAACTTGTAAAGGAGAGGAGTAAAAAATGTAGCCCTTGGAACAATGTTTATTATTCCTAAAGCACTATTTAAAAATATTTTTCATATACTTATAATATACGTAAATATACATATACACATACATACATATATCCAAAGGAAAGCTACCCACCTGATTATTCCAGCAGATTTACTGTTGCTTCAACACTTCCCATTTCTCCTCTTTGTCTTCACAGGTTTTAAATTTTGACCTCAAATCTTCCCGTGTTGCCTTTTCTCACCCACTCAAACCTCACACCTACATTCCTGCCTGGCCTCACATCTTCTCAGAGGCAAAACTGAAATGTGAAGAGACGTGTTATTTTGTTGTACACAATGACACAGAGAGAGAAGTAATGGGGCGCCTGGGTGGCTCAGTCAGCTAAGCATCCGACTTCGGCTCAGGTCATGATCTCACGGTTCGTGGGTTCGAGCCCCGCGTCAGGCTCTGTGCTGACAGCCAGCTCGGAGCCTGGAGTTGGTTTCAGATTCTGTACCTTCCTTCACTCTGACCCTCCCCTGCTCATGCTATCTCTCTCTTTCTCTCTTTCTCTCTCTCTTTCTCTCTCTCAGAAATAAATAAAACATTAAAAAAAAAAAAGAAAAGTGACAACTAAGTATATGTACAGCCTAACCAATTATCATACACCAAATCGGTGTACTGACCCAGCTCATTGACCTCACCCTACAACTGCCCTCATTTGTTTTCCTGAGTCCTTCACTTCCCCCTCAAGCAACAGCCATTCTGACTTTATAGTAATTACTTCCTTATATATCTTTTAGGTTTTATTAGCTTGTTATGCATCCCTAAACACCGTGGTTTAGTTTGCTTGTTTTTGTAATTTCTGTAAATGGAATAATATAGCATGGATTTTTTTTTTATGTGTAGCTGGTTGTCCTTTCACTTAATCATGTTTGTGGGGTTATTTCTGTCGCATATTGTTGTGATTGGGGCTGTTACAAATAATTATGCTAATAACATTCTTGTGTGGATCTCCTGGTGTCCAAATGCAAACTTTTCTTTAGGGTATATACCTTGGGGTGAAATTGCTGGGCTATAAGGTATGTTTATATTTAACTTTATTAGATAATACAGAGTTGTTTACCAAGATGGTCATGAAATGGACAATGCCACCAGATATGTATAGTAGTTCAAGTTGCTCCACATATTCGCCAAGACATAATATTGTTAGGCTTCTTGATTTTTGTCAATCTGGTGAATGTGTAATATCGAAAATGTGATTTTCATTTCATATCCCTTACCAATAAGATTGTACACCTTTACATGTGTTTATAGCCCATTTGAATTTTCAGTTTTGTGAAGTGCCTATTCAGATCTTTACCCATTTTCTATTGAGTTATCTGATTTTTTTCCTATTGATCCATAAAGGTTCTTTGTATATTCTAGCTAAATGCCTTTGTTGGTTGTAGACTGCAAGTATCTTCTCCTTCTCATTAATCTTATCTTATGGTCAGGAAGATTTTTTAAAGCAGAATTTTCATTTTGAGATCATTGAAGATTCAAACGCGGTTGTGAGAAATACTACAGAGATCTCGGGTAACCTATATCCAATTTCCCCCATTGTTAATATCTCACAAAACTATAGTACAATATATAACCAGGTAATTGACATTGTCACAGTCAAAATACAGAACATTTCTATCAGCACAAGAGTCCCTCCCTCTTATTTCCTTTTTAGAGTCACACCACTTCTCTTCTCATCCCTAACCCTTAGAAGCCACTTATCTGTTAACCATTTCCAAACAAGGTAATTTTAAGATATTATGTAAATGAAATAATACAGTATGTAACCTTTTGTATTTTTTTTTTCACCACTCAGCATAATTCTTTGGGGATTCGTCCAGGTTTACCAGTTGGACAGTATGGATGATGTCCCATGGCCTGTGTAACCATGCATTCACTCATATAAAGAAAGACATCTGGGTTTTTTCCCAGTTTTGAGCTATTTTGATTAAAGCTGCTATAAACACTCGTGGGCAGGTTCATGTGTGAACATGAGCTTTCATATCTCTGGGATAAATGCCCAGAAGTCCCAGTGCTGGATCATGTGCTAGTTGCACGCTTCATTTTTAAGAGAGATTGCCGACCTGCTTTCCAGAGTTGCTGTACCTTTTTGCATTTACACCGGCAGTGTATGAATTATCCAGTCTCTCCACATCCTTGCCAGCAACTTAGGGTTGTCACTCTTTTTTTTTTTTTAATTTTACCCATTTCGCTAAATGTATAGTGATACCTCATTGTGCTTTTAATTTCCATTCCCCTTAATGGCGAATAATGTCCAACATCTTTACAGATACTTGTTTGGCACCTGTATCTCCAAGTATATGCCCTCTTTGGCGAAATATGTTTATGCCTTTTAGACATTTTCTAATTAGATGGTTTGGTTTTTTACTGTTGAGTTTTGATGATTCATTGTATATTCTAGATGTTAGTCCCTTTGCAGATACATGGTTTGCAAATATTTTCTCCCAGTCTGTAGACTGTCTTTTCATCCCCTTTATGTGGATTTTGCAGAGGAATTTTTAAACTTTGAAAAGGTCCAAATTTTCAGTTTTCCCTCCTGTGGGTCACACAGTTTCTATCAAGTCTAAGAACTCTTCTCATAGCCCTAGATCCTAAGGATTTTCCCCTATTTTTTTATGTTTCACATTGTAGTCTTTAAGTCTGTAAAACATTGTAAGTTAATTTTTATATAAGATGTGAAATTTCAGTTGAGATTTTTTTTCTTACCTATGTATGTCCAATTGCTTTAGCACCATTTGTTGAAACGCTATCTATCCTTCATTGAACTGCTTTTATACCTTTGTCAAGAACCTATTGAGCATATTTGTGTGAGTCTATTTCTTGATGCTCTATCTGTTGCCTTGACCTCTTCCACCACCAATACCACACAGGTTGAAACTGAGCAGACTGATTCTGCCCATGTCATCCTTCCTATTCAAAATTGTTATAGGTCTTCTAGGTCCTCTGCCTTTCCATTTATACATTAGAATAATCTCTATATGTACCAAGAATCTTGCTAGCATTTTGATATTAAGGAGAAACATTCAGGGGCACCTGCGTGGCTCAGTCAATTAAGCATCTGACTTCGGCTCAGGTCATGATCTCACAGTTCGTGAGTTTGAGCCCCTTGTCAGGCTCTGTGCTGACAGCTCAGAGCCTGGAGCCTGTTTCAGATCCTGTGTCTCTCCCTCTCTCTGCCCCTCCCCTGCTTGTGCTCTGTCTTAGTCTCTGTCTCTCTCTCTCTCTCTCTTTCAAAAATAAACATGAGAAAAAGAAAAAAATTTTTTAAAAGGAGAAACATTCAACCTTTCATCATTAAGTATAAATTAGCTATAGGTATCAAGCTAAAAAATTTCTTTCTCCTATTTTTTGTGGAAATGTTTGTGATAAATGGATATTGAATTTTGTTGAATGCTCTTACATTGGGTTATGTAATCACGTTATTTTTCTTTTTTAGCCTGTTAATATGGTGGATTACGTTGGTTGCTTTTTGAAAATTAAAGCTACCTTGGAGCCCTGGAATAAAGCCTACTTGGTCATGGTATGTTTATTTGTACTGTCTTTGTCTGGTTTTGGTATCAGAGTAATACTAGCTTCATAAAATGAATTAGAAAGTGTTCCATCTCTATTATTTTCTGAAAGAGATCATGTAGATTTGGTGTTAAGTCTTGTTAAAATGTTTGCTGAAGGGGCGCCTCTGTGGCTCAGTTGGTTGAGCAGCCTACTTCAGCTCAGGTCACGATCTCACAGTCTGAGCTCGAGCCCTGCATCAGGCTCTGTGCTGACTGCTCAGAGGCTGGAGCCTGCTTCGGATTCTGTGTCTCTAGCTCTCTGCCCCTCCCCTGCTTGTGTTCTGTCTCCCTTGCTCTTAAAAAAATTAGATATAAAAAAAATTTTTTTTAAATGTTTGCTGGAATTCTCTGGTGAATCTCTCTGGGCCTGGGCCTTTTAGAAGGTTTGAAATTATAAGACAGATATCACATGATTTCACTTATATGTGGAATTTGAGAAACTTAACAGATGGTCATAGGGGAAGGGTAGGAAAAATAAGATATAAAAAGAGATGGAGGCATGGGGCGGGCACCTGAGTGGCTCAGTTGGTTAAGCGTCCGACTTCGGCTCAGGTCATGATCTCACGGTTCGTGGGTTCGAGCCCCGCATTGGGCTCTGTGCTGACAGCTAGCTCACAGCCTGGAGCCTGCTTCAGATTCTGTGTCTCCCTCTCTCTCTGACCCTCCCCTGCTCACGCTGTCTTTCTCTCCGAAATAAACATTAAAAAAAAAAAGAGAGGGATGGAGGCAAACCACAAGAGACTCTTAATACAGAGAACAAATTGGGGGTTGATGGGGATGGGGAAAATGGGTGATGGCATTGCTGGGATGAGCACTGGGTGTTATATGTAAGTGACGAATCACTAGATTCTACTCCTAAAACGAAGGCTACACTGTATGTGAACTAACTTGAGAATAAATAAAATAAAATAAAACAAAATAAAATAAATAGAAGATTTGAAATTATAAATTTAATTTTTGTAGCAGTTATAAGGCAGTAAAACTGTTTCAGATTGGGTGAGATAGGTCGTACTTTTTTTTTCAAAGAACTGACACTTCATCTAAGTTGTCTGATTTATGTGTATAGAGTTATTGATTTTATTCCTTTTTTTCCTCTCTGATATCTGCAGAATGTATAATGACCCTATTTCATTCCAGAAGCACCGGTAATTGGTGCTGTTCCATCCCTTCTTTTCCTTTGCCAGTCTTGCCCAAGTTTCATTACTTTTATCGAACTTTTCAATGAAAGAGGTCTTTGTTGATTTTCTTCTATTTTCAATTTTACTGACTTCTCATTTTGTCTTAATTATATCCTTTCTTCTTCTTGTTTCAGGTTTATTTTGCTCTTTTTTCCCTAGATTCTTGAGGTGGAAGCCTAGGTTATTGATTAAAGACTTTCTTCTTTTCTAATATATGCATTTAGTGCTATAAATTTCCCTCTTAGCACTGTTTTAGCAGAGTCCCATGAAAATTTTCATTTTCATTCAGTTCAATTTTTTTTTTTTTATTCCCTTAAAACTTCCTTCTTGACCAATGGGTTTTTACAGGCGTGTTGTTTGGTGTCCAAGTGTTTGGAGATTTCCTGTTATCTTTCAGGTATGGATTTCTACTTTGATTCCATTGTGGTCAGCCTTCTTCTCTCCACTTTTCCTGTCTTGTCTAGGACCTCCAGTGAAATGCTGAATTGCAGTGGAAAGGACAGATGTCCTTATCTTGTTCTTGACCTGAGGGGGAAGCATCCAGCCTTTCACCATTAAGTAAATTACTAGCTGTAGGTTTTTCATAAATATCCTTTATCGGGTTGAAGAAAATCCCTTCTGTTCCTAGTTTGTTGAGGGCTTTTGTAATAACAGAAGAGAGGATTTTGTTAAATGCTTTCTGCATCTGTTACTGTTATCAAGTGGTTTGGGCTTTTATTCTGTTCAAATAGTGTATTATATTCATTGATTTTTGGATGTTAAAAACAACCGTGAATTCCTCAACTAACTCTCGTTTGGTCCTGTGTATGATCCTTATCTATATGTTGCTGATTTGGTTTGCTAGTATTTTATTGTGATGCTTGGTACCTATAATCATAAGCGATATTTGTTTTCTTTTCTCGTATGTCTTAATCTGGTTTTGGCATCAGGGTTGTACTGGCCTCATAGAATGAATTGGGAAGTATTTCCCCTTGTATGGTTTGGAAGAGTTGTGAAGGCTGGTGTTAATTCATCTTGAAATGGTATACTCCATCAGCTCCTGGGACTGGGCTTTTCTTTGAGAGAAATTTCTGAATACACGGAAAGCAAGTAAAGAGATTGAATTAGTAATTTAAAAACTACTCTCTTAATTACTAATTCAATCTCTTTAGTTGCTTTCCATGTATTCAGATTTTTCTATCTCTTCTCAAGTTAGTTTCTGTAGTTTGTGTCTCTCTTGGAGTTTCTCCATTTCACTTGGGCCATCCAGTTTGCTGGCATACAACGCTTTGTGGTGTCCTTTATCATCCTGTTTCTTCTGTAAGGTCGGTAATGGTTACTTCTCATTCTTGAGTTTTCTTCTCCCTTTTCTCTTCATCAGTCTACTTAAAGGTCTGTTAATTTTGTTGATCTTTTCCAAATGCAGTTTTAGTTTCATTGATTCCCTATTGTCTTTCCACTTTCTATTACACTTATTTCCACCCTAATCTCTATTATTTCCTTCTCTCTTCTTGCTTTGGATTCAGTGTGCTCTTTTTTCTAGTTTTCTAAGGTAGAAGTTTAGGCAATTGATTTGAGATCCTTTTTTCTTTGTAATATAGGTGTTTCTAGGCACCAATTTCTCCCTAAGAACTGCTTTCACTGCATTCCATGAGTTTGAATACAGTCTGGTTTCACTTTCAGTTGTCTCAAATTTTCTAATTTTCCATGAGATTTCTTCCTGGAACCATTGGTTATATGGGAGTGGTTATCTGCTTTTTAATTTCTTCATATTTTTGAATAACTTTCTCAAAGTTATTTCTGTTATTATCTAATTTTATTCCATTCTGGTAGGAAAGCACATTCTCTATGATATCAAACCTTTAAAATTTGTTGAGGCTTATTTTCTGTCCTAACATATGGTCTATCCTAGAGAATGTTTCATATACACTAAAGAAAAATGTTGCTATTGGTGGTGTCTCTATAGATGTGCATTCCATCTAGTTTTATAGGCTGCTCAAGTCTGTTATATGCTTATAGATCTTCTGTCTACTTGTTCCATTCATTATCGGAAGTGAGATATTAAGGTCTCCAACTTTCGGGGCACCTGGCTGGCTCCGTTGGTAGAGCATGTGACTCTTGATCCCAGGGTTGTGAGTTCAAGCCCCACACTGGGTGCAGAGCTTACTTTTAAAAAAATATTTTTTTTAATTAAAGCCTCCAACTTTTGTTGTTGAATTGTCTATTTTCCATTTTGATCCTATCACTTTTTGTTTCATGTAACTTTGAGCTATAATGACATTTTTCACATATAAATGTAAGCAAAACTTTTAAATTTTTACAATTTATGGTATATGAAGTATGATATGGAGCCCTGAAACCACCATGATGTAAAGAAACCCAGGATGAAAGACCATGGGCAAAAGAGCATCACTTTTGCCAGACACTATGCATTGGAAATGAGTCACTAAATCCAGCCCACACTAAGGTACAATGCCTCCCACCCACCTCTCCCTAGAGTGTAACTCCTTTAGGATCCCAACCCAAAACTGTATGGGAGCTGTGAACCATGGGCTCCAACTTTTAACCTCTAACCAGGATTACCAGATGTCCCCCAGTGGCCCCACATGTAAGGCTCATCTGTTTAAATGTCTATCCTGTCTTGAGACCTAAAGCTATTAATTCCTTATGAATTTCTTGGCTCTTCGATGCTTTTAAGATGATTTAAAACATTTTATCAAATCTTTGAGTTCTTCTCAGCTTACCCTGCAGGACAATGGATCTGCCTTCATCATCAGAAGCAGAAGTTCTCCGGTTGCATATATGAATCTGCTGTAGTTTTAGTCTGGAAGGACTTATTTTGGGTGAGAATACTGCCTTTTTGCTAAACGTCAATAGCACTACATCAAGGAAAAAAGTAATTACCCAGACCTTTTGCACTCTTAGATGCATTCTAGTAAAGTATTATTTTTCTACTAACTTTCATTATAAAATCAAAGGACCATTCAGTGGTGCCTGGGTGGCTCAGTAAGTTGAGCGTCTGACTTCAGCCCAGGTCATGATATCCTGGTTCATGAGTTCGAGCGTGTCGGGCTCCATGCTAACAGCTCAGAGCCTGAAGCCTGCTTCAGATTCTGTGTGTCCCTCTCTCTCTGCCCCTCCCCTGCTTGTTCTCTATCTCTCAAAAATAAATTAAAACAGTAATAAATCAATCAATCAATCAAGGGACCATTCCGATAGGGGCCACATCACTTAATAGGAGTGAGATAAAACCCTGCCCTCCACCCCCCAACTTTCCCAGGGCCACTGGAAACATTTTCTCCTGCCTTATCCGAGGAGGCCATTCCTCTCTTCCCTAAGCAGTTTTTGTGTTGTTGGTATAATTGGGGGAAAAAAATTACTTTTTGTCTAAACACAGGTTCTTCTGGTGGAAGCTTCCTAACATATCAAAAAGGAATATTAGTTTAATTTCTTCTGTATGGCCAACTCTGCCATTTGATATTCAAACTACATATTAGATCAGAGCTAGGATTCAAGTTTTTCTTTTTAAAGATGTCAAGTACTGTTTAATCAGTGATTAAGATCACAGCTCTCTCTAGAGAGGACCAGCTCAGTGGTTTTCTCTCTCCTCTATAGATCTACTTATCCCTTATCCACAATTTGAAATTCACAAGTCTCCGAAAGTCAGCTTAGGAAAGATCACCTTTGAGAACAAAACCAGAGCTGACCTGATCTGATGTGGGGGCAAAACCTAAGCTCTAGAGAGGCTACTTAGAATCTTTACCTCATTTGATGCCAATATTTATTCATTTTGCTGCAAAAACATTGATGCGCAGGCTGCTCAGGTCTCTATTAGGGGTGTGTTATGCTAAGAAACAGGAAATGCACCAAATTACCTTTCTAACTTTGGGAGGGGTGATTGATTTTCCAAAAACCTGTTCTCTGTGAGACAAGGGGAAGGCACGGTGGCTCCCCAGATGTAAGGACCAGGAGAAAGAGAGGAGGAAAGTGGACACGGGCACATGGCAGAAGACTGCGCTTTCTCATGTCACCCCGTGACATGTGCCCTTCTTCCCCCAGATCTTCAGTGGTGTTTCTAAACTGGCAATATGCGTTTTTATGAATGAATTTGCAGGTGTGTGGGAACAGGGGGAAGTGGCTGGCTTTGTGCCTGTTTCATTGGGGGTCAGAAAAGAGGCAGCACATGTGGATATGTGAGCACAGAGACAGAGAGGAATATAAGACAGTTCTGAGTACTCCCAGAAATTATGGGGGGAGGAGGGGGAGTGGTGTCTTCTCTCATAAGGCCTTGGAACTGGGATTGTGGTAGGGTATAGTTATCTAAGAAAAAGGTAATAAAAAGATGTGTTACTGCTGTGAAGGTCTGAATTTCATCTTACATTTTCTTCTGTCTCTGTTTCCCGGTCTCCCTTATACAAGTGAAACACCCATTCTCTCTTGAGACAAAGTCTTTTATTTTATGGTCATTTCATGGGAATCAGGAATTATTGAGTTCCCCTTCCCTGCCCTGGTGGCCTGGTGGATGCATGAGACAGCACCACCACTCTATGGCCAGAGCAGCTGCTCTCACGATTGACTGTGGTCAGCCTCTTCTTACGAAGATACAAATGTGACTCATTAACACAATGTGCTGAAAAGCACTATAAGCATAGTGAAGTACTTTCTCATGATTGAATTAAAATAATTGGTAGAGCAAAATGGGCATTAAAAAAGTACGGGTAGCTACATGCAGACAGAGTACCAGTGTCCACAACATTCCACCAGCACCAGAGAGCTGAAGGGCATGTGTGTTTCAGTATAAAGCAAAGTTGACTTCCAATTTCCATTTTGGCATGGGTCACCAAAGACATTTAAGGGTGAATCAGTTCTTGAATAGAAATTCACAAAAGAGCTATAGGATAATTCAGTAAATGAGTAAGGAGCAATTTCTTATTCAGATTTGTAACCTCTGTAATGGTTCCTGAGACTTCTGTAAAATCTTAAATCATAGGAGAATGATTTAAAGAAATGGAATTAGTTGGCCTTGGGTCTTTTAGCCACCTAAAGCATAAGCGAGATATTAACTTATTTATCTTTCCCAACACAATCATACATGTAACAAATAATTCACATCTTTAGGAGCTTCTCCAAGGCCCACGAGAACTGGGATTATTAGCCCATTTTACACATGAGGATAGAGTATATAAGTGACTTACTCAAGTTATACAAGAGATCTGAATAGACCTAGGAACTCATTGTTGGCACTAAGATATCTCTCTGCCATCAAGGATGTGATATTAGTCTTGTTCCTGACCTTAAGAGGAACTTAGAGCTTTTCACCATTGAGTATGAGGTTAGCAGTGATCTTGTCATATATGGCCTTTATTATGTGGAGGTATATTTCTTCTATAACTAATTTGTTGGGAATTTTCATCAGGAAAGGATGTTGATTTTGTCAAATGATTTCTATTAAAATAATCAAATGATTTTTGTCTTTCATTTTATTAATGTGATGTTCACATGTATTGCTTTAGCATATGTTGAACCATCCTTACATTCCACAGACCCATTCAACTTAATCATGGTGTATGGTGCTTTTAATGTGCTGTTGAATTCTGCTTCTAGTATTTTGTTGAAGATTTTTGCATGTATGTTCTTTAGGGATATTGGCCTACAGTTTTTCTTGTAGTGTCCTTGTCTGACTTTGGTGTCAGAGTAATGCTGGCCCCGGGAACAGAACAAGGATGTCCACCCTCTCCACTCTATTCAACATGGTATAAGAAGTCCTAGCCAGAGCAATAAGACTCCAAAAAGAGATAAAGGAATCTAAATTGGAAGGAAGAAGCAAAACTGTCTCCATTTGCAGATGACATGATATTATATAGAAAAACCTAAAGACTCCATCAAAAAATTGTTAGAACTAATACATTTAGTAAGGTTGCAAGATACAAAATCAACATGTAAAAAAATCAGTCACATTTCTGTATACTAACAACAGACCATCAGAAAAAGAAGTCAGGAAAACAGCCCCCACTACAATAGCATCAAAAACAATAAAATACTTAGAATTAAATTTAACAAGGAGGAAAAGATCTGTACACTGAAATCTACAAGACACTGAAGAAATAAATTGAATAAGACACCAATAAATGGAAATATATGCTTACTGACTGGAAGAATTAATATTGTTAAAATGCTGACACTGTCCAAAGTGATCTACAGATTCAATGCAATCTCTTAAAAAAAAAAAATTCCAATGGCATTTTCCACAGAAATAGTAGAAAAAAATAATAAATTCCAAAATTCGTATTGAAAGGCCCAATAGCTAAAGCAATCCAGAAAAAGAACAAACCTGGAAGTATCACACAAGTTATGATAATCAAAACAGTATGGTACTGGCATAAAAACAAAGACCCAGGCCAATAAAACAAATTTTAGAGCCCGGAAATAAACCCATGCATATGTAGCCAGCTAATCTTTGACAAGGACTCCAATACCATGCAATAGGGGGGAAGGACAGTCCCTTAAATAAGAAAAACAAACAAACAAACTGTAAATCCACTTGCAAAAGAATGAAATTGAACCCCTATCTTACACTACTCAGAAAAAAATTAACCAGAAATGGATTAAAGACTAAAAGGTAAGACCTAAAGCTATAAAACTTCTAGAAGAAGATGCTTAGGGAAAAGCTTCTTGATGTTGGTCTTGCCAGTTGATTTATTGGAATGTCACCAAAAGCATAAGCAACAAAAGCAAAAATAATAAATAATGAAACTAAAAAGTTTCTGCACTGCAAGGGAAACTATCAACAAAATGAAAGGCAGCCTACAGACTAGCAAAATATATTTACAAACCATAGATCTGCTAAGGGGTTATTATCTACAATATATAAGGAAGTTATACAATTCAAGACCAAAACAAAACAAAGCAAAACAAAATCCAATTAAAAATGGGCAAGGGGTCAAAAAACAAACAACCCAGTGAAGAAATGGGCAGAAGATATGAACAGACACTTCTCCAAAGAGGACATCCAGATGGCCAACAGACACATGAAACGATGCTCAGCATCCCTCCTCATCAGGGAAATACAAATCAACACCACACTGAGATATCACCTCACGCCAGTCAGAGTGGCTAAAATGAGCAAATCAGAGGACTCTAGATGCTGGCGAGGATGTGGAGAAACGGGCACCCTCCTACACTGTTGGTGGGAATGTAAACTGGTACAGCCCCTCTGGAAAACAGTGTGGAGGTTCCTCAGGAAACTAACAATAGAACTCCCCTATGACCCAGCAATAGCACTGCTAGGAATTTGCCCAAGGGATACAGAAATGCTGAGGCATAGGAGCACATGTACCCCAATGTTCATAGCAGCACTCTCCACAATAGCTAAAACATGGAAAGAGCCTAAGTGTCCATCAACGGACGAATGGATCAAGAAGATGTGGTTTATCTATACCATGGAATACTACATGGCAATGAGAAACAATGAAATCTGGCCATGTGTAGCAACATGGATGGACCTTGAGGGTGTTATGCTGAGCGAAATAAGTCAGGCAGAGAAGGACAAATATCATATGTTTGCACGTATAGGAGGATTAGGAGGAACTTGATGGAGGAACAAGGGGGAGAAGAAGGGGGGAAATGGTGGGGGAAAGGGAGAGAGGCAAACCATGAGAGACTCTTGAATGCTGACAAAAACTGAGGACTGATGGATGTGGGGGGGAGGAGGGATGGGCATGGAGGAGGACACTCGTGGGGATGAGCACTGGGTGTTATGTGGAAACTAATTTGACAATAAACTATTTGTAAAAAAATAAAAATTAAAAAAAAAATAAAAATAAAAATGGGCAAGAGGTGCCTGGGTGGCTCAGTAGGTTAGGCATCTGACTCTTGGTTTTGGCTCAGATTGTGATCTCACAGTTTTGTGAGTTCAAGCCTCATGTCAGGCTCTGCGCTGGCAGCACAGAGCCTGCTTGAGATTCTCTCTCTCCCTCTCTCTCTGCCCCTTCCCTGCTCATGCTGTTAATGTCGCTCTCAAAATAAAGAAATCAACTTTTTTAAAAAATGGGCAAAAGTCTTGAATAGACACTTTTCCAAAGAAGGCCTAGAAACAGACAACAAGTACATGAAAAGGTGCTCAATGTCACTCATCATCAGGAGAATGGAAATCAAAACCACACTGAGGTATCATCTCATACTCATCAGGATGGCTTTTATCAAAACGACAAGAGAACACAAATGTTGGTGAGGATGTGGAAAAGGGAATCCTTGTATACTGATAGTGGGAATGTAAACTGGTGTAGCAATTGTGGAAAGCAGTATGGAGGTTCTGCAAAAAAACAAAAGATAGAACTATCATACAGTCGGTAATCCCACTTCTGAGTATATACTCAAGGGAAACAAAGTCAATATCTTAAAATTTTCTACACTCCCATGTTGACTGTAGAATTATTCACAATATCCAAGATATGGAAACAATTGCAGAGTCCATCAACAAATGAGTGGATAAAGAAGATGTGATATATTCATACATCATATATTTATTAATACTATTCAGCCACAAGGAAGAAGGAAATCCTGCCATTTGTAAAAACATAGATGGGTCTATGCTAAGTGACATAAGGCAGACAAAGAAAGACCGGGTGATATCACTTAGAGTGAAATCTAAAAAAGTTGAACTCATAGAAACAGAGTAGAATGGTGGTTATGAGGAGCTGAGGGGTAGAGAAAATGGGGAGATGCTGGTCAAAGAGCACACGCTTATAAGAAGAACAAGTTTCGAGAGGCTAATGTACAGCATGGTCTCTGTAAATGTAATAATCTTGTATTGTATACTTGAAATTTGCTAAGAGAGTAGACCTTAAACATTCTCACTACACACACACACACACACACACACACACACACACGTAACTATGTGAGGTGACAGAGATGTTCATTAGCCTGACTATGGCGATCATCTCACAAAGTATATCAAATCACCATATCATGCATTTTAAAATACATATATTTTTATTTGTCCTTTAGATCTCAATGAAGCCAGAAAAAAAGAAAAAACTAAAGGACAGAAATGCCCCAACAAAATAAGGATGCCATATTTGCCCCCTAAAAAAGACTTTTTATAGCATATTTGTAATCAAGAGGGCATGAGGGAAAAGACGGTGTTCTAGCAATCAGCAAACTGCACGAAGACACAGAATCGTGATGGGCCGTTAATACCACCGTGGGGGCAACGCTTAGTCTCGCTGCAGTGAGGCGAGTGCAGAGCACTGTCTGTTTGGCCCAAGGTGGGCACCACTAGTCAATATTTTCTTCTTATTCCAGAAGTTCTAGTTTAAGATCTACCATATAAGTGTACTGCTGGCTCCTGTCTTGTAGAGCAAACTGCCTTATTTCCTCTGAACATTTGAGATTGCTCTCTTACTGTTACCATTGCTGTCCGGAGGAGAGCCCTAAATCTCTGTGCTTAGCTCGGTATTGCTCTCTGACTGAGGCTCTCCCATGGGGAGTGATTTGCGCATTGTCACCTGGACGTTTACTGCTGCTTCACCTCCTCCTCTGCTACTTCCGATCCGAGCTTTGCATGTGCAGCTCTTCATTGCATATTGCCTCCGAAGTCTCTATCCCCTCTCTCCTCCCCAGCCATTCTGTCTGAGCTTGTCTCAGCCCTTCAGTGCTGCATGGACTTGTCCACTGACTGTACACACAATACTGGTAAAAGGGTTTTTTTTTAAATTATTTGTTATTTACTTTTTAAGCTTATGCATTTATTTTGAGAGCTACAGAGACAGCACAAGTGTGGGGAGGGGCAGAGAGAGAGCAAGAGAGAGAGGACCCCAAGCAGGCAACGCAGACAGCATGGAGCCTGATGCAGGGCTTGAACTCACAAGCCAGGAGATCTGACCTGAGCCGAAGCCAAGAGTCAGACGCTTAACCCACAGAGCTGCCCAGATGCCCCAATACTGGCAGAAGTTTTTCTCCAACTTAATGAAGGAGGCACAACTTAACCATTTCAAAAACTCAGTGTGTTGAATTTATATAACTAAAGCCAGTCATAGCCATTAAGATACTCTTTCTTTCACAAATTCATTTTATTTTATTATTTTTTTTAATTTTTATTTCTAGGAGAGAGAGAGACAGACGGCGTGAGCAGGGGAGGGTCAGAGAGAGAGGGAGTCACAGACTGAAACAGGCTCCAGGCTCCGAGCTGGCAGTCAGCACAGAGCCCGACGCGGGGCTCGAACCCACGAACCGCGAGATCATGACCTAAGCGAAAGTCGGACGCTTAACCGACTAAGCCACCCAGGCGCCCCTCGCAAATTCATTTTAATGCCACATTACATAAAAAAAATATATTAAAATTTCAAAGGGTGCCTGTTGGTCCTGACTTCAGCTCAGGTCATGATCTTAGGGTTCATGAGTTCGAGCCCCATGTCGGGCTCTGTGCTGACTGCCAGCTCAGAGGCTGAAGCTTGCTTTGAGTTCTGTGTCTCCCTCTCTCTCTGCCCCTCCCCTGCTCACACTCTGTCTGTCTCTCTCTGAAAATTAAATAAACATTTAAAAATATGTATATATGTATATATATATACATTAAAATTTTGAATTAAATAGAAAATAAATTACGTTTCCAAACTAAATACCTGATTCAGCAAATTAGCTTCTTTCTAAACCTTGAGCTTTCTTCAGAGAAGCAGCATTTACCATAATAATTAGTAGTGGGAACAACACAGGGATGAACACATACTCCATTTGTTCTCCCTGCTAACAAAGAGTTGAACTTTATAACCCATCTATTTTTTTCATATAATTTTCAATATTTGCTGAATGCAAACCACTGCTTTTTTACTTACACTAAGGGCTGACCAAACCAAACAAGCCAACAAACAAAAAACCATACATCGACTCTGGTTTTAGATCCGGCATAATAACTTGCCGAGTCTGTGATGCCAACAAAAGTGTTAATTTCACCTTGAGAAGCAAACATCCCCATCGATCCCTTCTGCAGTCCTGGTTTCTACTTCATATCAAATGCAAAGACAGAGAATGTCACCAGCGGGCTTTTCCTTCCTAGAAACGTGCCGCCAGGCCCCTCAGGCAAGAGTCCAGAGGTTGCTTCGAGCCACCAAAGCCACAGCAGAGGCCAGACGTCTGTCGCGTTGTGAGCCCAGGACTGTTTTGAATGACTTCTACCACTTTGGTGGGAGTGGAGGGTCTCATCCTCCCGCAGCACTGTTCAGAGCTCCCCGCAGGAGGAAATCTGCTTCTTTTCAGAGGTAGACAGGGGTCACGGGGGCCTAGACTTGTTTCCTATTCTACGGTTTTCAAATCACCTTACGGATGCCAGCACGTGGCAATCTGACGGCTTCCCTGACGGCGGTCAGCGTCTGCACCTGGGAGCATCAAGCCACCACAACACGGAACGAAAGGTGACCGGGCTGTGAGGACGGTGAGGAAGGGCTCTTTGCAACACTCAACCTGTCTTTCGTCTTGACTACCCACCTCAGACGGCATCCTCCTTCCAGCCAGGGCTGGTGGGAGGCGAGGCCCCAAAGGTGGGAGGCTGATGTTCAAACCTCCTAATGGGGCTTGACAGCAGCCGGATTAAAACGCGCGAGCGCAGCAGCCGGAAAGCAGTGTGGAAAACGTAAGCATCCTCTGTCTGCTCCTTCTCCTGCTATCGGCTCTTTTCTCCCCCCCCAGAGAGCTGAACCATAAGATAAACCTTTTCAAAGAAACAGAGGCTTAAAAAAAAAAAAAAAAAGGACTAGCGATGAAAGAGCTTTGGTGAGTGGAAAAGGAAGACAAGAAGTCAACTTTGTTGTGAGATTTCTAGGGGCCAGGAGCGGGGCTGGTCTGCAGGACAAATGCCTTTGAGGAGGCAGAGAGATCAGCGTGCAAAGGACATGATGACAAGCACGGAAATATGGTTATGCTAGCTACGTTCATGTGTAGATCCAGGCCAAGGCGGAAAACAACTACGGACTTTTTTTCTCTCTGCAGGCGACAAATGGGCAAGCAAGAGCCTTCCCGGACTGGCCCAGCCTCAAGGCTTTCCTCCCCCTCCTTCCTCAGCACAGAACCTCAGGGGTCTACATTTCCACTTTGGCAGTGACCTATTGCCTTGCCCCGTTAGTGACTTATTTCCCCTGGGTACCCCTTGCCTTCCCAGTGAGACTCTGAGATCCTTGAGGGTGAAGCAACGCATTAAAACCAATCCCAAAATACTTGCAGACTGTCTACACTGTATACTCAGCTAAAGGGAACTCAAAGACGTTTAAATGGCTCACAACAATAAGACCGACACAAAAGCAACCCGATGTCGATGCAAGGCAACAGTTGAGTGAAGTCACAAGCACATGGTGTTATATGAGGAATGGACATCAAGTTCCCTTGGAAAAGGAGGTTATGCTAGAGAGGCCACAAGGGAGGGCATTAAGAAGCCACAGCCCCCAGAGGAGGAGCTTCAGGATGCTGCGGTCCAGCTTGGAGGAGGAGAAAGAGGGGTCCCGAGCGACCGGTCACCTTGAATAGGAAAAGGAATGTTCTTCTCCTCCCAGAATGAGAGCTACCCAGCTGGGTACAAATAGATGCATTTACTGAAAATCTGGGATCAACTGATTCTGTAACAGGACTGACACGCTGTGCACACAGTTCCATGCCGGGTCTGGTGCTTGTGACGTGAGCTGGTGCCCCGAGGAACAGGATCACCGTGACTTAAGGTTGAACACAACATGCCCAGGGTAGTTGGTGCCGATTGTGGGCTGTCCAAACTGCTTTGTCTTTTAATCCCTGCGACTAATCTCTGGCCGTCTAAGTGATCATGAGTAGTGACACCTGGGGACATATGTCCCTTTGACAGACATTTAGCAAACAAAAGACCAGAAGCAAACCAACCACAAACATGCCAACACCACCTCTCCCAAGTTGTCACAGGAAAATAGGAAATCCCAGAAAAGCTGTGCGGAGACCACAATGCCCTGGGCCTCCACAATTCCCAGAGAGGAGCAGAAAGATCACTTGCTGCCTGAAATCGGTGCTTGGCGGCACCGCCAAAGCACTCTCTCAGGCTGAAATGAGCGGTCATGCGGCTTCACCCTGCTGGCACCAAATGCACTCTGACAGGCCGCTGAAGACACAAAGCCCTTCCATTTACGATTCCTGGAAACGTAACTTTTGTCTAGAGAGGCCAGAGATACAATCATTCATAACCGTGGATAATTCTCTGAGGGACTGTTGTACATTCCCGGGACTCGCCTAAGACAGTCACAGATCGGAAACACTTTTAGGAGAAAAATGAGCTTTGAACAGACATTGGAAAGACTGGGGGCAGGAGACACAACGCCCAGAAGAGCCATGTGCTCATTCCATGCCAGGCACTGGGCTCAGGACTGCATGTGCAGAGTTTCATTTAGCCTGTGTGACCACGGTCCAGCTGCTGTCCCATTTCCTGCCTCCTCACAGCAAGTCTCTAGAGTGAGCTAATACTGGCTCCACGGTCTCACTTCCCATTCATTCTTCTCCCCGCTCTCAAGGTCACCAACCATCCTCACGTTGGGAAGTCTAGTAGTAGACACATGACTATATCGTACCCCGTTCTTTCCCTTTTGGGAACATTTGAAAGAGCTGACCATACACTCCTTCAGAGCCTCAAAGGCTAGTTTCTCTCAGCTATTTTATTTTTCTTATAGGATCTATCAGCACCCAAAGCTGCTTGGAGTCTCTCTACACTAGAACGCAGCTCATGAAGGACAGGGACTGTTTAGTTCACTGCTCCATCCCCAGGACCTAGGATGGTGTCTGGTGCCATTGTGCCTGGGATACAAAATCCATTAAGGGAAATGGATGAGGGGAGGTTGTAGGACCTTTATAATTCTTTACGTTTTGTATAATGTATATGTTTTGGGCTATAACAATAGTAAGTGCACAAAAATTCCCAAACATTGGATTATATGGTATGGGAAGTGAAAAAATCTGGAGAAGTCATCCATTCGTCTCCCCTACTTTTTACAGGGCCCCGCCAAACCCCCCTACATATTGTTTTAGAGAAAGAGGAATGGAGACAGATGGGAAGTAATTTTCATAGGTCACCTTGATAGTGAATTTTGGTTTTCTGGCCATCTCACTTAAACCCATATATATTATAAGTGGTTTTACTGACAGCGTCAGCAGCCATTTATGAATCTGCGAAAATCTTATACCTGGGAAGACTGGCATTTTCCACCAACCCTACAGTCCCGTGAAAGCATGCAGGGGGCTTCCGTGATGTTGACTGTCCTTGGAAACTGGGAGCCACTTCAGGTTTTATTAAACCTGGCCCTGGTTTCTGGCCACAGATGCAAACTTCTCATCTATAATTAAGCAGCTGATAACTTTGCAGGGAAGAAAGGTGATTTGTGAGCCCAAGATAGATTCAATATGGTGCATGCCTCTCTCTTTGCCAAAATGTCAGACATGGCCTCTATAGGTCTGGACCAAATGGTGGGAGTCATCACTGAAGTAAGGGAATCATAAATCATAGAAACAGATTGAGGTGCTCTGCAGGGTTCGTGTCACAAGTCGTTCTTATTTTTCTGGGACCCACTGTGTTTGGGACAACCTTAGAGAGTTCGTGTTCTAACACTTGCCAAGGCAGGTTACGAGCAACAGGATTACATACGTAATGCCATTCAGTAATGAGGGAGATTTCCCATTTTCACTAGAATTTATATTTACTTTTAGATTAACCAATATTAATCCTTGTCTAAATTCTTTTTATTCCAAAAATACCCTCCAGGTATTATTACAAAAGCTACTATTCCAAATCCCAAAGCTACTATTAGAGAAAGCCATTCATTCCTAAAGATTTAGGGTCTCAGGGGCGCCTGGGTGGCTCAGTCGGTTGAGCGTCCGACTTTCGCTCAGGTCATGATCTCGCGGTTCGTGGGTTAGAGCCCCGCGTCGGGCTCTGTGCTGACTGCCAGCTCAGAGCCTGGAGCCTGTTTCAGATTGTGTCTCCCTCTCTCTCTGACCCTCCCCTGCTCACGCTGTCTCTCTCTCTCTCTCTCTCCTAGAAATAAATAAAAAATATTTAAAAAAATAAAGATTTAGGGTCTCAGGCACAAGTTGATATAAAGAGGGGAATATAAATTACATTTATTGAGTAACTTCTACATGTCGGATGTTGGCATGAATTTGAGAAAGGAAGTATCAGTGACGGAGATATTGTGTAAATATTCCCCATGAGTGGTGGACAGCAACTGCTCTTAGACCGTGTAAAAGAAACTTTGGTACAGAACCAAAATAACTTCCAACGAGAAGCATCTGGATTTCCTAATTCTGATTTCTAATGTTGTCCTCTAATAACTGGACAGTCTTCAACCTCTAAGCCAGGGATAGACAAAATCCTATTTTCCATCTTATCCCCACTTTAGGGACAGGGTGGGATGGGCATGGAAACACTCAAGATTCGATACAGACCCGCTAAATCAGAAAACCTCCAAGTGGGCCAGCTGTCTGTGTATTCTGAGAGTTCCAAGGTGATTCTCACCTATATCTTTATGTCTCCCATCACCACACAGCACTTTGCACTAAGCCTTCTTTGGAGTCTGTGAAGTCAACATCTTGCTTGATCAGACATGGGCTTTTTTGTTCCTATCAAAAGGTTTACCAACCTTTTCTACTGAAATATAACTCATATGCCATAAATTCATCATTTATAAAGTGTACAACTCAGTGGTTTTTAGTTTTTTCATAAAATTGTGAAACTCTTGCCATTACCTAATCCAGAATATCCTCGTCACTCCCAAAAGAAATTCCATACCCATTAGCATTTACTCCCTGTTCTTCCCCCACCCCACCGAGCCTGTGGTAGTGGCACTAACCTATTTTCTATCTCTATGGATTTGTCTGTTCTAGAAATTTCAGATAAATGGAGTCACAGAATATGGAGCCTTTTGTGTCTGACTTCTTTCACTTAGCATGTTTTCAAGGTTCATCTATGTTGGTATTATTGGTATACATCACTACTCCGTTCCCTTTTATGGCTGAGTAATATTCCATTTTACGGATGGACCACATTTTGTTTATTCACTCATGAGATGTCATGAGTCATTGGGTTGTTTCCACTTTTACTGGCTACTATGAATAACGTTTCTATGAACATTCCTGTCCAGGTTTTTGTGAGGATGTAACTTTTTCTTTCTCCTGGTAAGTAGGTAGGAGGTAAATTTTTGGGTCACAGGGCAATAATGTGTTTAGCAAGACTGTTTTTCTTTTTCTTTTTTTTTTTTAATGTTTATTTATTTTTCAGGGATAGAGAGACAGACAGACAGACAGAGTGGGGGAGGGGAAGGGGCAAAGAGAGAGGGAGACTAAGAATCTGAAGTAGGCTCCAGGCTCTGTCAGCACAGAGCCTGACACGGGGCTCGAACCCACAAATCATGAGATCATGACCTGAGCTGAAGTCGGATGCTTAACCAACTGAGCCACTCAGGCGCCCCCTAGTCAGACTGTTTTACAAAGCATCTGCATCATTTTATATTCTCACCAGAAATATGTGAGGATTCCAATTTCTCCACATATTTACCAACACTTGTTATTATCTGACTTTTTTATTATAGTCATGGTAGTGACAGTAAAGTATTGTATTGTTGTCTTGCTTTGCATTTCCCTGATTGCTAATGGTATTCAGCGGCTTTTAATGTGTTTATTGGCCACTTGTTTATCTTCTTTGGAGAAATGCCTGTTTTAAGATCCTTTGCCCATCTTAATTGGACTATTTGTCTTCTGATTATTGCATTGTAAGAGTTCTTTATAGATCCTAGGTACAAGTCCCTTATCATATATATCTTTGCAAAAATTTCCCCTCATTCTTTGGGCTGTCTTTTCACTTTCCTGATATATCCTTTGAAGCACAAAAATTAATAACTTTGATGAAATCCAATTTCTCTATTTTTTCTTTTGTTGCACATGTTTTTGGTGTCATATCCTAGGAATAGTTGCTAAATCCAAGATCATTAAGACTTATGCCTATATTTTCTTTTAACAGTTCTACAGTTTCAGCTCTTAAATTAGGTTTTTGATTCATTTTGAGTTAATTTTGTATATGATGCAAGGTAGGGTCCAACTTCATTCTTTTTCACATGGCTATCCATTCGTCTTGGCACCATTTGTTGAAAGGATGATCCTTTCCTCATATATCATCTTCGGACCCTTGTCAAAAATCAACTGACCACAAATGTATCAGTTTATATCTTGACTTGAACTTTGTTCTTTTTTTTTTTTTTCAAGGTTGTTCTGGCCATTCTCAGGCCCTTGTACTTACATATGAACTTTAGAATCACCTTATCAATTTCTTACACATTCCTTTTTTTGTTGTTTTTTTTTTTATTTTTGAGACAGAGAGAGACAGAGAGCAAGCAAGCATGAGCAGAGGAGGGGCAGAAAGAGGAGACACAGAATCTGAAGCAGGCTCCAAGCTCTGAGCTGTCAGCACAAAGCCTGATGGGAGGCTGGAACTCACAAACCATGAGATCATGACCTGAGCTGAAGGCAGACATTTAACCAACTAAGCTACCCAGGCACCCTCACCTTATCAATTTCTACAAAAAAAAAAAGGTTTATCTTTTTATCAGAATTGCATTAATCAATTAAGGAGTATTGATATCTTAACAATATTAAGTCCTCTAATCCACAAACATGGAATGTATTTTTATTTATTTAGGTCTTCTTTAATTTTTTTCAGGAACACTTTGTAGCTTTTAGTGTGCAGGTCCTGGACTTCTTCTGTTAAACTTGTTCCTAAGTATTTTGTTCTTTTTGATGCTATTATAACTGAAATTGTTTTCTTAATTTCATTTTCAGATTATTCATTGCTAGTATTTAGAAACACAGTTGATTCTTCTATGCATGTCTTCTATCCTGAAACATTTTGAATTTCTTAGCCTTAAAGGATTATATACATTAGTCTTAAATTATGTTATATTTGTTTTAGTTGTCTGATGTCTTGAATTGAGCCCCTGGTATAATGTTGAACAGACGTGGCATGAATGCACATCCATGTCTTGTTCCTGATTTTATGGTTAAAGCTTTCAGTCCATCACCATTACCATTACCATTACAATGTTACCAGTGGGTTTTTCATCAAGGCCCTTTATCGGTTGAGAAAGTTCTCTTCTATTGCTAGTTTATTGAAGTTTTAATAATAAAAGAGTGTTGAGTTTTATCAAATGTTTTTCTGCATCTATTGAAATGATCCTGTGGTTTCTTTATATATTATTGAGTTATTGTCTTAGTAATTGCCATAGGGATTACAATTAGCATCTTAATTTATAAAAATATTCTTCAGATTAATACCAACTTTCAATTCACAGGGGCTGGGTGGCTCAGTACTTGAGTGTCTGACTCTTGATTTTGGCTCATAATCTTACAGTTCACAAGATTGAGCCTCGTGTGGGGCCCTATGCTGAGAGCACAGACCTGCTTGGGATTCTCTCTCCCTTTCTCTCTGCCCCTCCCCTCCCTCTCTGCCTCTCTCTCTCAAAATAAATAAATAAACTTAAAAAACACCAACTTTCAATTCGATTTCAATAGTATGATGGTTAATTTTATGTATCAAATGACTGGACCGCATGTGCCCAGATATTTGGTCAAACATTATTCTGAGTGATTCTGCAAGGAGTTTTTGATAAGATTAACATTGAAGTAGTCGGCTGGGTAAAGAAGATTGGCCTCCTGGATGTAGGTGGGTCTCATTTGATCAGCTTAATGCCTGAATAGCACAAAAGAAGTGATCCTCCCCCAAATAATAGAGAATCCTCTCTGCCTCACTGCCTTCAAACTGGGACATCAGCTTTTACTTGCTTTCAGACTTAAGCCAAAACATTGGTGCTCTTCCTGGGTCTTGAGCCTACTCCTCCTTAGACATGAACTACAACACTGGGTCTCTTGGGTCTCCAGTTTGTTGACTTACCCTACGGATTTTGGGATTTCTCAGACTCCATAATCACACAGGCCAATTCCTCATAATAAACCTATCTATATATCCTATTGATTCTGTTTCTCTGGAAAACCCTGATACAAACGAAAACTCTGCTTCTGCATATTTCCATTCCTCCTCTCTTTGTGTTGGTATTTTCATAAGAATTGGATCTCTAAACATTTTGTGTGCACCAACACAGGTTTATAATTATTGCTTATACATTTGTCTTTTAAATAAGATAGGAAAAAAATAATTACCAAAAATGTGTATTTTTACTATCTTTTATATTCACCTGTGTAGTTACCATTACCAGTGCTCTTTATTTCTTCATGTGGATTTGAGTTATTGTCTAATTTGTTTTCATTATAGCCCAAAGGATTCACTATATTAGTTCTTACAGAACAAGACTGTTAGTAACAAATTCTCTCTGTTTTTATTAATTTGTGAATGTCAGAATTTCTCACTCTTCTTTAAGGATTTTTTGCTGGATATAGAATTCTTGGTTGGCAATCTTTTTCATTCAGCACTTTGAATATGTCATCCCACGATTTTCTGGTGTCAACCAGTTTCTGATGAGAAATCAGTTGTTACTCTTTTTAAGGATTCCTTATATGTGATAAACCACTTCTCTCTTGCTGCTTTCAGTGCTCTTTGTCTTTGAGTAGTTTGGATTATGATATGTCACCTATAGTTCCAACTATTATGTGCTATCTCAGGCATTCATGTTGTAAAACAATTGCCTCTGATTATTTTCCATAAAGTATCCCCAGATAAAAGGCTGTTTGTACTGGTTAAACTCTGTATCAGCTGGTGATGTGCTTGACCTTCTCTACTGAAGTCCATTTGACTTCTGTTTTTCATCAAATTTGGGGAGATTTTGCCCATTATTTCTTAGAGTATTCTGCTTCCTTTGCTCTCTCCTTTCTTTCTGGGGCACGTGTTATGCCTGTGCCTTGACAAAATCTCTGAGGCACTCTTCATTTTTCTTCATTCTGCTCCTCAGGCTGGCTAATCTCAATTGAACTATTTTCCAGTTTGCCGATTCTTCCTTCCATCTGCTTCAACCTAACGTTGAACCCCTCTAGTGAATTTTTCATTTCGGTTATTTTACTTTTCACTTCGACTTTCTTTTTTAAAAAATAATTTCTATCTCTTTATGAATATTCTCTATTTGGCAAGACATCATTCTAATACTTGTCTCTACATTTGCAAACACATTTTAAATAGCCGATGTAAAGTCTTTGACTGGTAAGTCCAACACCCAACATCTAGGCTTCCTCAGGTACAGTTACTACTGAGTGCTTTTTTCTGTGTGGGGGCCATACTTTCTCATTTCCTTGCATGCCTTGTAATTTGTTCTTGAAAATGGAATTCCTGAAATAATATGTGCGACTCTGGAAATCATATTCTCCCTCCTCCTAGCGTTTTGTTGTTGCTGCTGCTGTTGTTGTTTAGTGAACTAATACTGTGAAGTCTGTATTCTTAGTCACATGTGGCCACTGAAGTCTCTGCTTTCTTAGCTTAGAGGTCAGCTAATAATGGATAGAGATTTTCTTAAAATGCTTAAGGCCAATAATTCTCCCAGTCTTTGCCAATGACCTCTGTGTGTATTTGGGGCATGACTTCACACTCAGCCAGGCTGTTTATACCTCTGCTTTAGCCTTAATTACCTGCTTGCAGAGAGCCTCATGTTTAGCCAGAGGTGAGAGCTTAGGGCTTTCTTAGTTCTTTCCAGAGCATGTGCACAACCTTGCATGTGGCTTTCTATATTTCCAGGAATATCTATATCTCTATTTACAGCTATATCTATAACTATATCTATATCTATATATCTCAAAGTTTTTCTTTCTTTCTTTTTTTTTTTAATGTTTTTATTCATTTCTAGGAGAGAGAGAGACAGCGTGAGCAGGGGAGGGTCAGAGAGAGAGGGAGTCACAGACTCCGAAACAGGCTCCAGGCTCTGAGCTGGCAGTCAGCACAGAGCCCGACGCGGGGCTCGAACCCACGAACCGCGAGATCATGACCTAAGCGAAAGTCGGACACTTAACCGACTAAGCCACCCAGGCGCCCCTCTCAAAGTTTTTCAAAGCTCTATAGGCATTTCTCATTCCCTACTTTCAAGCTTTTGCAAAGTTTCAACTATTATCTTCTACCTCAGGCATTCATGCCGTAAAACAATTGCCTCTGATTATTTTCAATAAAATATCCCCAGATAAAAGGCTGTTTGCACTGGTTAAGCTCTGAATCAGGTCAGGCAAAGACATACTTGCTAGTGGAGTGTTCCAGGGAACCACTAACAGATCAAACAACGAAAGTTCTCTGGTAATAGGGCTTTGAAAGACCCCCAGTCCTGTTGTAAACCACCCCCCCCCCAACAGCTGCCCGTCTGCCGATTTTCACTGTATGTGGGTGGCTGGTTTCAAGGCTACTGTGATGCTAGGGAGAGAGTATGGAAACGGGCAAGTTAAATGCCACAAAGCTGCTCTTCTTAGCAAGTTTTTCTTGCATAAACATCCTCTGAATTGCTGCAAGCCTTTGGTTAATTTCCAGAATTCTGAAAAAGACGATTCTGACAACTTTGCCAGTGTTCTCATTGCTTTTATGAAGAAGAGGACGGCTCTTCAGCTGTCTCCTTCTCATTCTTCTCCTTTTTAAAAAATGTTTGTTTTGAGAGAGAGAGTGAGCACAGGTGGGGAGAACCAAAGAGAGAGAAAAAGGGAGACAGGGAGAGAGAATCCCAAGCAGGCTCCACACTCAGCACAGAGCCTGATATGGAGCTCAATCTTATAACCATGAGATCACAACCTGAACTGAAATCAAGAGTCGGACACTTGACTGAGTCTCTCAGGTGCCCCTCCTTCTCATTTTTAAATAACCAGCTGGTATCCCAGCCCTAAGAAAGCAACTTATCTGCTTTTCCAATGCATTGCAAAGAAAATACAAAATTTAGCAAAAGAAAATGACGCATTTTTAAAGAAAAAGTGCTTCAATTAGTTATAAGTGATTCACTGGAATTGTCAAAATGAAAATTTTCTGTTTCCAAAAGACCAAAAAGGAGATAACAGTAGTTCAAGATCCCTTCCACATGACCGATTCTTTTCAGCGTGCCCTTCCTAGAAATGGGGGGAAAGTTTCATGAACTATCAGCACTTAAATACACATACAGCATTAGATATAGCTGGAGAGGCCAAGTGTCAATGGCTAGTGTTCTCTGAATGGACTCAAGACACATAGATAAAATGATTGCTTGGGATTTTATTATTGTCTCTTTATTTTCATACAAATAGATGTGGAGACAAGACATGGAAAAGAGCTTTATTTTCTGATAAGATCTTTAGATTTTTTTTCCTTTTAAAAAAGAAGTAATCTGATCTCCTCTACCCCTTCGACCTCCTTAAGGCTTTCATTACTCCTACATGAATTATGAATTATTGCAATAACATCTTAGCCAACGGCTAAGTTTCCAAACTTGTGTCTTTCAGTCTAGGCTTCATATCTGCTGTCAACGTGATCTTTATAAAGTGTATCTGACATCCTTCAATTCACAAAAAAAGAATGAAGTCTTGCCATTTGAAATGATATGGATAGAGTTCGAGAGTACAATGCTAAGTGAAATAAGTCAGTCAGAAAAAAAAAAGTATGATTTCACTCATATGTGGAATTTAAGGGAGGAAAAACCATCACAGGAGAAAAAAAAGAGAGAGGCAAACCAAGAAAGTGACTCTTAACTATAGAGAACAATCGATGGTTACCAGAGGGGAGGGGGGTGGGGGGATGGGTTCAATAGATGATGGGGATTAAGGAGGGCACTTGTGATGAGCCCTGTTGTATGTAAGTGTTGAATCCCAAAATTGTACACCTAAAACTAATACTACACTGTATGTGAATTAACTGGAATTTAAAACTAAAAAAGAAAAGAAAAAGAAGTCCTTCAATCACTCCCGCCTACCTTCAGAAATCACAAGGGCTTTGCATGGCCTGCACGGCCCATTTTCATTTTGCCCCTGTCTATCTGGGCAATATTATTTGCCCATTACTTTACCTGCGCTCAGCGATTCCGTCGTACTGATCTACCCGAAGCTCCTTAAACACACTCTGCCCTTGCTCCCGACCTCTCTGTGCCTCTGTACATGTGGTCTCCTTGCTTGCAGCGTACCCACTCTCCATCTTATTTATCTATACACTTGTCTCTCGCGGTGGGTGCAATTAAGAAGAAATGAACTCCTTAAAAATATCCATGCATTCACTTAAAACTTACCCAGTTTACAGCCGACCAGAGGCTGCGCACCGCTCCCCCATCTCGACCCCCAGCAGCGGGGAAGCGGCGACCTGTGGGACTGTGTTTTGGGCGGTATCAATAAAGCGCGGGGACTAGGACCTGGAAACGAGGCGGGATGTGGGACATAGAGCATGGCCCACCTTGGCTGTGACCGCGGCACGGGGAGATCAGACCCAGAAGAGTGAGTTGTGATGCTTGGTTAGAGAAGGGACTGGGGCGCCGCCATTTTTCTCCATACAACCACCAAGGTGGGGCCTCAGGGAGCGGCAGGAGTGACCGCAGTGGAGGCTAAGACCCGCCTACACCAAACCATGCCCATTCCCGCTGGAGAGCTACTTTTTAAAAATTTTATTTATTTTTTTACCGGAGCCCGGAGCAAGACCAACATGGATGCACTGCCTTGATTAATTCTAGATCAATTCTTTCTATTCAGATATATTTTCCCTTGTCTCATTCATACTCCTCCCCTCTGCTGGACTCGGCACTCTGGTCATTGGTTTGCTTTTAATCCATTGGTCATTGGTCACATTTAATCCATTCTCTAGATGTATATTCTCCACCTCCATGGCTACCGTTCTCTCTCTCTGAGTAATCAGACTATATATAGTTTCTCTGAGTAACATTATCTTCGTTTCTTTCTCCTCTTCTCTTATCATATTCTCCTCTTTCTCTCTCTGAATTAAGCCTCTTAGTCTCTCTGCTTGGCCATTTCTCTTCCAAATTTGCTTTCTCCCTACCCTGTCATTTCTCTCTTTGTATATGCTCTTCCATCAGCACTGCATACACCCGGCTCTTTATTTGTAGCTGGAAATTCTGGTTTTATGCTTTTAGACTGTCCTTTGTCTTTTGGGTTTTTTTCTCTTTTTCATTTTTCTTCCTTGTGTTTCCTCCTTCCTTTTTTTTTCTTCCTTCTTTTTTTTTTCTTTCTTTTTCTTTTTCACTCGGTTTGTTGGATTTGTCGGTGTGTTTCTGTGCCTTTGTTCCCTGTATATTTGTCTGTTTTGTTTTCCAAGGCTACCTCAAGAAACAAGCCAAAGTACACATGGTGGAGAGTCCCAAATACCACTACAAGTAGGGAAATAAAATAACCAAAGTCTCAACAAGAGAGACCAAGAGACACCATTCAAAGAACACTTCCTAAACAGACAGGCACTGGACAGTCAAAGAGCCTTCTTTAATAAAAAAGTACTCACAGGTGCAGAGTGCATAACAAGCTTTTAAAACTAACAAGAGACAAAAAGCTAGCCAAAATGATGAAACAGAAGAACTCTCCTCTAAAGAAATTCCAGGAAGAAATGACAGCTAAAGAACTGCTCAAAACAGATATAAACAACATAACTAAACAAGAATTTAGAACAATAATCATAAAATTAATAACTGGACTTAAAAAAAGCATGGAAAACATCAAAGAAACTATTGCTACAAAGACTATGGAGCTTCAAAATAGTTGTGATGAATTAAAAAATGCTTTCAATGACGTGCATAATAAAATGGAGGCGTCCAATGCATGGATTAAAGAGGCAGAGAGGAAAATAGGTGAATTAGAAGACACAATTATAGAAAAAGAGAAAGCTGAGAAAAAGAGAGATAAACTGGTCCAGGAACACAAAAGGAGAGTTCGAGAGCTGAGTGATACAATCAAATGGAACAATATCCGTATTATAGGAATTCCAGAAGAGAAAGAAAGAGGGAAAGGTGCTGAAGGAGTCCTTGAACAAATTATAGCAGAGAACTTCCCCAATCTGGGGAAGGAAACAGACATTGAAATCCAAGAGGCACAGAGAACTCCCATCAGATGTAACTTGAATCAATCTTCTGCACGATATATCATAGTGAAACAGGCAAAATATAAGGACAAAGAGAATTCTGAAAGCAGGTAGGGATAAAAGGGCCCTAACATACAAAGGGAAACCTATCAGAGTGGTTACAGACCTATCTACTGAAACTTGGCAGCCCAGAATGGAATGGCAGGAAATCTTCAATATGATGAACAGAAAATATATGCAGCCAAGAATCCTTTATCCAGCAAGCCTGTCATTCAGAATAGAAGGAGCGATAAAAGTCTTCCCAAATAAACAAAAATGGGAAGAATTCGTCACCACTAAACCAGCCCTACAAGACATCCTGAGGGGGACTCTATGTGGGAAATGTTACAAGGAATGCAAGGTACCAGAGACACCACCACAAGCGTGAATCCTACAAAGAACACAATGACTCAAAACCCATATTTTTCAATAATAACACTGAATGTAAATGGACTAAATGCTCCAATCAAAAGACATAGGGTAGCAGAATGGATAAAAAAACAAAATCCATCTATTTGCCATCTACAAGAAACTCATTTTAGACCTGAGGACACCTTCAGATTGAAAGTAAAGGGATGGAAAAATATCTATCATGCTACTGGAAGTCAAGAGAAAGCTGGAGTAGCTATACTTATATCAGACAAACTAGACTTTAATGTAAAGGCAGTAACAAGGGATAAAGAAGGACATTGTATAATAATTACAGGGTCTATCCATCAGGAAGAGCTAACAATTATAAATATCTACGCACTGAATATGGGAGCACCTAAATATATAAAACAATTAATCACAAACAGAAACAGGCTCATAGATAAGAATGTGCTAATAGCAGGGGACTTTAATACTCCACTTACAGAAATGGATAGATCAACTAGACAGAAAATCACTAAAGAAACAATGGACTTGAATGACACATTGGACCAGATGGATTTGACAGATATATTTAGAACTCTACATCCTGAGGTCATGGAATTCACTTTCTTCTCAAGTGCGTATGGCACATTCTCCAAGATAGATCACATACTGGGACATAAAGCAGCCCTCAATAAATGTAAAAGAATAGAGATCATACCATGCACACTTTCAGATCATAATGCTATGAAACTTGAAATCAATCACAGGAAGAAGTCTGGAAAACCTCCAAAAACATGGAGGTTAAAGAATACCCTATTAAAGAATGAATGGGCCAATCAGGCAATACGAGAAGAAATTTAAAAATATATGAAAACAAATGAAAATGAAAGTACAACAATCCAAACTCTTTGGGATGTGGCAAAGGCAGTACTAAGAGGAAAGTACACTGCTCTCCACGCCTATTTCAAGAAATTAGAAAAAGTGCAAGTACAAAATCTAACAGCTCGCCTAAAGGAACCAGAGGGAGAGCAACAGGAGCACCGCAAACCCAGTAGGAGAAGAGAAATAGTAAAAATCATGTCAGAAACAAACAATATAGAAACCAAAAAACAGTTGAACAGATCAAACCGAGAGTTGGTTTTTTGAAAAAAATAAACAAAATTGACAAACCTCTAGCCAGGCTTCTCAAAAAGAAAGAGAGAGAGCTCAAATAGACAAAATCATGAATGAAAAAGGACTTATTACAACCAACCCTTAGAAATACAAGCAATTATCAGGGAATACTATGAAAAATTATCTGCCAACCAACTAGACAACTTAGAAGAAATGGACAAATTCCTAAACACACACACACTACCAAATTTCACACGGGAAGAGATAGAAAATCTGAACAGACCCATAACTAGTGAGGATTGAATCAGTTATCAAAAATCTCCCAACAAATAAGACCCTGGGCCAGATGGCTTCCCTGGGGAATTCTACCAGACATTTAAAACAGAATTAATACCCATTCTTCTCAAGCTCTTCCAAAAAATAGAAATCAAAGGAAAACTTCCAGACTCATTTTACAAAGCCAGCATCACTTTGATTCCCAAGCCAGACAAAGACCCAGCAAAAAAAGAGAACTACAGGCCAATATCCTTGATGAATATGGATCCAAAAATCCTCAACAAGATACTTGCAAATTGAGTCCAAGAGCACATAAAAAAAAAAAATTATCCACCATGATCAAGTGGTATTCATTCCTGGGTTACAGGGCTGGTTCAATATTTGCAAATCAATCAATGTGATCTATCACATTAACAAAAGAAAAGATAAAAACCATATGATCCTGTCGATAGATGCAGAAAAAGCATTTGACAAGATACAGCATCCCTTCTTTATGAAGACCCTTGAGAAAGTCAGCATAGAAGGAACTTACTTAAACATCATAAAAGCCATCTATGAGAAGTCCTCAGCTAACATCATCCTCAGTCAGGAAGAACTGAAAGCTTTCCCCCTGAGATCAGGAACACAACAGGGATGTCCACTCTCACCACTGTTGTTTAACATAGTGCTGCAAGTCCTAGCATCAGCCATCAGACAACAAAAGGAATTAAAAGGCATCAGAATTGGCAAAGAAGTCAAACTTTCACTTTTTGCAGATGACATGATACTCTACATAGAGAACCTGACAGACTCCACCAGAAGCCTACTAGAACTAATCCATAAATTCAGCAAAGTTGCAGGGTACAAAATCAATGTACAGAAATCGGTTGCATTTTAATACACCAATAATGAAGCAAAAGAAAGAGAAATCAAGAAACTGATCCCATTCACCATTGCACAAAAAAACCTAATAAACCTAGGAATAAACCTAACCAAAGATATAGGAGATCTGTATGATGAAAATTATAGAAAACTTATGAAGGAAATTGAAGAAGACACAAAGAAATGGAAAAACATTCCATGCTCGTGGATCGGAAGAACAAATATTGTTAAAATGTCAATACTACCCAAAGCAATCTACACATTCAATGCAATCCCGATCAAAATTGCAACAGCATTCTTCTGAAAACTAGAACAATCTATCCTCAAATTTTTATGGAATCACAAAAGACCCCGAATGGCCAAAGTAATATTGAAGAAGAAAACCAAAACGGGAGGCATCACCATCCCAGACTTTAGCCTCTACTACAAAGCTGTCATCATCAAGACAGTGTAGTATTGGCACAAAAAAAGACACATAGACCAATGGAACAGAATTGAGAACTCAGAAGTGGACCCAAAGTATACAGCCAACTAATCTTTGACAAAGCAGGAAAGAATAGCCAATGGAAGAAAGACAGCCTCTTTAACAGATAGTGCTGGGAGAACTGGACAGCAACATGCAGACGAATGAAACTAGATCATTTTCTCACAGCATACACAAAAATAAACTCAAAATGGATAAAGGACACGAATGTGAGACAGGAAACCATCAAAACCCTAGAGGAGAAAGCAGGAAACAACCTCCTTGACCTCCACCACAGCAATTTCTTATTTGACACATCCCCAAAGGCAAGGGAATCAAGAGCAAAAATGAACTATTGGGACCTCATCAAGATTAAAAGCTTCTGCATGGCAAAGGAAACAATCCACAAAACTAATAGGCAACTGATGGAATGGGAAAAGATAGTTGCAAATGACATATCAGATAAAGGGCTGGTATCCAAAATCTATAGGAACTCGCCAAATTCCACACCCGTAAAACAAATAATCCAGTGAAGAAATGGGCAGAAGATATGAACAGACACGTCTCCAAAGAGGACATCCAGATGGCCAACAGACACATGAAACGATGCTCAGCATCCCTCCTCATCAGGGAAATACAAATCGAAACCACACTGAGATACCACCTCACGCCAGTCAGAGTGGCTAAAATGAACAAATCAGGAGACTGTAGATGCTGGCGAGGATGTGGAGAAACGGGCACCCTCCTGCACTGTTGGTGGGAATGTAAACTGGTGCAGCCCCTCTGGAAAACAGTGTGGAGATTCCTCAAAAAATTAACAATAGAACTGCCTATGACTCAGCAATAGCACTGCTAGGAATTTACCCAAGGGATACAGAAGTGCTGATGCACAGGGGCACATGTACTCCAGTGTTCATAGCAGCACTCTCAACAATAGCCAAGACATGGAAAGAGCCTAAGTGTCCATCAACTGACTAATGGACCAAGAAGATGTGGTTTATCTATATGATGGAATACTACATGGCAATGAGCAAGAATGAAATGTGGCCATTTGTAGCAATGTGGATGGAACTCGAGGGTGTTATGCTGAGCGAAATAAGTCAGGCAGAGAAGGACAGATACCATATGTTTGCACATAACGGTGGATTAGGAGGAAGTTAACGGAGGACGAAGCGGAAGAAGGGGAAAAATAGTGGGGAAACCATGAGAGACTCTTGAATGCTGAGAACAAACTGAGGTCTGAGGAGGGTGGGGGAGAGGGGAAGGGGGGTGATGGACACAGATGAGGGCACTTGTTGGGATGAGCACTGGCTTTTATACAGAAACCGACTTGACAATAAACTAAGAAAACTAAAGCTTATCCAGTTTAAATTCGTATCACAAGTTTTGAATTTGGGGGACGGGCGGGTGTAGTAGAAAGTATCCCGATCATGGGATTGCACTGCTTCCCGAAGGACAAAAGGTGATTTCCTGGCAGGTACTGTACACGTTTTCAATTGCCATATGGCATTATATGGTTCTGACGCTCTCAAGGTAATCTCTGTGAACGTATATGCTTTTCTGAGAGTATTTTTAAACCAGAAGGAGAAACACAAAATAACATTTCCACAGGTTCCCTAGAAGCAGCAGTGGGAAATGATCCCTATTAGTGCATAGAGGTGACAGAGTAATAGTTGAAATTGCTGCCTAGATAATAATGCTGAGTCTAGAGCATTAGTGAATATCATGATTTTTCTTAGGATGGAAAAACAAAGGGTAGCTAATGAGGGTTGGGTAGGATCAGTAATTTGAAAACCTATATTGGATAAATATTTTATGTACAGCATATGCTTTTATAATGAGTTATTTTTTTTTCTGCTCATACTTATCCATCAAAGTGTGGATCATTCTCAAAATTTTAAACACTTCGATTCTTAAACAAAAACTAGTGAACTCACTGCAGAGTTTTATTTAACTCTTTAGTGATGAAACCTACAGGATGTCAAAGCTATTTTCAAAGACTGTGACAGCTTGGGCTATTTATAAGGAATGAAGGAAAAAAATAGTGAAATAAATTTGCTAAGTTAGTTTCCAATTGGTTAAAGCCCGACAGGACAGTAAACGACAGCACTTGGAGTTTTCTTCTTTACATTGGCAGGAAAGAAAATCTCATTACACATTTTATAGACTTGTAAAATATTTAGGCCATGATTAGCTGTGCAAATAGAGTTAGGTAGGCTTATTGGAAAATTCCTTAGCTTAACATAAAAGATCATAAAATCATCTTTTACCTGCTTTAAAGCTTGGAGTAATTTCCCTTAAACTGATTTTTTTTTTTTTTTTTTTTAGCCTTTCTTCTTTTCCCAGCCAACTGGAATGTTATTTCCCAATGCTCTGTGTCTTCCTTTTGTGCTTTTTAAAGTATCTTTTAAGTGTTTTTGAAATACCGTCCATGCACTAAAACTAGAGACAGGTGTATGACCTTGTAAACCCAGCCTAGGTGGCAGCATCTGGAAAAACTCCCTGCCATACATTCTGCCCTCCACACCTACGCCGGGGCAAGCCTATATGCAGGCCAGGCATCCCCGTGCATGCTCCTTACGCCACTTATCACATCCCATTACGGTTGCCTATCTGGAAGTTCTCTCCACCCTGTTCACCCTTTCACCCAACTGTGAAATCCTTAAAGACAGGAATAATCTTTTGTCTTTAGCATCTAGCACAGTGCCTGACACACAGTGGGTCCTTGGCAAGTATTCGTTGATTGAAGAAGGTGAGCATTAGCCGTCCAGAATCATCCAGATGCTTATTAACCCTTGCTTTTCAGCGCCTCCTGTTAGAGCCGATTCCTCAGTTTAAAATGGGTCCTTTGAGTTTGGAAGAGTTGGAGATTTAACATATCTTGGAAGAAAGCTTTAACAGCCATCTTTCATTTTGTTTAAATTATATGCTTTTCAATAACACGATGAAGAAATGTAACATCTTTTCATAGTTAAAACAGAGTCACATTGTGTTGCCATATAGAAGTAATTAGAAACAAGGGAACTACTTACTGACATTTGTCTGCAACAGGCGAGGACTAAGGACTGAAAGTTGACTCCGTTATGATGAGGGTCGATGGAATGTTTTCTCCTTGATATAATGCTCAGAATTTCAGTTAATTTTCATATTACTCTGAAGCATAAGATCTAAGAAAGACCTATTTGGTCCTAGACACTTAGAGCCTCATTTTCTTTATTCATTCATTGACTCTCCGAAAGGCAAGCATCCATAAAGGGTTATATAAACTATTACAGTCATCGGTACTCCTTTTAATTTGGTTTCGTCACATTCCTCTGCTAGATAGCCAGGTTTCCCGGGAACTGTTATAGGGAAGAAGATTGAGGTTGGGGATAAAGTTGTAAGTGGATCCTGTGAGATTCTAGTTTCTGTGGCTGTGGAAATTTTATTAGCCTTTAAAATAAAAGAAATGGCACTGGACATTCATGCCTGAACATTCCCGATAGTTACGGACAGTCTGACAGGCCTGCCCTGAGCATTTTCCTCTTGCAACATAATCTACCAAACTGAACAGTGTTCTTATTTTGGTGCACAAAGTGTAATTTTTTTTCCAGTGAAATGATTTGATTAATTTTAAGAAAAACCATTTTTTTCTGCAATTCAGTTCTTATTTACTTCCAGATTCCCACCCCATCAAGGTAATCGGAATGATAAATGCACAGTGTCAAAACAAGTTTAAAATACTTCCTCACAGAACAGTATTGCCAAGGAACAGAAAGGCATTATGTTAAGGCAAAGATGAAGACTGATGGGGAAACCTTTAAAGTGTTGAAGCAAGTGCCCAGAGAGCATAGATTCTCTGCCTTTTTACCTACACTGCAAAGAAGGAAAGGCACGGGAAGGTTTAGTCAGGGGCATGGATTTCCCTAGAAGACGCTAATAGTTACTAAGAGCAATGGGTGGCAGTTTGGAGGGGCGGCTAAACCCTGACTCTGGGACGAGCACAGGGATTGGGGGGGGCGGTGGGGGTGCGCTCCGTGGCCGGTTCTGGGTCACAGTGAGCAAACCAGAGGGAGGCGAGCTGTAAAGGAGTATGAGTGAGCTCTGGTCCGGAGCGGCGCAGTCCCAGTTTGCTGGGCCAGTTCTGCCTGACAAGCGGCACCAGGCCCAGGCTGCCCTCTCCATCCCCGGGCTCTCCTGGGAGGCGTCCTGAGGTCTAGCCGGCCTCTGGTCGTTTTTGTTTTTGTTTTTTTCCCCAAGAAGGAACAAGTTCTCGCTGCTGGCTTAGAGTGGACCCAAGGCCTGTTTTTTGTTTTGTTTTGGTTTTGGTTTTTTTACGCCCCGGGAGGCCTGGTCAGTTGCACCAGGGAGCTATCTTCTTAGCTAGTAAGGGACGAGCTCCCTTAGTGAATTTCATACCATGGACGTAGGAAGTTACACAGCCTGTGTCCAACAGGCCCACCATAAATTTTCATTGAATTAGAAAACGGCAGAACCTCTCATCTAGCGACGGGTACGTGCCGACAGTTCACGAGAATGTAGGGGGAGGCAGAAGAGAAAACCATCCTCCCCCCCCAAGGTATTTCTTTCCCCGCCTTCCTAGTTAATGCATTTTAGCCATGTTGCTAGGACGCTTCCGCGACCCGCCCTAGATTTTTCCACTTAGCAAACCGCGCGTCCGGAGAGTCCGTTCTCTGTTCGGCAGCTCAGGAGCATCGTCGCGCGGAAATAAGGCGCGTTGAAAATTTCTACAAAGCTCTTGGGTAAACCCTGTGGCCCCGGTCGGTCGTAATGCTCTTTGCGCCTGGGACGTGGCGGGGGCCGAGGGCTCAGCGCCCGACGGGCTCCTCCGCCCCCGCCCCGTGCGCCCCCGCCCCCCACCCCGCGTGCGCCCCCGGGCGCCCTCCGCCTCCGCGCCACCTTCCTGTTGGCGTCATCGGAGACTGACGCCACCCGCTTCCCGCGCTGCTGCAATTTATCTCTGGGAGCCGGGCTCCGGGGTCACAGGGAGGTTAGAGCAGATGCTCTCACTGCTCCTGCTTCAGATTCGCTGGGGTTTCCCCTTAGGGGTTATCAAAGTAGGAAACAAAACAAAACCCTAGGGGGAGATGATCGGCCACACGGGGCATTTGGAGGCTGCCTTGTTTCCTCTGGAAAGGGGCAAACGTGGCCAGTCGGGCCGATTCCCTTTCATTTTACCAGACGGGCAGGAACCTCACTGTAAAGTCCTTCTGGGTAGGAGTTCTGTTGTTTATCCTCGCAGCCTTGGAGTTTTGCATGAGGCCCGGCATATATAAAATAAACGAGGTTTTTGTTAAATGGAAGGCAGTGCTGACGGCGCAGGGACATGGTGACTGCCGAGCAGACAGGCGCGGACAGGCCTGTGCCTTGACGCAGAGCGTCCCGGCATGAAAGAGGACTGTTGCATGTGGGGTGCGGGTGTGCTCCCCACCTCCGCCGTCCCCTCCTCAGGCTCCACACCCTCCCAGGCTCTTGAAGGATCTGCACTAAGACAGGCTGAAGCGGAGGCGATGTAATGCAGTGCAAAGGGACACGGGCTTTTGCAATCATCCAGTCCTTCAACAAATATTTACCAACAGGAATTGATCACGGACCTGTGTGCTCTCGTTTCAGCCTCCCGGGATACAATCATGAACGAAACAGACAAAAATACCTGCCTTGCGGGAAGTTTACAATCTGGTTGATGGACGTAAACAAAACAGAATGAAAAGGTATAGGCGAGGTTAGAAGTTAGGTGCTACCGGGGAAAAAAGTAGGGCAGGGTAAAGGGAGCCATCAGGAGGGTGGGCATTAAGTGGTCACTTTCAAAATGACCACGTTGAGAAGATGCAGACACCGGAGGGAGAGCAGTCAAGGCAGAGCCCAAGGTGGGAGCTGCCCGCTGGTGTTAGAGGAAAGCACGGCCAGCCCCGGGGGACTTGGAGGGAGCCGGGGGGCAGCAGTGGGAGATGAGGTCAGAGAGGCAACCGGGCGAGGGGCCTATCACGTGGGGCCTTGCGGGTGCTGTTGGCCGACTTAGCAAATAAAAGCAGGGACTCCCACTTAACTTGAATTTCAGATTCACGGTGAATATTTTGAAAGTATAATTATGTCCCAAATATTGCATGAGACATACTTATACTAAAGAAACTATTCACTGTTTATCTGACAACCAGACTGAACGGGGTATCCGGCTTCTTTTCCGGCAACACCACCACTTGCGCGCCATTGTAGGGACTTGGAGTAAACCTGGGAGCCCTTGGAGGGTCTTGAGCAGAAGAAGGATTCCAATTAGACTGAGAGTTTGAAGGGTTCCCTCCAGCTATTTTGTGGGGAACAGATGGAAGAGTAATGTAGGAAGCAGGGAAACTAAATGAAGCTGGTGAAGTAACCCAGGCTAAACCCCACGATTCCGACCAGGTGGTGGGAAGGGCTGCAGATACAGTTTGAAAGTATACCCAATGGGACTTCCTGGCTCATTGGGCACAGGGCAGAAAAGAGAAGAGTTGGTGACAGCTCCAAGGATTTTGGTCTGTGTAGTCAGAGCTGCAACAACTAGTTTAAGGAAGGCTCTGTAGATGGCGTGATTTGGGGTACAGGTGGGACGAAGACCGTGAGTGCCATTTTGGACCTGTTAAGTTTGAAATGGCATTTGGGTATCTCGAGTGGAAAGGCCACGTAGGAATTTGAGTATGGAGCTCAGGAGAGAGCTCTGAGCTGGAGGTCTGAATGTGGGCATCGTCAGAGTGTAGATGGTAATTAAAGCCAGGAGGAATCCCACACGTTCCTTAATGCTGCCCTTCAGCAGTAAGAGGTCAGGGAAAAGGGGAGGAGCCAGAAAAGGAGGCGCGCGGAGGACTGACCAGCAAGTATGAGGGATCCCTAGAGAAGGTGAGGCCCCTGGACATGTCACATGCTACTGACAGGTCAGACGAGCCGAGGGCTGCGGGCTGAGGACTGACTAGTGAACTCAGCAATACGGAGATCGCTGGCTGCCTTCACAGGAGCCCTGCAGGCAGAGCGTGCAGGGAGAGCTGGAGCGGGTCTGGGACGGAATCGGGGAAGAGTAATAGAAGACACTATATAGAGTTCCCGAAACTACAGAACTATAGTTCCTGCAACTTACTAGACGTGACTTTGGGTAAAATACTTCATCTTCTGAGCTACAAGTGTCTCCTTGTGTAAAAAAAGAAATAGTAATAAGGATGCTGTGAAAATTAAAATATGTAAAGGGCACAGCATATAATAAGTACTTAGTAAATTGATACCGACACTGTTATGACACAGTATTAATTCCTGTCACAGTGTAGTAAGATAATCTTTCTGTGCCTCAATTTCCTTGTCTGTAAAGTGGAGGTAATAGTAATACCTACCCCACAGTGTTGTTGTAACAATTAAATGAGATAATCTACAGACCACTTGGAAGCAAATAGCTTTAGTGCTGCTCAGAAGTGAACAGGGTACAGAACTTACAAAATAATTTCCGGTCTCGGATACTACTCTCCTTGTGGTAATGTGATCTAATCATTGACTATTTTTTGTTGTTTGTTTTTGTTTTTTAAGAAAGAGAGAGCGAGCATGTGCAAACTAGGGAGAGGGAGAGAGGGAGGGAGAGAGAGAAGAAGAGCGAGGGAGAGAACATCTCAATCAGGCTCCATGCTCAGTGCGGAGACCAATGCAGGGCTCGATTCCACAACCCTGGGATCATGACCGGAGCAGAAATCAAGAGTAGGGCGCTCAACCGAGACGCCCCTGAACTCATTAACTATTGATGGCAGCTGCAGCTGCTGTTCTGCGGTGTGTAAAGCCCGCCGCAAGTGACGGTTATTATAACTGACTCAAGATCACGTTGTGAATTCAAGCCACTCTACACCACTGATCGTTGAGCACGAAGTCACAAGGGCTAACACTTGTTTTCCATCTCCCCTGAGAACCTGGAAAGCAGTCTTATAACACAGGATGCAGAAGTCATGCAGGCATTCTTAATCATTCCTGAGAATCCGAGGAACCTTCTCCTGAACACACACACACACACACACACACACACACACACACACACACACAATTTAATGCCTGGAATAAGAAAATCCCTTTAAAGGCTCAAAATGTACCTAAATCATAAGAATTTTGCTTTTTTTTTCTACAACAGAAACTTATAAAGGAGTTAAGAACCTGGAAAGTCCAAAATAAAGATGGAAAGGTGAATTTCTTTTCTTTACAATTTTTTTCACTGGAGCAACAGAGAATAAGTAGCTATTGCATCTAAATATGAGCAAAGGCCTGTTGTGTGTCCCCACCGCCTTCAAGGAATAAAAATAACCATACAGTATTAACTTTAGTATTAAAGTGTAAGTTGTGTAAAAAGGCAGCTTCCTGTAAGGTCAAGTTGGAGAAATTTTAAACTGTGGGAAAGGAAGATGACCCTATGAGAATTCCTCCAAAACCCTTATTTTACTCCCCTCCCCCAATTCACTTATGTCACTTAGCTTGTTTTTTCGAGCAAAAAGGCCGGTTGGACGAAGTGAGCTCCGAGGTCCAACTCAACAATTCTCCATACAGTGCTGTGAAACAAAGTATTCTTTTTTTTTTCTTTTTGTGAAACAAAAAGTATTTCAAGGAAAGGATTTGGCCCACAAAATGCCTGTCCTCGAACACCACCTGGTGGTGAGGAGAAGGCAGGACCTGCTCTGTAAAGAATGCTTTGACTGGGGCGCCTGGGTGGCTTAGTCGGTTAAGCGTCGGACTTTCGCTTAGGTCATGATCTTGCGGTTCGTGGGTTCGAGCCCCGCATTGGGCTCTGTGCTGACTACTAGCCCAGAGCCTGGAGTCTGTTTCAGAGTCTGTGACTCCCTCTCTCTCTGACCCTCCCCTGCTCACGCTCTCTCTCCTACAAATAAATAAAAAAACATTAAAAAAAAAGAACGTTTTGACTATTACAATTTTTTTTTACTCCCTCTCTCTCTGACCCTCCCCTGCTCACGCTCTCTCTCCTACAAATAAATAAACATTAAAAAAAAAAAACGCTTTGACTATTACAATTTTTTTTTTAATACAGCGTTGGTGAAATATTCCCTTCACCAAATCTACTCTGATAGTAATTCAAGTAGAGAGATCCTAGGTTTATAATCCCTAGGTGAAAACTCTCCCGAGGTTTTCACACACTACCTGTTTCCGCAGCTGCTCCTGAAAGCTGGGCTGTGTGGAATCTAGAAGGAAAGCTCTCAGCCAGTGCCCCTGTGACTACCAGACCACCCTGGCATCCTACAGACTCCTTCCAAGGACAGCAGGAATTTCAGTTTTATTCAGGTTTCCTGTCAAGGCTCCAAGGTAAACTGACCAATGTCTGGAATTTCAGTTTTATTCAGGTTTCCTGTCAAGGCTCCAAGGTAAACTGACCAATGTCTGGTTAACAATAAAAGGAGAGCGCCCCCCCCCCACCTGCTCCACTGTTGGGCGTGCTGCCTGGACACTCTCCAGGCGTCATGTCCTTCGGTCCTCGCTGAGAGGGGGAGGTCACCACAATTCACTCACGCACCACCACTCACATTAAACCTCTACGATACTTAGAGGGACAGTGCCATCACAGGACATTAAAGAACACAATAGTCAACTGAAGATCAGTGCGCGGGCAGTGGGGAGTTGCTCATCAGTGGGGTTAACTGCAATAGAAGTTCTAGAGATCCCCTGTACAACGCTGTGCCCTGTCTTGTGTTCTTGAAAATCTGTTGAGAGGGTAAAACCCCATGCTGTGTTCTTACTACCATCCAATAAAATGTGAACAATCACGGTAGTTGTCAACTGCTTCCCACGCTGGGCTGTCCGGGCGGCTCGCTGGGTCAGGGATGCCGGGTGGACGGTGGGCTCCCCGGGCCAGAGGGCAGGGCCTTTGGGGGATGATGGGATGCAAGCAAGTTTTGAGCGCCCCTCCAGGCCACTACCATACAAGGCCAGGCCTGCACACTGCGGCCCTCCCAGCTGGCTTGGCGGTGCTTGGTAACGCGGAGTCAGCATTTTGGCAGTGTGAATCCAGAATTTAACTTTTACCGGCCAACAAATTTAAAGCGAGAGGTAGTTTCCCTGCTCATTTCTTTAGTTGCCTTAGTGATTTTTTTTTAAATCACATTTTCTCACACTACACTGAATTCAAGAGCTTCACAACATTAATCTTCAAAGCCAACATGTTCTTTGAAAGAATTAATGGCAGAAAAGCCACCACTAAACCAAAGGCAGAGGGATTCCTGGTAAGGAGAGCAGTCTTCAATTTCTTTCATTTTGCTTTAGCCCCTGGAGTCACGATCTGGCGGTGCCGCCACAGGCCTGCCGCACCCTACGTTACAACTTAATTTAGCCCCAAGCCGAGAAGCCACCAGAAAGTCCACAAAATGCAGTTTGCATCCAAACTACTACATTAACCCTAAAGAGCACTTTTAAATGAATTTTTCATCACAAAACTGGGGTCTGTGGAGCTGAAGGATTGTGACGTCAGAGGTACACTTCCAGGAACAAAGAGTGATAGACTAAAACAAGACAATTTGATAAATCAAACTTTTCTGGAAGGAGGCCAGGAGGCTCATTGCTAAGAAGCTGCAAATTATCAAACTTTTTTGCCATTTTCCTCCACAAACCAAACCAAAAAAATAACCCAGTATGGTTTGTACAGAAGATTAACCTAAACAAAATATTTGGTCTTTCTACTCTGTTCTCTTACCTGAGCAATGTGTTCTTTATTCAATTCTAAATGCAAAGTTCAAATAGGATGTCTATTCATGTTTGATTAAACTCTTCCCAAATGAAGCCTTCTGTTTCACAGGCATTCAGAACATAGCATTGCAGAAAAAAAGATCAAGATTTTGGTGAACCTTATTTATATCCCATTCCATCCTGTTTACTCATCCACCCAACAAAACTTACTGAACATCTACCCCATGCCAGGAAACACATGGCGGTGGCTTAACCTAAGGTGATGGCAGTAGATATGCAGAAAAATAGGTGAGCTACTGAGATACTTAGCAGGTAGAAATGGACAGAATTTGACAACGGATCAGATGTGGGGGTGAAGGGCCAGGGGTAGTCAAGGATGATTCTACTCCTAGGTTTTTATCTGAGGCAACTAGTGCACGGTGCAGGGAACACTGGAGGGGGAAGGGGGTGATCTTTCCGACTTCTCCTGTTCAAGACAGTGTAGTAGGGTAGGTTACAGCAGTCATGGACTCCTAGAAATTAGGAAACAATTCTGTATGAATGCGTACTTTCTCAGGAAACAGCCCTCAGGATTTGATGTTTTAAGGTTAACAACCCCATAAAAGGTCAGGGATCACTGGTCCATTGCTTATACAACTTGGTAATTCTTAGATATTCATGTCAAAAAGATGATTCTACCAAGCTGCTCAAGCAAATGGTTTTTAATAAGGCTATGTCTCAAGAGCCTTCCATGCTTATGACCCAGTACAAGGACAAAGTAGTGCCAGTGAGCATGGATTTCTTTCAATTTAGCCAAAAGACTCGACAAAAATTCCACAGAACTCTAGATCTGATACCACATTAAAAAAATTTTTTTAGAGAGACAGCATGAGCAGGGAAGGGTCAGAGAGAGAGGGAGACACAGAATCTGAAGCAGGCTCTAGGCTCTGAGCTGTCAGCAAAGAGCTGGATGCGGGGCTCAAACCCATGAACCGGGAGATCATGACCTGAGTTGAAGACGCTTAACTGACTGAGCCACCCAGGCGCCCTGATACCACATTTTGAATGATTTTCTGAATCTGAAAAGATCCTAAGCAAAGCCAATACAGAATGCAAGTTTACTGACAATTAACTACACTGATGTCTGCGACACCTAAGTTGGTTCTTATTGAAAAACTCATCATTTCTCTTAAGTCAAACTGTTGAGGCAACTTTGCTGAGCCACATGAATCTGGATAAAGTCCAGGTAATTGGACCAATTCCAAGTAAAACAACATAAAGACCAAAGAGTTTTTGTGGAGTTCCGTTTCTGAATCTAAAAAGTTTAGCAGAAATAAATCTACATCAATTGTAGAAAAAGCTGTTGAAGATCACACTCTACCTCATCATAAACAGATGTTCCAGTGCCGAAAGCATAAGGTATAAAAGGGATGCTATCATTTAATTAGAGCCAAATGTTCCATCTCCCTCCCCTCAAGTTGCTTAACTATCCAACTCCAGATCAGTACAGGAATGTCATTACCTTTAAAATTCAGAAAATAAAGGGTAAACTTTAGGCTCTGGCCATATATGTTCACTTAAGTTCCTTCTAAGCAAAGGGGAAGAAATAGAGAACAGGGGATACACTTTGCCTAATAGTCAACATCCTAAATGGTACACAGAAAGTCTTATTTGGCCAACAGGTATTTTCCTATATATGGGATTAGAAGACATTTTCATAAGAATAAATGAGGGACAATTGCAATAACTGGATACTTCTGTCAAGGAGTCATTTGGTCCAGTAAGAAACTGACTTTGGTTCCTACATATGGTCCCATCAAATGATAGATTTAAGGATAAGTTTGTACTAAACCACCTGAATGGAGCTTCAGAATAGAAATCATCTGCTCCAGACGGAAGACCTACCCTAGCAAAGGCTCTGAATGTGGAATCAGGAAATCAGGAAAGCAACTGAGAGAGCACTGAATGACAGCTGCAAGTTGAGACTAAATTGGTATTCAGTGCATGGAACAGTCTCAGAAGAGAATTTAAGAAACTGGAACATGGCCTACAAGGGTTTGACATGTTGCTATTAACAAGAAAAATAAAACAAGTCTGAAATGTGGCTGTCAGACACTTAAGAAGTGGCTCTAATGTGAATGAATTTCCAACTTAGTGGAATAAAAGTATCTGCAACATGGCAATGGTTTAAAAGGTCAAGAATAAAAAGGTCATGCCAAAAATGAAGACAAATATTTTAATCAAGAAAAGTGTCAAATCTCGGTTTTCATAACTATATACACAACCTTTGTATTGCAGTCAACAAAGTTCTCTGGGTCACACATTTAAATGAAATTTTCATTCCTGCAGATTCATGACAACAAAAACTAGTTAAAAAAAACCTAGACATTTTTTGACAAAACAAATTCCAACTTCATATAGAAATACCAAACAAAATGCTGTTACAATCTCCAAAGAGCAGGCCGATCATAATTCCTTAATCCCAGTGACTTCCCAAAGGTTCTATAACAACAGTTTAGGTAGCAGAGAAAGAGTCAGAAGTTTGGTTTCCTCATCAAATTATTTATGTAAATTGAGCTAAGAAGTGATAATCAAGTAAACATTGTTTCTCATATTTTTCCACAAATTAAAAAAATTTTAACAGAAATGTAAAACAGAGTTTATATCAAACAGAAAGCTAAAAGCATTTCCTGAAAACTATGCTTATAACCAAGAAAATTTAGCTGTGAATAAATTCTCCAGTCAGTTTTGAAGTGGGTCGATTTCCTGTGAAAAGTGGCAGACAAGGCGATTGTGATTCCAAATGTTAGAGAAGACCTTCACTGAGAAGATAATAATTTGTCTACATGCTTAAAAAATAGCAGAATTTAAAGTATTCTGGTTCTAAGAGGCTAATGACACCGGAACTTTGCTAGGGTGACTGATGACGGAGACAAATGACACCTAACTGTTAGGAAAAGGGCTCTGTTCAAAGACTAGAGCCAGATTGAGGTGATATGAACTTCACTGTCATCTTGGAAAACACCAAGATCTGAATGGGCTTTAGGAAATGAAAACTTTTTAATGTCTTAGTACTGGCTCTTGTAAAATTATGAGTAACGTTGTCCATGGCATTGTATATATAAATAAAATGAATATAATTCTGAAAAGGGATCAAAAGTTTGTTAGAAAAGCCTTGCTACACATGTATAAATATCAATAGGAAGCTTCAGAAAGATAGCTCTGTAAGATGTTGGTTTCTCATGGTTACCCCTGTGCTCCCCACCCCATTTAGATTCTTTAGCCATAGAATTGGCCCACTCTTATTTAAGCTATCCACATTCAAGAATACAAGATCTTGTAAATCAGTTATTCTCCCCTCCAGCACCAGGGGTTTGCCCAGCTATCAGAACCACTATTTTAGGGGCACCTGGGTGGCTCAGCCAGTTAAATATCTGACTTCAGCTCAGGTCATGATCTTGTGGTTTGTGGGTTCAAGCCCCGCATCGGGCTCTATGAGGACAGTTGGGAGCCTGGAACCTGCTTCAGATTCTGTGTCTCCCTCTCTCTCTCTGCCCTTCCCCCGATCACGCACTCTCTTGCTCGCTGTCTCTCTCTCTCAAAAATAGACACCAGAAAACAAAGAATCACCATTCTTTTGGACTTGTCTACCAAAATTTGTCTTCTGGAACCAAATCATTTAAACTACAAAACACAGAGTTGCTCTATTTTCCTTTGGAAAAGGCACTGAACCTAGAAGTCAGCAGATGAGGGAATTTGAGGCATGTGACCATAGACAAGTCAGTCTTTCTAGGCTTCAAATTTCTTCATCTAAGATCAAGATCTAGATCAAAACTCTACAATTCTAAGTCTCCAGGTTAGACAGTCTGACAGTAGGCAGAAGCCTCTAGTTAGCCTCATACCTTAAGATGGGCAACTGGCATCTCAAATGTGTGCAAGTTAGAGGGCCAGTGCAGGCATGGCTGACTGTGGCTAGGAGGGCCCCTCTTCTGAGATCCCATGGTGTGTTTTTAGATGGGAGACAGCTATTGGCTACGAGCCACTGGTTTTAAAACATGAGCGGCCATTAGTACTACTCCCTCTTCCATCCCTGAAGAGTTTATAACCAAGATTTTCCTTTATGTTCTTATACTCATTTCCTCTCATACATCTCAGGCTCCCACATCCCAGTCAACACTTTTTGGGGACCTCCATCACTTCTAACAGATCTTTAATGACAAAAGTATGGGGGAGTCTGCTCTAAGTATAACACATGTCAACCAATCTTTAGACAATAAAATATAACCAACTGAACCCTAAACGACAGAGCATCTACCTATCTTTTTAACATTTCTTATTGCTATCCCTGCCCATATACATAAATCTATTCACTCATGTTCAAATGATCTACTAAATCTTGTTGATGTGTTAGGCTATTTTAGTTCACTACCAAGTAAAATCTACCTTATGGGATAAATTGGCAGACTGGCCATCCTAGTCAAAGTCAAGTAGTCAAAATATGTACAAGCCTCTCAGAGGCTCATTCTTCACTCTGCTCACTCAGGATGTTAACTATTAATTTCCAAATGGGCTTCTTACAGAGTATATTAACAGTCACTCGTTAGTTAGAGATGCCTCTGTCTAAATACTTATCTGGCCAGTTGCAAAAGGATGGGAGTATGAAAGAGCCTTAGCACAGTGATTCCGTAATCACCATCAGGTCACCCAGTACTGGCAGAGTCCCTCCCGGTAGCTCAGCGTCATTACACAGAGTTACAGTGTAACTGACCAAGCGTGTAACCAAATGTGTAAATATTGCTTCTACCAGACTGACCTCACCCCAAGCCCAATGACTGCCCATCTGGAGAAGTGAAGTATATTATTCAAACTCAGTTTCTTCTTCTTCTTCTTTAAAGGAAGAATTCTAAGAAGTATAATTCCAAAATGAATTTTCTTATTTAGAAACAAGCTGTGGGTAATTACCTAAACCTACAATGAAAATCAGAACTTTTCCAGTTTGTATCACAGTTGAGTACGAAATCATATTTAACTGCTCATTGACCCTCTGTGTAACTTTTCAACTGTCTTCTCCAATAAAGATGTCTGATTTAAAATCACAAAAGCCCAAATGGGAACTTGTTCTTTCTACTGGGCCAACTGTCAGTGATGTTTCCAGATGATTATTATTTTTTTGTCAATTAGAATATCACTCCTATATAATGGAATTAAAGATGAATCTGGATTTTCAAATTTTATTGCATTAAATATGTTTTCTCTAAGGTTTTTAAACCAAAAGACATCAGTATTTAGAGACTTTAGGTTTAACTTTGTTTCATGATTCTTAATCCTAAGAAGTTTCAGCCAGTAATAGTCTACATTTAAATGCACTTTATATTTACTCTCATCTCATCTCATTCTCTTCCTCAGTGGACATCTGGCTGATTAAGTAGTTGAGGAGAAGAGAAATCCTGTACTGTAGAGAGAGAGAAAGGAAGTAGGGGCCAGATCTGCCATTTAATGCTGAAATACGAGGCCAGAAAGAGGGTCTGGAAAGGTGAGAATCTAGTTTTATGTAGCACACCAGTAATTCACAGCTCTTTCTCAAATTTTAATTCTAAGAAATGCTTCTGTATTGGATTTTTTTTAATTTGGTGATAAGTCTAGTATTTTACCACAAAGAATTTAAATTAGCATCACATTCTTTAATTTCACCTTTCAGTCTCTTGTTTTTTTTTAATAGTTCATTCTATGAGCTTAACAATGTCCTATCGTGTTTCCCACAACTTGACTTCAGAGAGCATCGCGTTATACAAACGCTTCAACAGCATCCCTGCCCAACGCCTGCCCCACGCAACAGAGAAGGTCAGTCCACTAAGTGTGAGCAACCAGTCTCTGGAATGTTGTTAGGAGTCTTCAGGAAACTGCCTGTACTGAATGACAGCTTAATTTTTTTTTAATGTGAAAGTTCTGACATGACCAAAGCCTCAGGATGCAGATTTCTCACTGAGCCTAGCATTTCAAAGAAATGATAATGGTAAGAACTAGAGCCCTGGATTATCTCCATGATCTAGAAAATTTCGAATGAGAAAAAAAAAAAAAAAGCAGCCTTACAATTCAGACATCCTTCTGGAGATAAGAATTTGAGATCATTTTTGTCTTACTAACATGGATCACAAAACATTAGTTTTTCAGTTTTCATTTATCAGTCATGATATATACAAGAAAAACATGTATAGAAACACACAAAAAAAACAAAAATTCCCTTAAACTACATTAAACTGAGGTAAACAAAACTATAAAGAAACACTTAATAAAAATTAAAATTAACATGAAATATCAATACTTACACAACAAAGTGGACTGTTAGCATAATAAAGCTAACATACAGTCACACATATAGGCACAGGCATCAACTATCAAAATACTGTTTTGTTTCAATCTGCCTTATTTTGGCCTTGGGAAATCACCGCACCCTAAAGCACCTGGTTTACTGGTTTCTCCCCCACTTGCACCCTCACGCTTCTGTCCCTTTCACACTGGGGTACCAATGTAGGAGGCTCCTGGAGGTGGCTAGCCGCGCAGCCGCTCCTAAGGCAGCAGTGGCAGTGCTCCGGGGGACGTAGAGCTTCTGGGAGGTCTGGTGCTCGGGAGACAAAAGCAAAGACAGCCGGTCCATGGCTCCATGACCCTCGTCTCTGAACACTGTAATGGCACGGCTCCCAGAGAGCTCGTTCTTTAGGCTCTCCGGAGAGCTCTCCACTGAAAAAGAAAGGAAACATGAGTCCTCTCAAGGGGTTCCCATACTCACCGCCTTCATTCTCCCATTCTAGGTCTTTATTAATGTGTCTTACAGTCATATTGTGTTACAGGGTAACATCTTCTGTTACAATCAGAGAAGATGAACCTTGGAAACCAGTCAACAAATGAAAAAAAAAAAAGAGGATGGGGAATCCTGCAGAGATGAAATAAATCCTTGTCAGAATGAGGGAAGGCAAAGAGAGGCGAACAAATGTAGTTATAAGCAGGAAAGGGAAATTTTCTCTCTAGGACATGACAAAAGTAAACTGGATATGATTCCAACTCCAGGGAGGAGTCCTTAAGCTCCCCTACTTCCCTCCGGCAATGAGCACAACTCTGTCCCACGACTGTTTTCTATTGCCCAAGGGACTCCAATCTGAGTCCGTGCCAGTGTAAAAACAAAATTGACCAAGATGTTTGTAAGAAGTTCCAAAAACCAGTTATCAACCATAAAAAAAATTCCTTAGGAATAAGTCTTAACTAAGAAGAAAGAACCTTTCAAACGAAAAAATTTTATGGGAACTCCGATGCCAAAGGGTCTGAATAGCCAGGGAAGGGATGCCAGACGTTGTCACGCGCACGTACTGCAGGCCAGTGTGACCGTTTAGCACCTGTCTCCAATGGCAGAAGGCACTCTCAGGCCAGCATCTACACAAACATGCCGCTTCCTTCAAGAAAGCTCTGCTTCAGTTAAAAAAAAAAAAATCTAGGTGAGCTAAACAATGTCTATCATCACAAGCACTTCACAGACTGGCACCAGTAGGATTACATTTTGAAAAGCACCGCCCTAGGCCTTAAAAACACAGATTTCAGAAAATCTAGAGAAAACACAGGCATAATCCAATACTTGGTTCATCTGTGCTTCTTAGCATCTAACACAGAAAGAAGCATGTGGTATATGTTCTGTATGTACATTTGTGGTGAGTTATGTTCAGGGAGAATCTGAAAGTAAAACTCTGATCATAAAGCCATAATTAATGCCCGCTAGAGGGAAGAGCAGGTGCATTCTGAGAAAACAAGTGGTTTCACACAAGGTTTTGGTGAGCTCCGATTTTAAAAGGCATAAACATACGAAAGCAAGGACACATGACCAAAACCTTGAAGAGGAGCAGAAACTTCTGTTTCCAGACATGAGGTTAATTCAACCGGGATTGAAAAAAACAATCTCTTCTGCCTTAAACAGCTGGAAAACTGGAGAAAATGTATGAAACAGCTGCCTCTATGTGCTGAACAGCAAGCAGGTCGGACTGTAGCCCCTGAGAGAAGTGAGCTCCACGAGGGCCTCGGCTCGCTGGGGCCCGGCTCGCTGAGAAGATGATTTCAGGGTTTCGGTGCAAGAAGGGAGAATCCAAACTGAGCCTGCAGATCTTACTGGCAAGACAGAGTTTGGAATTCATGGAGGCCAAGCTGCCTAGAATTTGAGGGAGGAAAGTACCAGAGAAGCCAGCAGCTGGAAATCTGCTGAGAGGCCCCTTTGAGTCAGGCTGACTGGAGATCTGGCTCGGGCAGGTGAGGAGACCACAAGGCCAAGGAGGAACCTTCCTGAAAGGAGCAGGCAGAACAATCACTGTAGCTTCTGGGACAAAGTGGCTCTGGTGGTTCCCACCAGACAGAGTGTGAGGAAATCCTAACATACAGGACATCAAGTCCTCTCTCCACCCGCAGAATGGTACTGCCTAAATAGCAGGGCCAGCAGACTAAAGACTTTTTAGGCCTGCCTAATGCAACCCAAAAGAAATGTAAAAGGGGCACCTGGATGGTTCAGTTGGTTAAGCGTCCGACTTCGGCTCAGGTCATGATCTCACAGTTCGTGGGTTCGAGCCCCGCGTCGGGCTCTGTGCTGACAGCTCAGAGCCTGGATCCTGATTCAGATTCTGTGTCTCCCTCTCTCTCTGCCCCTCCCCTGCTCACACTCTGTCTGTCTCTCAAAAATAAATAAATAAATATTAAAAAAAAAAAAAAAGAAATGCAAAATAGTAAAACCAATTTCAGGTGATTAAATTGCATCTCCCCCAACATCCCTCCCTGTGGATGGGTGGATAGAGAAAGAGAGAGAGATAGATACACACAAGGAAGGAAGGAGAAAAGGAGGAGGAAAGGGGAGGGGAGGAAAGAGAAGAAAAAGAGGCCTAGCCAATAATGTAAAATTCAGTGTCTGCCATGCAATAAAAAATGACCAGATATGCAGAGAAGACAGAAAAACAGGACCTGTTATCATCAGGAAAAAAAGCAACGGGTAGAAGCCGACTCAGCAATGACACAAATGGCAGAAATGGTGCACATGCCAGAATCACAAGGAAAAACTATTAAAATAGCTGTTCTAAGAATACTCCAGGTGTACAAGGCAGAGAAAATATGAGTATGATAAACCAAACCACGAGATGAAAAATATAATTTCCGATATGAAAAATATACTAGGTGGGAAAAGAATAATCACTAAACAAGAAAAGGTGAGCATATGTAAGAGACAGTAATAGAAACTATCCAAAGACTAGGAAAAAGAAGTATACCAGTAGCTGTAAAAAAGTAACCTATCGCATGTGTAATGTGTAAAATTGGAGTTAAAAAAAGGATAGGAGGTGACAGGAAAAAAATATTTGAAGAATGATTGAAATTTTTTCAGATTTAATGGAAACTATAAACTTGGAGATCCAAGAACTCAATGAAATCCACGCAGAAGAAATACAAAAAGAACCACACCAATCCACCTTACAATCAGATTGCTGACAATCAGTGATGTGAGAGAAAATCTTAAAAGCATCCAGAGAAAATAACACATTACAAAGGAACAAACACAAAAATGACAACAGACTTGACATCACAGTGACAAGCAGAGTGACATCTTTTACTGCAGTGAAAACTCTACCAACCCATGACTTTATATCCAGAAAAAAACTTAAAGAAATGAAGTGAAATGAAATTAAAATAAAGGCTTTGTTTAATGTAAAAGAACTTAGAGAAGACATCAGTAGCAGACCAGCACCACAAGATATGTAAGTTCTTCAAGCAAAAAAGAAACTAATGTTAGACAGAAACCTGGATCTACAAAGGCGATGGTAAACAACAGTCTGTGGGCCAAATCCAGCCTACCTACCACCTGTTTTCTAATAAAGTTTTACTGGAAAACAGCTATGCTCCATCATTTGTGTATTATCTATGGCTGCTTTGCTTTCCTAGAAACTCACAAACTACCAAAACTGAAAGAGGAAGAAAACAGGAAATTTGAACAGATCTATAACCAGCAAAGAAACTGAATCAGTAATCAAATATCTCCCAACAAACAGGGCGCCTGGTGGCTCAGTAGAGTAAGCACTGACTTCAGCTCAGGTCACGATCTCCCGGTTTATGAGTTCGAGCCCGTGTCAGGCTCTGTGCTGACAGTGCAGAACCTGGAGCCTGCTTCAAGTTCAGTGTCTCCTGCTCTCTCTGCCCCTCTCCCTCTCATGCTGTGTGTGTGTTTCTCTCTCAAAAATAAACATTTTTTAAAAATTAAAAAAAAGTTCCCAATAAACAAAGGTCCAGGGCCAGATGGCTTCCCAGGGGAATGCTACCATTTAAAGAAGAGTTAATACTTGTCTTCTCAAACTGTTCCAAAACAATGAGAAATGAAGGAAAATGTCCAAATTCATTCTATGAATCATACCTTGACAAACACCTCCCACTAAAAAGGAGAACTACAGGCCAATCTCTCTGATGAACCTGGATGCACAAATTCTCTACAAGATACTAGCAAATTCAATCCACAGTATACATTAAAATAAATTTTCACCGCTCCCAAGTGGGGTTTATTCCTGGGCTATAGGGCTGGTTCAATATTCACAAATCAATCAATATGATACTTCACATTAATAAAAGAAAGGAGAAGAACTATATGATCCTATCAATAAATGCAGAAAAAGCATTCGACAAAACACAGCATCCATTCTTGATAAACACACTCAACAAGCAGGGATAGATATAACATAGCTCCACATAAAACCCATCTACAGAAGACCCACATCTAGTATCACCTCCAATGGGGAAAGACTGAAAGCTTTCCCTCTACGTTCCAGAATGAGACAGGGTAGTCCGCTCTCACCATTACTATTCATCACAGTGCTGTAGGTCTTTGCCTCAGCAACAACACAACAGAAAGAAATAAAAGGCATCCAAATCATCAAAGAAGCCGAACTTTCTCTCTTTGCAAGTGACATGAAACCCTATGTAGAAAACTCAAAAGACTCTGCCAAAAAATTGCTAAAATACATGAATTCAGCAAAGTCACAGGATACAAAATCAATATGCAGAAATCTGTTGCATTTCTATACAGCAATAATGAAGCAGTAGAAAAAGAAATTAAGATACCTGGGAATCTAACCAAAGAGGTAAAAGATCTGTACTCTGAAAACTATAGAACACTAAGGAAGAAACTGAAAAGGATACAAAGAAGTGGAAAAACATTCTGTGCTCATGGACTGGAAGAACAAACATTGTTAAAATGTCTGTATTACCCTAGGCAATCCACACATTTAAGGCAATCCCTATCAAAATACCAACAGCATTTTTCACAAAGCTATAACAAACAATACTAATATTTATATGGAAACACCAAAAGCCCCGAATAGCAAAGCAATACTGAAAAAGAAAACCAAAGCTGAAGACATCACAATTTTGGACTTAAAATTATACTACAAAGCTGCGGTAATCAAAACAGTATGGTACTGGCACAAAAATAGACACATATATCAACAGAACAGAATAGAAAACCCAGAAATGAGCCCACAATTATATGGTCAATTAATTTTCAACAAAGCAGGAAAGAATATTATCAGGAAAAGACAGGCTCTTCAACAGTGTTGGAAAAACTGGATAGCAATATGCAAAACACTGAAACTGCTCACTCTCTTACATCACACACAAAAATAAATCCAAAATGGATGAGAGACCTAAATATGAGACCTGAAACCATAAAAATCCTGGAGAACACAGGCAGTTACCTCTCTGACATCAACCATAGCTCTAGACATGTCTCCAGAGGCAAGGGAAACAAAAGCAAAAATAAACTATTGGGACTTTATCAAAATAAAAAGCTTCTACACAGCAAAGGAAACAATCAAAAAACTAAAAGCCTGCTGAATGGGAGAAGGCACCTGCAAAGTGATGGGGAGTAAGGAGGGCACTTGTGATGAGCACTGGATGATGTATGTAAGTGTCTAATCACTACATTGTACACCTGAAACTAATATTTCAATGTATGAAAAAAAAATCTCAATAAATATGTGTAAATTTACATTAATCCTAAAATTCATATGGGAAGGGACTCCTGGGTGGCTCAGTCAGTTAAGTGTCCCACTCTTGATTTCAACTCAGGTTATGATCTCATGGTTCATGGGTTCAAGTCCCACATTGGGCTCTGTACTGACAGCGCAGAGCCTGCCTGCAATTCTGTCTCCCTCTCTCTTCCCCTCCCCCATTTGTGCACATGCAGCACCACCTCTCTTTCAAAATAAACAAACATTAAAAAAATAATAATAGGGGTGCCTGGGTGGCTTAGTCGGTTAAGTGGCCGACTTTCGCTTAGGTCATGATCTCGCGGTTCGAGGGTTCGAGCCCTGCATCGGGCTCTGTGCCGACTGCCAGCTCAGAGCCTGGAGCCTGTTTCAGTCTGTGACTCCCTCTCTCTCTGACCCTCCCCTGCTCATGCTCTCTCTCTCTCTCTCCTAGAAATTAAAAAAAAAAAAAAAAAAACATTAAAAAAATAATAAAATTCATGTGGAAAATGACCTAAAATAGCCAAAACAATTTGATAAAGAACAAAACTGTATGATTTCAAGACTTATAATGCCACACTAATCAAGGCAACAGTACAAAGACATATAGACTACTAAAACATAACAGAAATTTAGAAACAGACCTTCACATATACAGCCTGCTGACTTTTGACAAAGATATCAAGGCAGTTTAAAAGTGAAAGGACAGCCTTTTTTTTTTCTTTTTTAAAGTTTATTTATTTTGAGAGACAGACACACAGCTGGGAAGGGGCAGAGAGAGGGGGGAGAAGAGAATCCCAAGCAGGCTCAGCACCACCAGCTCAGAGCCCAATGCAGGGCTCAAACTCACAAATCATGAGGTCATGACCTGAGCTGAAATCAAGAGTCTGATGCTTAACTGCCTGAGCCACCCAGACACCCCAGAAAGGACAGCCTTTTCAACAAATGGTGCTAGAAATGAATATTTATATACAATCAAAATAAACATTAACTCTTACATCACATAATTATAACAGAAACAGTAACTCAAAAATTAACAAACTGGATCACAGATCTAATTATAAGACCTAAAACTATAGAACTTTCATATGAAAAAGAGAAAATCAGTTACTTAGGTTAAAAAAGATTTCTAAACAGGACACAAAAAGGTCAAACTTTATACTAAGAAAAAAATCCATCAGACTTCATCAAAATGAAAACTCTTGCTCTTCCAAAGATGCTGGTAAGGAAATTACACACTTGAAAATATTTGTGATATTTATATGTGAAAAAAGCTTTTGTGTCAAGTATAAAGAATTTTTACATATCAATGAAAAGATGATACTCTAATAAAAATGAGCAAATATTTTGAACATGCACCTCACTGAAACAGATATATAGACTGCATATAAGCACATGAAAAGAAGGTCAACATCATTGGCAAAGAGGGAAATATAAATTAAAATCACAATAAGAGACCACTACACACATACTAGAATGGCAAAATTTTAAGACTGATAATATCATGTGTTGACAAGGAGACAGAGCAATCGGAACTTTCATATATTACTGGTGTGAATAAAAAATGGTACAGCCACTTTGGAAAACATTTTGGGAGGCTTCAAGAAGTTAATCACCCAGCAACTCCACCCCTTGGCATGTACTGAACATGTGCACACAAAGAGCTGTATGTGAACGTTCACAGCTTTCTTCCTAACAGCCCAAATCTGGAAACAATGCAGATGTCTGTCATCTGATGAACAGATAAATAACAGTATATCCACACAAAAGGGTGTTACTTAGCAGTCAATCAGAACAAACTTTTGACAATGGCAACAATATAAATGAATCTCTAAAACATCCTGCTAAGTGAAAAAGGTCAGACTCAAAAACTACATACTATATGACCCTCTTTCTACGACATTCTACAAAAAGGAAAGTAACATGTCAGAACCAGCAAGCAAGGGGAGTGAATGACTGCAGACGGAAAGACGGATGCAAGGAACTGGTGGAACTGCTCTATACCATGATGGTGGTGGTGGTTACAAGACGGGATACTATGTCAAAACTCACAAAACTGTACCCTTAAAAAGTGGCAAATTTCAGGGTCTGTAAAACTGACTCCCCCCACCAAACGTTAAAAAAAAAAAGAGGAGTGGCAAAATAAAAGGGAAAACGGAGGCCCAGAATAACCTAAGGACTTGAGACAAACGCTAAAATCAGCAATTTTTCAAGTTATGTTCTGAAAAGATAAATGACAAACTACTGTATTTGTCAATTATATGTAAACCTACCTGAACCAGAGTGCTTTTCTGGGGAACCCGTCCCCATGGGGGTTGCGTTGAGGGCTGCCGGAGGCAGCTGGGTCAGCTCTGCCTGCATCTGAGCACTGCTGGACTCAAACTGGCTCCCTTCTTCTGACTGCTGTGACTGGATAAGAGAGATGTAGAACTCTTCCAATTTGGGCAGTGTGGAAGGGTCCGAAGAACTCTCTGAACTTGGCTGCTGCAGTATGGGAAAAGTAGGGCAAAAGCAGGAAAAGTCATTGTTAGTATAACAGGAAGAATTAACCCTTTTTTGGATCCTTATATGCAAGACAAATATTTTTCATATCGAATAAATAAAACGACTTACTTTTAAGATCCTAGACTCTCTCTACAAGAAATAAGTCCTTTTCTTACTTAATGACCATCAGTTCAAGAAACATTTACTGAACACATATTAAACATGGTAGTGAATGCTGCCACACAGAGCTAAGGAAGAGAGGCAGGAAATGAGAGCAAGCACAGTGGGCACTCACTGTCAGGCCCAGCGTGAAGTTATTTGCATGTGCTTCTTCATCTAAACCACAGTACAAGGCACTAGCTTAGGTGTTAGGTCTTCCTTACTATGGGTCCTTTCACTTACATAATGCTTTTCACAAGAGGCTAAGTTATCCAGTGTCAACAAGAAGGAGACAAAGTAGAGATAAGAACTCAGCCCCGTGCATGTTCTCTCTGCCCCACCTTCCCACCTCCCAGTAAGGTAGGGTCACCTGTCCCTAAGCTCACGGGCCTCAGTTAGGAAATAGTGTATGTGCTGCAGCTAGCCACGAATAGTGCCATTACCTGCATAGAGCATAAAGTAGTTAAAGGGAGGCTCCTCAGAAGAGACAAAATGAAGCATTAAGAATCAGGGTTCTAGAGAAAGAGATGAACATCCCATACGGAGAATAAATGCGGGCTTCAGCGAAGGGAATGTCAAATTTGAACCAGGAGATCCTGCATCCTACCATACAGTCATTGCTGAAGTAGGTACCATCTATGGTAACTTAGCGCTTATCTTCTGTGATGTTAACTGGCATTAATATGACTAAAAGTGAGTCCTATCCAGTCTAGGCTGTAACAAACTGACCTACAGTCTGGGTTCTGCCTTCAGTAAACTGAAGCCCTAATTGTACAGCCTGAAAATGTAGCTGTGTGTGTTCTTCAGGCTCCTGTGTAGTAGACATTTAGTATCAGTTAACATTCCTGTTTTGTTCCAGGACAGGAAAAAGCCTTGCTCATTTTCAAACATGGCTGGCATGAATGTGGCTTATAAAACTATGCGATATACTAACGGCTATGTGTGTAATCTTTCTTTGACAGCAAAAATGAAACTCAAATTCCAGATAGCTACTGGCCACACAATACACAATATGCTAAAGGTCCAGATTCAAAGTTTTGCTTGGTTTATGCAATTCACATGTGGGCTTAGTTATCCTGTAAGTTTATGCTCACTTAGAACGAGGCTGAGCATTAGGGAGTTCTTTCAAGAAGCCTCCAAGGATAGGTAAATAATATTAATATGACAAACTTTCAGAGCTGGAAAGATCACTATCTGAATCAGTCTTTGCAGATGGGCAAACTGAGACTCGAAAAGGTAACTTGTTCAAACTGGTAAATTTTAGTTTGTGATAAGGCTAAATAAACCCTTAACTGCAGACCACCCACCAAGTGATTTCTACACTATGTCCTGCTGCCTTTTTTTAAGTTTATTTGAGAGAGAGAAAGCACATGCGCAAGAGAGTGTGTGCACATGTGCAAGTGGGAGAGGGGCAGAGAGAGAGAGTGACAGACAGAGAGAGAGAGGGAGAGAGAGAATGAATCCCAAGTGGCTCCTCACTGAAGGCATGGAGCCGGATGCGGGGCTCAAACTCATAAACTGGAAGATCATGACCTGAGTCAAAATCAACAGTCAGGCATTCAACCTGAGAGGCCTAAGTAAACTGAAAACCTAACCAGCTTTTCTGCTTCTGAATAAATGCTTGCATTGCGAGAATCCAAAACCTGACTTTAACTAGCTCCTTCTGCTTCTGTACCATTGCTTAAGGCTTGCGTTCCAGCCTCCCCGGAACTACTGGGCGGCTGCATACTGCTCAAGGCCGAAGAGTGCTCAAGGCCGAAGAGACTGGCCACCATATCACCCCATCATACTACCCTGGCGGCGCCCAATCGGGAGAGGCCAACAGTCACCCTCCACCTTACTGGAGGAAGGGCCTAGAGAAAGAAAAGTTAACCTGTTAGTCGCCGAACAAGACCCTAGACTTGCTCTATGATTGGCTGAATTCAAAGATATCCAAAATATTATAATTGGATCCCATCAAAAATCCTGATGGCAGGAACCAATCAAATATATGTTCATATTTAAATATTAACCAATGACAAACCTGTAACCATAGAGATCTCCTGTCCCTCCCCACGACTTGTTTACTCCTGTTTATAAAAAGGCTGCAAAGGCTTTGTTCAGGGCCTCTCAGCGTCACCGGCGACGAGTGCGCGGAGGTCCGGGTTCGAACCTGCAAATAAACAACCCTTGCCGATTGGCTTTGACTCTGGTCTCTGGTGGTCTGTTTTTGGGGTCTCTCGAACTCTGGGTGTTTCAAACCAACTGAGCCACCCAGGTGCCCCCGTGCCTGCTGCCTATTTTTAAGAGCTTAACAAAAATCAAAATCAGAAACAAGTTTTTAAAGTTATATTCTTTTTCTTTCCTCATAAGTGTGGTTTTTGAAGAAAGATACACTGTTAAAGCATATTTAGGATGCACTGTGATAGCTTCTCATTATGAAAAAAAACAAAAAACAAAAAACATGTGAATGAATGCTTTCTAAATTTGTACAGCACTCTGAGATCAAGTTAAGCACTTAGGGACAATGCAATGAAGATTCCTTCTCCACAGAGTGTTGCCCAGCCTTCCTGTTCAAAGTGTGGTCCGTCAAACGGGAGACGCAGCTGTGCCTGGGAGCCTATCAGATACATACACCCTGTGTCTCTGGACCAATGCCGCCCAATCAGAACCCACATTTTTACCAGACTCTCCACGCATGTGTAGGCACATTATAGTTTCAGAAGCATTGTTTTACCAAATTTTGCTCTCTGTAGTTAATGACTGACTTCATCATCATCTAAAAATATACCTCATGGAACTAGAGATTAATGATAGACTTTCTTTTTTTTAATATTTTTGTTTATTTCTAGGAGAGAGAGAGAGAGAGAGAGCGTGAGCAGGGGAGGGTCAGAGAGAGAGGGAGACACAGACTCTGAAATAGGCTCCAGGCTCTGCGCTGGCAGTCAGCACACAGCCCGACGTGGGGCTCGAACCCACGAACCGTGAGATCATGACCTAAGCTAAAGTCGGACGCTTAACCGACTAAGCCACCCAGGCGCCCCTAATGATAGACTTTCAAGAAACATGTTCATGATTAACATATGCAATCAAAAGCATAGCCCCAAACCACAATAACATACAATGTCACATCCACAAGGATGGTCATGATAGATACAGATATAACAAGTACTGGCAAAGAAGTGGACAAATGGACACTCTTCTGCTGATGGGAATGCCTCTTTGAGCAAATTTGGCAATTCTTCAAAATGTTAAACAGACTTAGGATATGACCCAGGAATTCCACTCCTAGATATATACCTCATAAAATTTAAAACACATGTCCACATAAAAATATGTATATGAATGTGAGAGCAGCATTATCCATAATAGCAAAACCCTGAAAACTCAAATGTCAATCAGCTGGTGAATAAACAAAATGTGGTCTATCCTTACAATGGATTATTCAGCCATAAAAAGAAATAAAGTACTGATATATGATCAACCTTGAGAATATTATTCTAAGAAGCCAGACACAAAAGGCCATGTATGTACTGCACTGACTCCAATTAAATGACATTTCCCTAAACATAAGCAAAATCAATAGAGAGAAAGCAGATGAGTGGTTAACCGGCAGGTGAGAGAGAGGGTATCAGCAAGGGCTGCAGGGCTTCTGTGGGGGATAATGAACACGTTCTAAAATTGCTTGTGGTAATGAATGCACAGTAACTCTCAAAGACTAGTGAATATATTAAACGGCCATTAAACTGCACACTTTCCACAAAATGGAATAAGAATCATATCTTATAAAGCTGAGAAGACAGAGGATGTAGTCTGAGCCCTACCAAGGGTCTCACCTGAGATTCCCCCCGAAGGATCATGCTCTAGAGTAAGAGCCACATCTCAGGAGTAAAGGCAAAAGTGAGATACAGCAGTCCTAACAAAGCCAGAAACCAAACCTCAATGTGCCTATTCAGGTAACTGGCTGGTATCTTCTACACACAGGACAACTTAATACACCTTGGAGGAAGATAACTCATCCAGGGCCTCTATAATTTTTTATCCATAATATCCAATGTTCAATTAAAAAAAAACAAACATGAGATGTGCTTCCCCACTATCCCCCACCCCCATGCCAAAAACAGGATCACAGAACAAGACCAAATATGGGGGGGGGGGGGGAAAATATACCCAAAGGTGATTCAGATATTGATATTATGTGAAAAAAAAAACTTTAAAATAACTATGATTAACATGATCCTGAATGTAGAGAAAATGAAAGAAAAAATATGATGAAAATGTGGAGAATTTAAACAGAAGACTGGAATTATTCTAAAAAAGAATCAAATGGACATTCTAAAACTGAAAAATAGTATTTGAAATTAAGACTTCAATGTGTGGGTTTAGTCACAGAATGTATCCCACAGGTGACAGGATTAGTATTCTTTAAGAATCAATCAAAAATCTCCAAACTGAGATGCAGGAAAAAAGAGAAAAAGTATGTAAACATCAGAAAAGACCCCAGAGGCAGGTGAGACTCGGCTCAAACGCCAGCCTGTGTATAAGTGATGCCAGCAGGAGAGCCGTGATGAGGGGAAGCAGGATCTGATTAAATAGGCCAGAATTTCCTAAAACTGAAGGGCATCAACCTTCTTATTTAGTAAGCTCAGTGAACCACAAGCAGGGTAAATCCAAAGGAAATTACATCTAGATATATCATTACCCAAATGCTTAAAGCAAAAGACAGAAAAATCTTCAAAGAAGCCAGAGAAAAAAACGACATCACCATCAACGGAACAATGATAGGTGACAGCGGACAATGCAACAGAAGCCAGAACATAATGGTATGGCATCTTCAAAAGGTTGAAGGAAAAAAAAAATTGCCACCCTAGATGTCAATACTCAGGGAAAATATCCATCAAAAAGGAAGATTAAATTTGGAAATCTGGAAAATTAAACAACATATTCCTGAACAGTCAAGCATCAAAAAAGAAACCACAGAAAACTAGAAAATACCTCGAGACAATTAAAAACAGCATACCAAAATTTACGGGATACAGCAAGAGGAGAACTAAAAGGAAGGTTTATAGCAATAAGTGGCTTCATAAAAAAAAAAGAACAATCACACACAACTTAACTTTACACCTTCAGGAACTAAAAAACAACAACAACAAAACAAACAAAGCAAACAAACAAAAAAAACTAAGACCAAAGTTAGAAGGCATGAAATAATAGAAATCAGAGTGAAACTCTATGAAATAAAGAAAAGGAAAAAAATATCAATGAAACTAAGAGCTAGATTTTTGAAGCTATAAACAAAATTTGCAAACCTTCAGCTAGACTAATAAAAAAAAAAGAGAACACTCAAATATCAAAATAGAAGAAACATCAAATTTGATGCCACAGAAATAAAAAATGATCTTACTACAATTATGTACAAACTGGATAACTTGGAAGAAATGAATAAATTCCTACAAACGTACGACCTACCAAGACTGAATCATAAAGAACTGAAAACTGAATATGTCAATAACAAGTAAGACTGAATTTGTAACCAAACTCCGCCCCTCTCCCCTAAAAGGGATCAGGTAACTTCACTGGTGAATTCTACCAAACATTTAAAGAATTCACTTTCTCAATCTTTCTCAAACTCTTACAAAAAAGTGGAGAACAATTCCAAGCTCATTTTATGAGGTCAGCATTAACTTGATATCAAAGCAAGACAAGACACTATTAGAAAATTAAACTACAGGGGCGCCTGGGTGGCTTAGTCGGTTAAGCGTCCGACTTTCACTTAGGTCATGATCTCACGGTTCGTGGGTTCGAGCCCCGCGTCGGGCTCTGTGCTGACTGCCAGCTCAGAGCCTGGAGCCTGTTTCAGTCTGTGACTCCCTCTCTGACCCTCCCCTGCTCACGCTGTCTCTCTCTCTCTCTCTCTCCTAGAAATAAATAAAACATTTAAAAAAAAAAATTAAACTACAGGCCAATGACCCTGATGAGTAAAGACATAAAATTTCTCAACAAAATATTAAAACTCTAAATACAACATTAAAAGAATGTGTCATCACCAAATGGGATTTTTCCCTGAGATGCAACATAAAAATCAACTGTGATATACCACATTAACAGAATGAAGTATAAAAATCACATAATCATCTCAATACATGCAGAAAAAAGCACTTGACAGATTTCAATCTTTTCACGATAAAAATTCACAACTGGGACTACAAAAAAATTACAACATAGTAAAGGCCATATATGAAAAGCTCACAGCTACTATCCTAATTTCCTCTAATGCTTTTCTTCTAAGATCAAGAAAAAGGCAAGGAAGTCCACTCTCACCACATCTATTCAACACAATACTAAAGTCCCAGGCAGAGATTAGGCAACACAAGAAATAAAAGACAACCAAATCACAAAGGAAAATATAAAATAATCTTTATTTACAGATGATATCATCCTATATACAGAAAATAATAAAGACTCCAAAAAACTGTTAGAACTAATCAACAAATTCAGTAAAGTTGGAGAATACAAAATCAACAAACAAATATCAGTTGCATTTCTATATGCCAACAACAAATTCTTTGAAAAGGAAATTAAGGGGCACCTGGCTGGCTCAGTTGGTACAGCATGCAAGTCTTGATCTTGGGGTTGTGAGTTTGAGCACCAAGGTGGGTGTAGAGATTACTTGAAAAGAAAATTAAGAAAACAACCCATTTGCAATAGCATCAAAAAGAATAAAATACCAAAGAATGAATACAACTAAGGAGGTGAAAGATCGGCACACTGAAATCGGCACTGACGGAAGAAGACATAAATAAATGGAAAATACATCAGATGTTCATGAATTGGAAGATTATTAAAATTTCCATACTACCCAAAGTGATTTACAGGTTCAAAGCAATTCCTATCAAAATGTCAATGGCATTTTTTTCTAAAAACTGAAAAACAACCCTAAAATTCATATGAAACTACAAAGGACCTCAGAAGTGGGGACGGTGAAAGGAAGAGACCACCCTTCCTGATTTCAAAATATATTATAAAGTTAACAGTAGTAAAAACATTATGGCACTGGAGTGCCTGGGTGGCTCAGTCGGTTAAGCATCCTACCAGCTCAGGTTATGATCTCATGGTTTGTGAGTTCAAGCCCAACGTCGGGCTCTTGTCCTGACAGCTCAGAGCCGGGAGCCTGCTTAGGATTCTCTGTCTCCCTCTCTCTCTGCCCCACACCTGCTTGCGCACTGTTTCTATCTCTCCAAAATGAATAAACGTTTAAAAAAAATTTTTAAAAACAAACATTATGGGACTAGCTTAAAGCAGACATACAGACCAACAGAATAAAATCCAAAGCCCATAAATAAAAATTGTGTCAATTAATCTATTTTTTTTTTTTTAGAGAGAAAGAGAAAGAGTGAGCAGGGGAGGGGCAGAGGGAGAAGTAGAGAGAGAATCTTAAGCAGGCACCATGCCCAACACTGAGCCAGATCTCACAACCATGAGACCATGACCTGAGCTGAAATCAAGAGTGGGACACTTAACCAACTGAGCCACCCAGGTGCCCCTCAACTGATCTTTGGTAATGGTGTCAAGACTACACATTGGGGAAAAAATGGATTTTGTTCCTGAATTAGTGCTGTCTGTCACAGCAACGAGGAAAACAAACAAACAAACAAAGAAAACAGACTAGATGATAGGACAGAGAGAGAGCTTAATATTTCCAGCTAAGTTATATGAAAATATCTGTTTTCTGTATCTCTAACATAGAGGTTAATCAATCTTGCAATTCTAGGCTTATGATTTTCTTTTTAAGAAATAAATATATTAAATTGACTGAAATTATTTTTAATCAATATACATTTTGTGTATATGTATTCCACCAAATGCTCAGAGTGGGATCATTAGCCAGAATTTTACTTTCAAAAAGTGAAAGCACTTCCCCAAGAGATTCTGCCAAAGCAACATTCATTAGACGTTTACCTTTTGAATTCTGGTTGTGCCAGTATTTTTTTCCTGAGCACTCAGTTCCTCTTGCTTTTGAGCTTCTACTTTCATTCCATTCACAAGGCCTGAAGGCTGCCATGAATCATCCCATGTATCTTTGGGTTTAGAAAAGCACCAATCCTATAGAGAAAAAAACGCAACAATAAATTAAGATATAGTCCACATGATCCAAACAGAGAATAACTTGGGCAAGGTAAAGACAAAGAGGCAAAGTTGATTAAACAAGAAAAAGTGTTTATTAAGTTTCTGAATCAGTGTGACTTTCCTCCCTTATTTTATTGGCCCACACCCAATATCCTGAATTCCTTGGAACACACAGATCTCATAGAAATAAATACAACTCTCATTTGTAGTATACTGTTTTCATGGCCAGATGACTTCTCATGATCATCTAGTATTTAAATGGCACAAATAATAAAGAACAATTTAACTATAGATATTTCTTCTAATAACCAGTAGGAAATAAATTTTAAGTATATAGTAAGGCCCAATATTAGCTAATATTCTCAATGTGGAGATCCAGAGATTATATTACAAGACAAATGTAATAAAAATAAAATTAGGGAAAACAGTTATTTATAGATCCTAAGGCCAAAGGTTTCTGTGATAAAACAAAAATCCTAACAGCCAAAAGGCAGATGGGACAATAAGCCCATGATCTACTCTCCCCTGTTCCAAGCTGTCCTCTTCCCTATCACTACCATCTTGAGGAAAAAATGAATTCTTGGGAATTATCATCTGACAGATGCTTTTGAGCGTATAGCTTTCTTGAGGAAATTTACATTTCTGTTTTACAGTAATGATTTGCTTTCTGTTGTCCCAAGGATCTAACCTTCTGTGGCATTTCTTTACATGGCGGATGTGGCTTCTTTCCACTAAGAGTTGAGGTAAGTGAGTAGGAGGCAGCATCGCCCCCTTTACCCATTTTAGCCTGCAAAGGCAGCCAGTTCTCATCCCAAACGTCATCACCAATAGTCACTGATTCTAGGCATGGCATTCCAGTGGGGATCTCATCCTAGAATGGATCAGAAAACAAAGTAAAACTTTAATTTACAGTTGCTATACAAGTACATTTTAAAATTTAGGTTTACATTTTTTTTTCCTGACTCCAGGTAAAGATGGCAGTTTGCATACACAACTTATTACTGTCTCTCTCCCAAAACATCCCAAAACACACAGATTTAAGTCTAAAGAGAACAGAAGAAGAGACAATACCACCTACATTCTAGATACGGGAAAGCAGACAAGTGACAACTTACTAAACAGTCCTGAGAAAGTAGAATCTTGAGGTTGTAGGCAGGAAAAACTGAGAAGCAACCCAAATTTATACCACAGATAGTACAAACCCTCAGGAATTGCTAGACAAGGTTTTTGGAAGTGAGAATAGAAAGTGGGAATGAAAATTCGAGCTATGTCACAGAATAGAAGATTGGTATAGAAAGATCAAATGCATTTCTATATACCAGCAATTAGCATGCAAAACTAAAATTTAAAACACATCATTTACAATCATTCCAAATAAAATGAAATAATTAGGTCATACTTAAGGCATGTACAGGACCTATATATTGAAAATTACAAAATGCTGATATAAAGAAAGAAGAATCAAATGTAGAAACATGTTTGTATAAGACTCAACATTGTAAAGATGTCAATTCTTCTCCACTGATGAGTAAGTTTAATGTAATTCCTAGCAAAATCACAGCAAGGTATTTTGTTGAAGTAGACAACTTATTCTAAAATTTATATGGAAAGGCACAGACCTTAAAATAGCTAAAAAATCTTGACAAGGAAAAATAAAGTAGGGTGAATCACTCTAGCAGATATTAAAGCGTACTACATAGCTACAGGGATCAGGTAGTATTGGCAGAGAGAGAAACACATGGATCAATAAAACAGAACAGAGAACCCAGAAACAGACCAATGCAAATACGCTCAACTGACTTTTTACAAAGGTACATAAACAATTCAATGGAGAAAGGTAGTCTTTTAATCCAATGTTGTTAGAGCAATTGTATATGTGATGCTGAAGCGAGCACTGAGAGCAACTGGATATCAACAGGTGCAATAATAATAACAGTAATAATAATAATAAAGCTTTGACTGGGGTGCCTGGGTGGGTCAGGCAATTGAGCGTCCAACTTTGGTTTTGGTCATGATCTTATGGTTCATGAGTTAAGCCCCACAGGGGGGATCTCAGCTGTCAGTGCAGAGCCCACCTCAGATCCTCTGTACCCCTCTCTCTCTGTCCTTCTCCCACTTGTGGTTTTTCTCTCTCTCTCAAAAATAACCAAGTGTGTGTGTGTGTAACTCCATATATATATATATATGCCTTGACTGAAACTTCACATTTTATACAAAAATTAAGGGAACTGATTTATAAGCTACTGAGTAAGTTTTCAGTCTTCACACCAAAATCACAATCCATCAAAAGAAAATCTGATGTGGCACCTGGGTGGCTCAGTCAACTGCATGTTCAACTTTGGCTCAGGTCATGATCTCATGATTTGTGAGTTTAAGCCCTGTGTTGGGCTCTGTACTGACAGCTCAGAGCCTGAAGCCTGCTTTAAATTTTGTGTCTCTCTCTGCCCCTCCCCTGCTCATGCTCCTCTCTCTCACTCAAAAATAAACACTGAGGGGTGCCTGGGTGGCTCAGTCGGTTACGTGGCCAACTTCAGCTCAGATCATGATCTCACCAGTCTATGGGTTCATGCCCCGCATCAGGCTCTGTGCTGTCAACTCAGAGTCTGGAGCCTGCTTTTGATTCTGGGTCTCCCTCTCTCTCTGCTCTTCCCCTGCTTGCTCTCTGTCTCAAAAATAATAAACATTTTTAAAAAAACAAATTGAAAAATCTGATGAAAAGAAAAACAAAGCTGGAAAAATCACAATCCAATTTCAAGTTATACTACAAAACTATGATAATCAAAACATTATAGTACTGACACAAAAAGAAGCACATAAAACAATGCAATAGAATAGGAAGCCCAGAAATAAACCCACATTTATATGGTCAATTAATCTTTAACAAAGGAGGAAAGAATACACAGGGGGGAAAAAGCCTCTTTGACAAATGGTGTTGGGAAAACTGGACAGCTATATGCAAAAGAATGAAACTGGACCAACACAAATATAAATTCAAAATGGATTAAAGGCCTAAATAGGAGACCTGACACTATAAAAATTATAGAATAGAGTACAGATAGAAATTTCTTTGACACTGGACAGAACACATTTTTTCTAGATATTGTCTCCTGAGACAAAGTAAACAAAAGCAAAAATAAACTATTAGGACTACATCAAAATAAAAATCTCCTACACAGCAAAGGAAACAATAAACAAAACTAAAAGACAACCTACTGAATGGAAGAAGGTATCTGCAAATGACATCTCTGATGAAGGGTTAGCATCCAGAATATATAAAGAACTTATACAACCCAACACTCAAAAAACAAATAATCCAAATTAAAAATGGGCAGAAGACATGAAGACATTTCTCCAAACATGACATAGAGATGGCCAACAGACACATGAAAAGATGTTCAACACTCTTCACCATCAGGGAAATGCAAATCAAAACCACAATGAGGTACCACCTCATACTTGTCAGAATGACTAAAATCAAAAATACAAGAAACAAGTATTTGAGAGGATATGGAGAAAGAGGAGCCTTTGTGCACTGTTGGCAGGAACACAAAATGATGCAGCCACTCTGGATAGAGGGCATGGAGGTTCCTCAAAAGTTAAAAATGGAACTACCCTATGATCCAGTAATCGCACTACTGGGTATTTACCCAAAAACATTCATTCAAAGGGATACATGCACCTGTATGTTAATTGCAGCTTTATATGGAAGCAGCCCAAGTGTCAATCAATAGATGAATGGATAAAGAGGTATGTGTGTATATATATGTATGTATACATATATATATATATCAAATATATATATGTGTATGTGTATGTGTGTGTGTGCGTGTGTGTATATATACACACATTGGAATTCTCAAAATTAAAAACTTTTGCTGTATAAAAGACACCATTAAGAGAATATATGACATGTTACAAGAAGGAGAATATATCTGAAAGTCACATATCTGACAAAGCACTTGTATTCAGGATATTTAAAGCATTCTCAAAATTTACTAGCAAGAAAATAAATGACCCAACAAAAAATGGACATTTCCCCAAGAACCATGTATTATGGATGGCAAGTAAGCACATGAAAAGATATTCAACAACAGTCATTAGGGAAATGCGAATTAAAATCACACTACTACATATTTGAATAGTGTAAAATAAAAATTATTGATAATACCTAGTGTTCTCAAGATAGGAACAGTTTGGGTACACTTACCATATGATTCCTGATTATGTATGTACAGAAATCTGTACACAAATATTTATAGATGCTCTATTCATAATTACTCAAAACTGAAACAACCCAAATATTTTTCAATGAGGGAGAATGGATATACAAATTATGGTCTATCCCTTCAATAAACTACTACTCATCCATCCAAAGAAACAAACTATTGATACATGCAACAATTTTGATAAATCCCAAAGGTACCATTCTAAATTGAAGAAGCCAGTCTCAAAAAGTTACATACTGTATGATCCCACTTATACAACTCTTAGAAATGTAAAACTATAGTGATGGAAAACAAATCAATGATTTCTAAGAGTTGCGGATGTGGGAAGACTGATTATAAAGGGGCAGCACCAGGGAGGTTTTACTGGTGATTGAAGCATCCTGTATCCTGATTATAATGACGGTTACACAAATTTATACATGTACTAAAGCTGATAGGACAATACACCAGAAGAATGTCAATTTTACTCTATGCTGATTTAAAAAGAAAGAAATCCTAACACTAGAGAAAATAAATGTCATTCTGGAAAGGAAAAGTTGCCACAGCATACTATCTGACTCTCAACAGCATTCACAGTCATAATAATATAAATACTGATCTAATGGAAAGTATGCTATAACGACATTAGTAAAATGGACGGGGAGGGGACAGAAAGGATACATATGTGTGTGTGGTGTGGTGAAGGGAATAAAGAGAACTTAAATCCTCATCATTCATAGAGGGATATAACACTGAAAACTTCAGAAATAACAACATAAGCATGTTATTTAATGAAAGAAATAAAAGTAAATTCCAAAAGCAGCAACTAAAATAGATGACATGGTTGCTCTGTGAAATACAAAATGTAGAGGAAGGGATTATAGGTCACTCTAAGCTATGTGTACATAAACAGCTGATTAAACTAAAAATAAGGGGGGGGGAGGGCCTGGGTGGCTCAGGTCATGATCTCATGGTTCATGGGTTCAAGCCCCACGTTGGGCTCTGTGCTGACAGCTAGCTCAGAGCCTGGAGACTGCTTCAGATTCTGTATCTCCCTCTCTCTCTGACCCTCCCTTGCTCATGCTCTCTCTCTCTCTCTCTCTCAGAAATGAATTTTAAAAAAATAAAAAATAATAAAGGGAACCTGGTGGTTCAGTTGGTTGAGCGTCCAACTCTTGATTTCAGCTCAGGTCATGATCTCATGATCTGTGGGATGGGGCCTGTGTCAGGGTCTGTGCTGACAGCATGGAACCTGCTTGGGATTCTCTCACCCCCTTTCTCTCTGTCTTTCCTTCGCTCACGCTAGTGCATACATGTGCACGCATGCTCTCTCTGAAAATAAACATTTAAAAAAATAAGAAAATAAAAATAGAATACGTCCTCCAAAAAAGCTGTCAACACTTTTCCTCTTGGGTTTTCCTAATACTGTTTCTCAATACTAGTTTCGGATCATTACATAATTCTTGAAGACCGCCCAAAGCAACAAGATAGAAATGAACACATCAAAGCCAGAGAATGCCTTTCCTTTTTTATGGTCAAGACTATGTTGCTTCAACCTTGGTGTTGGTGACTGTTGTAGAGAAAATGTAATTCATGTGTGAAAGGTGCTCTGACGGCACTGAAAGCAGAATGTCAAGAGTTCTTTTATTCCGATCCACTTCACTTATAAATTAACTATAGTAATCATATTATCAAAAAGTTCCTTCTTTCTCCTACCTCATTTTCTTCTTTCAGATCCTTTAGGTCTGGCAAGGACCACTGTGGATCTTCTTCACAGCTCTTATCTTGCATTTTCAAAGAACTGAATTCAGAATCCTTTAATGGCTCCTTTATCTCAGATTTAAGGTGACTGAAAGCCTTTTCATCATTAATATTCTGTTGAGAAATATGAAAGAGAAATTATTTTCTATAATAACTATTTTAGAAATTATTAGGGGTGCCTGGGTGGCTCAGTCAGTTAAGCATCTGACTTCAGCTCAGGTCATGATCTCCTAGTCTGTGAGTTCGAGCCCCACGTTGGGCTCTGTGCTGACAGGTCCAAACCTGGAGCCTGTTCGGATTTTGTGTGTGTGTGTGTGTGTGTGTGTGTGTGTGTGTGTGCGCGCGCGCGCGCGCCTCCCTCTTTGCACCTCCCCCACTTGCACTCTGCCTCTCTCAAAAATAATAAATAATTAAAATAACATTTAAAAAATTAACAAAAAAAGAAATTATTTTCTACAGGGGCACCTGGGTGGCTCAGTCAGATAAGCATCTGACTTTGGCTCAGGTCATGACCTCACAGTTTGTGGGTTCAAGACCTGTGTGAGGCACTATACTGACAGCTCAGAGCCTGGAGCCTGAGTCAAATTCTGTGCCTCGCTCTCTGCCCCTCTCCCACTCATGTTCTCTGTCTCATAAACAAATAAATGTTAAAAAAATTTTTTTAAATTATTTTCTACACTAATGCAGTTTCTAAAATCTGCATGCCTATACATTCTAGGAGAAATTTTTCACTATGGGTCACACAAATGCTACAATATTTTATAACTTCATCCACGATCCTACATCTTCCTATCCTGCTAAACTAGTTCAAGCCAACAAGCATTTATTGAGCACACATTATGAAACGTATACAGGGTGGCTCTGTGGATATAGAGACGAGTGAATGCAGCAGGTCCCAGCTCTTAAGGAACTCAAATTACAGCAGGAAGACACACAATCAGACAATCAACGTACAACCTTCAGTGTGGAACCATCACAGAGATATGACCAAAATAATCCTGGGGATTAAGATGCCTGAGAATTGGGGCGCCTGGGTGGCTTAGTCGGTTAAGTGTCCGACTTTCGCTTAGGTCATGATCTCGCGGTTCGTGGGTTCGAGCCCCGCGTCGGGCTCTGTGCTGACTGCCAGCTCAGAGCCTGGAGCCTGTTTCAGTCTGTGACTTCCTCTCTCTCTGACCCTCCCCTGCTCACACTGTCTCTCTCTCTCTCTCTCCTAGAAATAAATAAAAACATTAAAAAAGAAAAAAAAGATGCCTGAGAAGATGCAATGAAAGAGGTAACACAAACTGTCAGGATGCTTAAAAGAAGAGTAGGGATTACAAGGAACCAAGTAGATGGAAGTGGGGAGGGATGGTGGGCAGGTGGCTGGGGAGGGAAATGGGGAGGGTGGCACATGGGAATCTTGACATGTTAAAATATAGGCTGGGGTGGGATATGAGAATTTTAAGTCTTATCTGTTGTGCAGAAAAGATGGCCTTATTTCATTTTCAGGACTGAACTATGATTATTTGAAGACATCAATACAATAATGACAGGACAGTCTAAAAATTGTAAAGGTTGTATTCAAGTCACTATTTAAGAATCAGGAAATATAATTGTTCTAATCAAGTAATAAATATTAAGAAAAATTCAGCATTCAGAAAGTGTTATGAGCCAAACGAGCCTAATAATTTTAACATAAACTAGAAATCTAAAACTCTTACACTGTTTCAAACATGGAGCAATAAACATTCATACATATTTTTCAGAACAGGTTAACCTCTCAGAGGCCAAAGTGGCCTTCCCTTCTTATCTAATAGTAAATGTCTACTAAAAACATAAGATTATATCCACAATTTTATTTTATAACTCAAATATACAAATCATATTTAAGCAAAATAATATTTTCATATTTTATTCAAAGAAAATAAAAAGGCTTGCTGTGCTCAAAACAACATGTTTGGCTCTCAAATTGAACACACCCTGTATTTTAGGCCCAATACTTGTTGTCATGAGGAATATTAAGACTCAGAGGACATGTTTATTTGTTCAAAAATCATTTAAGTTCTTACTATGTGCTTCACTTTACTTACAACTAAAACAGAGATACTAAAATACCAAGCTGGTAAAGTGATCATGAAGACTAAATTAACCAATACATGTGAGTGCTTAGAAGAGCCCCTCCCAAGTAGTACAAGTTCAATAAGTGTTACTGTTAATTTTTAAAAAAAGTTTTATTATTTCTACTGTTGGCTGGAATAATACAAAATTATAACAGCAGTAGTAATAATACTAATATTGTTATTACTGTGGATGAGAGTCAGCAAGGTTTACAGAGAAAGTGAGAAATAAAGTGTGAAGAGTCTCAAGTGTGCAGAGGGAAGAACAGCAACTGGCTGAGTGCAGGTCAACTCACAACTGCACCAACTGCACCAAGGCCGCAACAGCACTTCACACATGTAAGAAATCATACTGGAGACAGTGCGACTGAAGCAAAGATTTCTATTTTTTTTGTTTTTTTTTTTAAGTTTATTTATTTTGAGAGAGAGGGAGCACGCGTGAGAGCAGGGGAGAGGAAGAAAGACAGAGAGAGAGAGAGAAAAAGAAAGAGAATTCCAAGCAGGCTCCACACCATCAGCATAGAGCCCCACACAGGGCTTGAACTCATGAACCAGCAGATCATAACCTGAGCTGAAATCAGGAGTTACTCAAATCAAGAGACACTCCACCAACCAAACCACTCAGGCATTCCTGAAGCAAAGGTTGAAACCAGCAAAAAATGAGAAACAAGGTACTGTTAAGATCACTGCATAAAGTTTCCAAACTTCCCTAGGTTTGGAAAACCTCAGATTCCTCATCTATAAAATAAGGATGGGGCGCCTGGGTGACTCAGTCAGTTAATTGTCCAACTCTTGATTTCGCCTCAGGTTATTATCTCATGTCATGAAGCTTGCTTGGGATTCTCTCTCTCCCTCTCTCTCTCCCTCCAACCCCCCAAATAAATAAATACTTTGAAAAATTTTATTTTTATTTTTTATTTTTGAGAGAGACAGTGAGACCGTATGTGAGTGAGAGAGGGTCAGAGAGAGAACAGACACAGAATCCGCAGCAGGCTCCAGGCTCTGAGCTGTCAGCACAGAGCCTGACACAGAGCTGGAATCCATAAACCACAAGATCATGACCTGAGCTGAAGTTGGGTCCTTAACTGACTGAGCCACCCAGGCACCCCCAAAAAATAAACTTTAAAATAAGGACAATTATGGTAATTTTATTACAGGGATTTTGTAAGGATTAATTATTATGTTATGCTGAAAAGTGCTTTTTATAGTGTTTGGCATATAGTAGGTACTCGTTAAATGCTAATAATAGTAAAAAGAATAATAATAATATTTGCAAAAAACCTCTTACCAGGGTATATAATTCACTCTCCTTTGATTGTGGACTTATCTCTCGGTCTTCATTAAGATAGTGCTGCTGGGAAGGGTAACCCAGTTCTGTCAGGACCACGTCCTCTGGTCCTGCACCAGACTTGGTATATAAAGCTAAAGGGTTGAGTTCTCTGAAACCCTGGGATTAAAAAAAGGAAGAGTTTAATTACTTAGAGAAAAAAATGAAAAAGTTAGCACCTCGTAATTTTCAAATGTTGGGGAAATGTATTATCTCCAAAGCCTTAACAGTTAAAAAGTTTTCCATACTGACAATTTTTCCTAGTCACAAAAATTACCAACATCAATCTTAACAGTGATGCAGACATCACTATCAATATTTGTAAAATAAGAGAGTGTTGTCTTGTTTAAAATGACCTCCAAGAAATAGTCTGAGGTAAGATTGAATCCTCAAATCAATTATTTAAAATAAAAGTACTCGCATTTAAAGAATAATAAAGCCAATGTAGCTTTTTGTGGTTATTTGAAAATTAAGAGTGCTCTGCATTAAGGGGGCAGGAATCTCACAGATGTTTCTAAGATTAAAGAATATATCAAATAACCTCCTGCATTAAATTCTCTTACATCGTCAAGGGCTGAGATTAAATAAAATATATTACAAAATACATCCCGCCTGCTCCACCTTAGAAGGGACATTTTCTCGGCATACAATAGCATGGCCCTCTGTTCTCAAGACATGATGGAAGTAGATGTCTTCATTTGAGGATGTATCACATAGAAAAATGTTAAGGATTCCATCTACATATTCATCCACTACCCCCACTAATGGCTTCAAACCACACAACTTCTGGAACTGCAAAATAGCTCTGGATGTCCAATGTTCCTGAAATAGAATTGAGACATGAGATGTGGATGACAAATTCAAACATGAATTATAGTAAGCATATACAAAAATAAATTTCTGAAGAACTGGAGATTTTAGTGGAAAAATAAAACCACAGCAGTACTAGAATAACACACTTCAGGACAGTAATGAGTTGGGGATGAAAAAAGTAAGAATAAAGGAAAAATTATGAAAAACGTGACTGTAGAAAATCTTTCAGCATTTATGTGGTGAAATGCTTTTGTTTTCAGAAATGGTTAAATTAAATTATTGAACTAACCGTCCCAAAGAAACAACTAAAATTTCTAGATAAAGTATTTTTTAAATATGTCCATAAGTATCAAAGAACTATCAAGAGTAACAAATTATCAGGACAAAATTGAAGGGAAAGTGGGAACTATTTTGCCTCAAAAAGGAAAAGAAATAAACTAGCCTTCACATGGATTTGTAGTTCAATTTTCACATCACCTGGACGGTACACAAATTCTCAGGTGTTCATTTAATTTAACACGATTCCAGACTTGTAGTATTCCCTAGGCACCTGGCAGGAGCAAATGCAGATCTCTCTAGAGGTAGGAGGCCTCAGCCCATATTATTCAAACATTCTTACAAATAATTTTTCAAAGACAATGAATAATACAAAGGCATACAAAGAAACAAATCACAAATAAGAACAAGGAGAAACAACATAAACCTTCAAAACTTTTAGATATCTGATTTTCTAGGCAATTATAAAACAACTAGACTTACTACACTTAAAGTAACAACAAAAAAGATTTGAAAGCTTTTGCAGGGATCAGCAATCTATAAAAATTCATCTAGCAAAACTACATGTCAAAGAGAACTTTTACAAAGTAACAACATAACCAAAACTTAAAACCTAACAAGTTGATTCAATAGCAGAAAAGGTAGAATTAAATATTAAATCAGTAAAGTGGAAGATAATTTGGGGAAAAAATACCCAGAATGCAACATGAAAAGACAGAAATATGTAAAATGCAGAAGAGAGGTTAAAAAGTATGGAAGATAAACTGAGAAAGTTTAACATATGTTCAATTGTGGTCCCAGAAAAAGAGATGCAAAAACAGAGACAGATGCAATGTAAATATGAATAATGGGGAAAAAGACAGTAAATAATTGAAGAGATAATGGCTGGGAATTTTCCAGATTTAATAAAAAGTAACAAAACACTGATAAAAGGGAATTCAACGAACTACAAAGTAGGTTGAATAAGAATAAATGCACACATAAAGATACTAACACTGAAACCACAAGCAACCAACAAGAAATCTTAAAAGAGCTAGAGACAAAAAGGACACTGCCTTCAAAGGAACATCCACAGACTGACCACTGACCTTGCCAATAAGGTAATGGAGACCAGAAGCCACTGTGATGAGATTGTCAATGCACTAAACGTATTAGCTGCCAACCTAAAATTCTATACCTAGTGAATTATCTTCCAAAGGAAAGTGCAAAATTAAGTTTCCAGGTAAACATAACTAAGTTTGCCATCAACAAATCCTCACAAAATGAAATCTTAAAGAATACAGTTCATGGGGCTCCTGGGTGGCTCAGTCGGTTAAGCGTACGACTTTGGCTCAGGTCATGATCTCACGGTTTGTGGGTTCGAGCCCCGCGTAGGGCTCTGTGCTGACAGCTCAGAGCCTGGAGCCTGTTTCAGATCCTGTGTCTCCCTCTCTCTCTGACCCTCCCCTGCTCATGCTGTCTCTCTCTCTCAGAAATAAATAAAACATTAAAAAAAAAAAAAGAAAGAATACAGTTCAAATAAAAGGAAAATGTTCCCAAAGGGTCTGAGTGGCAAGAATGAAGAGCCAAGAAACTGAGAAATACATGACTAAATCTAAATGCACATTATTTTATGTGGTCAGTTTCTGGAGGGGTTAAAAATAGTAGTAATAATTATACAACAAGAACAGATTGGCAGAGGAGGTTAAAGAAGAAAGTGTTCTAGGGGCGCCTGGGTGGCTCAGTTGGTTAAGCATCCGACTTAGGCTCAGGTCATGATCTCACAGTTCGTGGATTCGAGCCCTGTGTCAGGCTCTGTGCTAACAGCTAGCTTAGAGCCTGGAGCCTGTTTCAGATTCTGTGTCTCCCTCTCTCTCTGACTACCCCCCTACCCCCCCACTCATGCTCTCTCTCTCTCTCTCAAAAACAAATAAAACATTTTTTAAAAAATTTTTTTAAAAAGAAGAAAGCGTTCTAATGTTCTTGCGTCTTTACATACAGATGTGTTTATGTCCTAGAGGAATCCCTAAAATATAGTGTGTTACTTAGCGGAATGATTTAAAAGCTTTTCAAAATGATGCATACAAGGCGAGAAAAGGAAAGAATAGTTAAGCCAGTGATTTTTCACCAGGGTCCCCAGGTTCTCCCAGCACGTGCAGAGTTTAGTGATCCTACAGACTTTGGCACATTGCCTGCCCTGACTTTGGAACACCCATTCTGAGGCTCCCTCCCTTCCAGCATTTCTCCCTTAACTCTCAGCTGCTTGGCCAGTCCCAGTTCCAAATGATGTCTTCTAAATCTTCATGCCAGCAAGGCTGTGAACTGGGGAGTGACCCCAGGATAGAAGCTGAAAATTTCCTCATCTTACCTACTGCACCTTGACCTCCAAGAGTGGCTTTCTGCTTTTCTGCCGGCTTTGGATTTTGTCTATGGGAGGAGTCACCCTGCCACACTACTCTACTGCTACTCTGCCATTACCAAGTGCATTAACTATTTTTGAAACCAGAAAAAAGATGTAGAAATACAGTGAGATTCATTCATTTAGTTACAAACATTTATTAAGCACCTACCATGAAATGACCATTCATGAAAGCCCCAGAGGTTCAGTGGTGAAGAGACAATGTCCCTCATCTCAGGAGCTTACACTGTGTATGTGAACAAATAATTAAGACAATACCAGATGGCATTATAAAGATAAACTGACAAAGAACGAATAAAGTGGAAATGTGTACTTTCAATTGGCACCATGGTCAAGGGAGTTCTTCTTGGGGAAATAACATCTGGGCTTAAATCTGAATGACAAAAAAGGAACCAACTGTGATAATTCTTTAAACAAGCTATTCCAATTATCAGAATTGGCAAAAGCCCTACGGTCAGAAGAATTTCAAGAAGGAAATGAGAAAACAAAAAGAGAAACAAAAATGGAAGCCATCTGGATAATATGAGAATAATGACCACTGCCTATAAGTGGGTCAAATTTAGCCCTGAGCTTCCTGACGGTAGTAGTAAAGAGAAACCTGGTCAAGACTAACATGCACCCTAGAAAACAATCCTGAATACTGACTTGCACAAAAGTCATAACTGCATACATTATTTACAATACCCTAATATCAGAACAGACTAAATGTCTAACAATAAAGGGATAGTTAATGTAGGATAGACACTTACCTAAGAGATTACTATGAATCTATTTAAATTGAGAATAGCAACATATAAATTTATGTTATAATAGTGCTGAGTGAAGAATATGATTACTATTTTATGTAACCCTGGAAACCCTACAAAAACCCTGACCCCCCAACATCCAATTAACTAAGCTGAAAGAAACACACATCAAATTTCTAAATTCAATGTGTTTGAATGGTATAGTAATAGGTCATGTTTTCTTCTTTCCTCTTCATTGTGTTTTCTAGATTAAAAAAAATTTAAGGAATAAGCAAATGACAAGGTAAACAGACAAATGTGGTGTAAGAAGTATGTATGCCACACATATGTAAGAGTTCTGAGGGAAAAACACAATAGTCCTAATTACACTAAGAAGTATATCTCTGTGGACGAAGACGCCTCCGGCTTCATCCCCCTCCAGTCGTCTCGCACAACTATGTTACTAGAGAATTCCTCAAAAACCTGCGTAACTGAGTATGGCAGTTCCCCAGTACACCCTTCAGTTGCTCCCCCACATCTACAGGACAACACGCAGAACCCCCAACACAGACACGCATGCCCAGCGCAGGGCCCTATTTCTCCGGCACCGCCTGCCATCTGCCAACTCCGGCTCACGTGCTGCCACAGAAGCAAACGGAGCCACTTCCCATTTCTCAAATTTGAGATGTTTCATGTTACTTTTCCCTTTGTCTGGAATGTTCTTTTTGTGTCCAGTAATAGTCCTCTCTTCCTTCACAGTTCCACCTCAGTGCCTGCTCTACCACAGGGTCATCCCTGACCAGCCTCAACTGAGAAGCAAACACAGTCCTCCCTCTGCACGTCTGGCACTCGCCACTACACATCCCTCCAGCCAAGGTGACACAGACAGGACTTCTGCTCCACGTCCATCTCCCAGACTATCTACACCGATTTCTTTTAGGGCCCACTGCAGGTTTTGTTTCTGTATCCTGAGATCCTCGAACTGTCCTCAGCACCAAATGCTTGCTGGTTAAATGGGAACAAGCATACCTGTACTGGTCTCACCCAGGCCAAGGAGCAAGGGATGGCCTGAGCCGGGAGCTTTGTGTAGCAGCACCTGCAAGAGACGACCACATACCCCAATGTTCCATCATGGTTTAAAACTGCATTTATGGACTCTCTAATCCACTATGGATTTTAGTTGTTTACAGCACTTCCAAGTATGTTATTCATGCATTTTAAAATGAATGTCTTATACTTTAAAGCAATCTAAGAAATAAAATTTTAAAACATAATAGTCCTTGAAACCTATACAATTAAAATATAGGTATAAGTAGACCAATCTTCATGCCATATAAATGCAACTCTCAGCATCACCCAAAGAATCATTTTCTTAATAAGAGAATGAAATTTAGAGTCTCATGGTCCATTCAGATTCAGTCATGAGAAAGAAGACATAAGAGATTATAATCCCAACATGAAACTAAGGGACCATATGCCAAGTCCATATGCACTTAAAAAAAAAAAGAGGGCTGGAAGAAAAGAAGGCATGAGAAAAGAGCAATCCTAACCCCATGTAGCTTCAGCATTATGATTCAAAACTTAATAACTTAACCAGATTTGTTAACTCACTTGAGAAATCTTAGGGAGGACTTATGAACAGTTCCAATATTTCCAAAGTCTGGATAGAATACTTCAACTTCCTGTTTCCCAAGGACTTGATGGATAATGACCCGATACCACCACTTATCCTCAGAAATCCTGACACAGCAAAGATGTCCTGGTTGGATAAAATACTCTGGCATGGCATATCGATCAGAAACCAGCTGATTGGAGTAGCAGCGCCTGTAGAATTCCATAAAACAGGGAATTTCAGAAGGGGAGAAAATATTTCTATTGATGCATCAGGAGCAAGAAAGTCTTGGCAAAAAGCAAGGGAAAAAATCCTCACTTTTTCTGATTTGTTAATACCAATTAATTTTATTTTCCTCTTTCTTTCCCAATACCCTTCTCTTCATCAACAAACTTCTTCACGTGGAAAGTTATAGACTCATTTTATCTCATATTCTCTGAAAATTCAATCCAACTTTATTCCTCAGCACTTCCTAAAGTAGCCCCTTAATTCCCAAATCCAACAGCCTGTCTCCCCAGCTTTCAATACACTCGCTTTCTCTGCAACATGACCCTGATTCTATCCTCTTTCAAACTCGATTCTACTTGGCTTCCAAGACACTATTTTCTCCTACTTCTTCCCTGTCAATAACTGGCTCTCTAATATTGGCTCTCTAATTGCCTTTAAAGTCTAGGTTCTCTGGGATCTTATATTTAGGAAGTATAAAATAAGAGCTGGCTTTGGAACCAGTAATATGAGCTCAAATCCTAACTCCATCATTTGCTAGCTGTGTGACTTTATCTTTCTGTGCTTCGGTTTACTTGTTGAGCATGAAGAGGACAATAAAACTTTAGCAAAAATATGTGAATGTTAAGCACAGAATCCAATTACAGTAAGTACCCAGTAACTATTAGTATTCTTGCTGAACATCATCTCATCCATTTTCACGTCTTCACACCACTATAGATAAAATGATTCTCCATCTTGATCTTTAAACTCTGAATCACTTCTGAACTTTAAAACTGTTTCCAGCTATACACAGAAGATGCTAATTGTTGCCCAGTTTTCATTCTCTTCTCTTTTTCTCCTAGTAATAGAATCCCAAATTTTAACTGAGTATATAGCCATTCAGGTTTGCCAGGCTCCTTCACATCTAGATGTGAATATTAAGTTCTGAGCAATGAGCTGTGAGAAAAAGTAAAGTGTGCATGATTAGGATGGTAAATTTTATGTGTATCTTCCCACAATTTAAAAAAGTAAAAGTATGGAAATTCTAGCTCATGTCTTTCAAAGAAAATGGCACATCTCCAACCTCCTACTTACTTCTCATTCTCCTTCCCACTGGCTGGAATGAGGACCTCATGGATGTGGTGGCGAGCTACATCTGGGATAGCAAGACAGATATCACTGAGTCCCTAACACCAGGGAGCTACACTATCCCGCCTGTACTGCTTACATATGGACTACTATGGGAAGAAGAAATAAACTTATCTTTTTTTAAGATATTGTGGGTAACTTATGTCTCTGTAACAGTGGTTAAACCTAATCCTAACTACTACTGTCCACTTAACACTCAATTCACTACTTCATGGTCACCTTATAGGCACCAGGTGTAAACTTGTAACCCCAGCTCTAATCTACCCAATCTCTAAAGTCAACAAGGCTTCATATTCTCCTTTTCTCCCTCATCCTTCTTGTTACCAAGACCTGGCAACTACTTCCCCAAATTCTCTCCAATTTCTTTCTTTCCACTCTCTCTCTTACCAAGACTAGCACATTAATGGATGCTCTCCTGTTCACTCACCCAACTTCCACACTGCAACTAGAGTTATCCTGCTAAAATACAAACCTGTTAATGCCCCTACCTTTTTAAACCTTCACAGTCTCTGCCCTGTCTACAGAGTAAGTCAGAATTCCTGCCCAAGGTGTTCATACTCCTGCTCTCCCCTAATATTCCAGTTTCACATTCAGTCACTGTCCACTCAACCTCACGCAGTGGTGACTTCATTCCCTATTTGCTGCTCCCGGAACACCATGCTACTCTGCTGTCAATACTGGCCTTGGTGACAGGGATTGGATCCACACATACCCACTCACACTTTCTTGACTGGCAAATTCTTACTTGTTTTTTAAGCCTAGCTCAAGAATCTCTTTTGTGAAGCTTTGTTCCACTGTACACAGGCAGAATTACTGCTTCATGCAATACCCCACTTCTCCCCTACCTATCTCCCCAGATAGTCATGGTGTTCACAAAGGTGAACACCCTGTCTGTCTTCTCCTCAAACGGCTCATGTCTCAAAATCCCAAGCACACAGATGTGGTATTAGTAACAACAGCAGCCAACAGGTGAACTAGACTCCATTCTAAGTGCTTGAATCTTCCCAACTCTGTGAGGCAGGTACAAGTATTACCCCTACTTCGGAGATAAGGAGACTAGGCCCAGAGTTAAAGTAACTTCAAAGCCAAAGAGCCAGTAAGTGTGCTTTAAAATATGTACTAAATCTTACAGGCATACTGGAATGGAATATATGATAATATTTTTACTAAGTGATTATTATGTGACTTACATTTTGCCAGGCATTCTAGGATGAAAGAGGAGTATATAATGCAGTAAATTTAAAAAATGGAATCGTCTTGGAGAGATACATAATACATTATTCTTATATATGACATCAATGTAAAAAACAGACACTATTGTTCATGAATAAATCTAAAATGACTGCAAATGTACATGGTGTTTTACATGATGTTTACTAAAAAGGACATCATTTTTCAGAGAAAAGAGTTTAATTATAGTAGTAGTTCTCCAAGTGCAGTTCACATACCCCTGGGACCCTGATGCCCTTTTAACAAGTCCATAAGGTCAAGGCTATTTTAATATTTTAGTGTTATTATGAAAATAGTTGTTTGCCCTTTTCATTGCATTAACATTTGCACTGAAAAAAACTGTAAAAGCGAGGTGTCTTAGCCAAATCAAGGCAGTGTCACTAAACTTTACTAGCAGTCACTTATTTGTCACTGCCATGTACTCACATTAAATAAAAGAAAAAGAAGGAAAAAATAAAGGCCAATGTCACTTAAGAATGTCCTTGATAAACCAATAAAGTTTATTACATCTCAGCCACTGAGTAACCTCTTTTCAATATTCTATGTCTTAAGAAAACCAGTTATGCATTTGAGTTAAGAACTGAACTAACTGCTTTTTTTGTGTGTGGCTCACTTTTACTTGGAAGAGGAACTAGACTTTTTTTTCATGGAACATCATTTTTGTTTGAAAGGGCTACTATCAAACTATATTTATTCAGACATGAGTGTATGACACACATTTTCTCAAAAATGAAGTGAGCGTGTCACTTCAAGAAAAATACTGACAGTATTTGTCATCAATGTTAAAATTCAAGGCCTTCAAGTGATAATTTGGATTTTGGAAATGTCACATCTACCACGAGTTTGACAGCCTGCTAATAGGTAATACTTCTCTGATGAGATCAGTGATGATATTAATTACTGTGATTTTTTTATACTGTGTGATGAAATGTGTCCACATCTGGAAGATGTACATAACTCCATGAATCAGTATTTTCCAAATGATCAATGCATGATGTTTTGAAATTATAAATGGAGGTAAAAGATCCTTTCAAGGCTGGTTACTCTAAGTGCCTTATGCTTGCTTTAATGTTCTGCTATTGCTATCTTGAAATACTTAATAATTTTTAAACTTGGAGACTTGCATTTTAGTTTTGCACTGGAACCTGCAATAGCATAACCAATCCTGGGTCTGTTCAAGGTACAAAGGAAAACTGGTGAATTTTAACAGCAGGGTATGAAAAGTTCAAATCCCACATTGCAACCAACTTTAAGAAACTACCACTTTTCAAGTTTTGGAATGTTCACAAATTTTCTTAAATATCAAAGATGATTCACAAATTTCTAAAAAGGCTATTAAAATACTCCTTTTCCCATGAGGACAAAGGGGAACCCGCTTGCACTGTAGATGGGAATGCAAACTGGTACAGCCACTCTAGAAAACAGTATGTAGGTTCCTCAGAAAGTTAAAAATAGAACCACCCTACGATCCAGCACTTGCACTACTAGGTATTTACCCAAAGGATACAAAAATACAGATTCAAAGGAGTACACGTACCCTGATATTTATAGCAGCATTATCAGCAAGAGCCAAACTATGGAGAGAGCCCAAATGTCCACTGACTGATAAACAGATAAAGAAGATGTGGTATATATATGCAATGGAATATTGTTCATCCATCAAAAAGAATGAAATCTTGCCTTTTACAATGATGCGGATGGAGCAAAAATATATTACACTAAGCAAAATAAGTACGTCACAGAAAGACAAACACCATATGATTTCACTATGTGGAATTTAAGAAACAAAACAGATGATCATATGGGAAGGGAGAAAAAAAGAGAGAACTGAACAAGAGATTCTTAAATACAGAGAACTAAGGGTTAATACAGGGATGTGGGTGGGGGATGGGTTCTATGGGGGATGGGTATTAATAAGGGCACTTGTTATGAGCACTGGGTGTTGTATGTTAAGTGATGAATCGGTGAATTCTACTCCTGAAACCAATATTGCACTGTATGTTTAACTAACTAAAATTCAACTAACATTCAACTCTTCATTTTGGCTCAGGTCATGATCCCAGAGCCATGGGATTAAATCCTACACTGGGCTCTGTGCTGAGCATGGAGCCTGCTCAAGATTTATTCTCTCTCTCTCTCTCTCTCTCTCTCTCTCTCTCCACCCCGTCTCCCTCTCCCCTCTGCCCTTCTCTCTCCCCCACTCACATGTTCTCTAAAATATTTTTTTTGTAAAAGAAAGAAAATACTCCTTTTCCCAATTATGTATCTGTGTGGCCAAATGTTTTCATACACTTCAACCAAAACAACGTAGCTCAAGACATTAAAGATAAAAGCAGACATTAAAATCAAACTTTCCTATATTAAGACAGATATTAAAGAGATCAGCAAAAATGTAAAATAATGCCACTATTCTAATTTCCAGAAAATAGTTACTTTTCATAGAAATATATTTATATTCACCCAAATGGACTGTTTTTTTAAACAAAAACTATTTTTTACATGTTGCAGTTTTAATTTCTAAGATAAATATCAGTAAAGAAAAGTTCTCAAGTCCTTAATTTCTAAAAGCTCTAAAAGTAAAATGTTGAGAAGTACTGATTTAGAATGAGATACATGAAAAATACATTGAAAACAACAGATTCCTACCGCATCTCAATCATCATGTCTTCAAGTAACTCTGATGAATCCCTGCTATAGATTCGGATGTAGAACTGACTAGGAGAGATGATATACTCCACAAAGACCCCCACAAGGGTGCTGGTATCTAATGGTGGCAGTCTGCATAATTTCTTGTCCCGTACAGCATCTGGTGGGATATCATGGTTTGCAATTGCCAGGTTGAGCTGTGACCTGTTAACTTCTACTTGCTACAAGTTAAAAAAGAAATAAAAGAAATCTTTGGGTGAAATTTCAAATTCTATGACATTCTCAAAATATACTTCATGAGTCATCTTTTTCAGAATCACCTGGGAAATTGTAAAAATAAAGCTTCTTAGGCTTATTCCAGACTGATTCAGAATACCTAGAAGTGGGACCCATAATTATGTATTTTAGAAATTCCCTAGAGGGCGCCTGGGTGGCTCAATCAGTTGAGTGTCTGACCCAATTTTGGCCCAGGTCATGATCTCATGGTTCGTGACATCGAGCTCCACGCTGAGTGTGGAGCCTGCTTAAGATTTCTCTCTTTCTCCCCCTCTCCCCAGCTGGTACTATCTCTAAACTTAAAAAAAAAAAAAAAACCTCCCTAGGTGAACCTTACCTACATTAATATATGAAAACTGCTTTATCATATTAAGAGGTAAAAGTATGCTATACAACTGCCCCATTCAAAATTGAAAATATGGTACTTTAAATATTCAGACTGAACAAAGACAGACTGTCATCCTACCCAACCCTACCAACAAAGGTAACTTTAAAGAACAGATTAAATATCACACTAGTCTTCCAACAAAAATAGGGTTTCTCAGGGTACCTGGGTGGCTCAGTAGGTTGAGTGTCCAACTCTTCATTTCAGCTCAGGTCATGATCTTATAGTTGTGGGATGGAGGCCCACATTGGGCTCAGTGCTGAGCGTGGAGGTTGCTTGGGATTCTCTTTCCCCACCCCCTACCCCACCCCCCGCTCCTCCCCTATTCACATGCTCACTTGCAGTCTTTCTCTCTCAAAATAAAAACTTAAAAAAAAATTTTTAACAGGGTTTCTCAAACGCTTTCATTCTAAAATCTATTATTTTCCTTTAGACTTTTCTCTCATTCTCTAGAAAATATGTAGCAGGCTCCTGAAACAAAAATGTTTTCCTTCCATCCAAGAAGCCAGGTATAGATAGATGATAGAAGAAAGAAGAGTAAGCAATTAATTTCTTAATAAAAACAAAATAAATGACAGGAGAGGAGAACACAAAAAGGGAGAACTGTGTGTGGAAATGTAATGAAAAAGAAAAACCAAATGCACCCTATAATTGAGGACAGGAACAGGGGCAATTTGCAGCAATTATGGAGACATACAGCTAAAATAAAGCTCCTCAAATCTTCCCCCCTGAAGCCCTCAAGCGTTTCCTGGCCCACATTCTCAAAAATATGGACAGATCATTGGCTGTATTATCTTGAGAAAACTGGCAAATCTTCAAACCCATCTTAAAACATTAAAATTTGACTTGAACAAAAATTAGTTATACAAAAGATTCAAAACCGGAATAAATGCTATAAGGTAACTTCAGACCAAAGCTCTGCTCTCTTCTAAGAAATCATATATCTAGAAATAAAACTTTCCAAAACAGAATTTTAGGGTAAATATTCATTTAGAGGCGCCTGGGTGGCTCAGTCGGTTAAGTGTCTAACTTCAGCTCAGGTCATGATCTCATGGTTCATGAGTTCGAGCCTCACATCAGGGTCTTTGCTATCAGCACAGAGCCCACTTTAGATCCTCCGTCCTCCTCTCTCTCTGCCCCTCCCCTGCTTTCTCTCTCTCTCTCAAAAATAAGTAAAACATAAAAAAAAGAAATATCCATTTAGTTATTTTCCATAGTGCTGATCTCCAATGTACAGTCTTTACACCTACTCACCAGCTGTAAAGGCTTTACTACCAGATTAGGCTTTTTGTAAATCTTCCATTCTTGCTCTTTAGGGTTTTTAGGAGGACAATCCCAGGCAGTCTCCTTGAAAACAGCGGTAGACAGTGAATTTCTAGGGGGACTGGAGACACAAGTTTCGACTTCTATTTTCTTTTCTGATTGAACTAAACATGAATTTCTGACCAATGAAATGGGTCCATCTGAAATAATCAACAGAGTAGCCTGTGGATAGCTATTACAAAAATTTGTATAACATATGTATAACTGTTAAAAAGCACATTCTATAGGTCAGGCACTGGGCAAATAATGACAAATGAGAGCTATGAACCTGACTTTGTAGACCTTTCAGTATGGAAAGATAAAAAGAAGTTCTAGACAAGAACAAATCTTAAATCACTTACATTGGCAGGAAAAGGGCAAGTCCGATAAAGTTTCTTGAACTTTGGTTAAAGGGTTTTATTTTTCAACATCTTGATTTCAGTTTACTTCTTGTTCAACTTTAGCAGTGAATGGGCATTGTTACTTAATGTATAATGTATGTGACTACTTAATATTCCATAAAACGATGTATTAATTTTTAGGGGATTACTAAATCAGTCACATATTTTGTTCAAATTTACATGTGCATGGTAATTTTAAGGCACTGACACATTAAAACAGACCCGAGATAGACCTAAAACCATAGTGGCTCCTAAAGAAAAACTAGTAGGTGCATAAAGATGTAGGTACAAGAATGTTTATCACTGGATCTTTTATAATGATAAAAAATAAATACAATCTCTGTCAACAGGAGACTAATTAAATAAATTATGATACAGTCACATGAAAGAATTATATGTAGTTAAAAAGGATGAAATAAACTTACATATGCTGATATGGAAAAGCATCCATAATATATGAAGTATAGAAAGAACTTACACAATATTTCTATAACACTGTTTTATGCAAGAAAATTCTACATGTGATAAATAACTATGGTGTATACAAGAGATCCAGAAAAAGGACCTATTAAAACAATTACTAGTTACCAATCTAACTTACTAGAACTGCTTAAGCAAGTAAATATTGCTTTTATAATTTTTAAAAAATCTATGCTTACATACACATTGAAAAAAATTTGGAAGACCAATAAAAATTCTAACAGCATTTTTCAGGGAAGTAAAATGATGGGAAATGTTCATTTTCAACTTTTCACATTATTAAAATAATGTGAGTTATTTAATATATTATTTATTAAGTTATTTAATATATTATTTATTAAATAACTCACATTATTTGAAAATCAGAAAAATCAACAAAGATACATTTACACTTTGGAAAAACATTACCATTATCAAAACCACTTTTAGAAACTTATAAAAACACAAGGAGAAGTTGACTCTTGAACACTGTGGCATTTAGGGGCATCAACTCCCAATGCAGTTAAAAATCTGCATATAACTTTTGATTCCCCCAAAACTTAACTATTAACAGCCTACTGCTGACCAGAAGCCTTACTGATAATAGTTGATTAACATATTTTGTATGTTATATGTATTATATACTATATTCTTATAATAAAGTAAGCTAGAGAAAAGAAAATGTTAAGAAAATCATAAGGAAGAGAAATTACATTTACTATTAAACTGATTTTGCCATAAAAAATCCACATATAAGTTGACCTATACAATTCAAACCCATGTTATTTAAGGGTCAACTGTATCTTATAGTACTATAATTTGTCAACATGTTACCATTGAGGGAACAGAATAAAGAATACATGGCATCTCTCTGTATTTGCTCTTAATAACGGTATATAAGCCTAGAATACTCTCAATAAAAATCCCCAAAAAACAAAAATGAAGTGCCCTAAATGCAGCGTGGTATCCTGAAGTGGATCTAGACACAGAAAAAAAAAATTGTTAGAAAACTGATAAAACCTAAATAAAATCTAGAGTTTAGCTAATAATAATATATCAAAGTTAATTTCCTAGTTTTGATAAATGTATCATAGTAATGTAAGATGTTAACAATAAGAGAAATGGATGAAAGGCACATGAGAACTCTGTAATTTCTTTGCAACCTTTCTGTAAACCTAAGATAATTTTTTATTTGTTCTAGGTTTGAAAAGTTTGTTTACAAACAAACACAAGGCTAGGTTCCAATGCACACTCATTTATTAACAATGTCCTTGTATTTCTAAAAAGCCTTCTGATGCACAACCAGAGTTAACAACCACTGATCTAGCACTTCCCCATCAGATCACTATTTCAGAAAACTGGTGTCTTCTGAGTTATCCAAAAACCTGGATAATGAAGAAAGTATATTTTAAAAAGTTAGATAGACAGTCTTCATTAATAATACCGGTTAGCCTTATTACAAAAATATCATCAGAAAGAAGGTCATCGTATACAAAATGTTTTCAAGGCTATTGTGTAATCTGTCTGGTTGATATGCTTACAATAAAGGATATTACACAATCAGGATTTACTTTCCTTGTCCTTATAGGGACAATTAAAAAATCACATTTGCATCTCCCAGAATACTCCAGGCTCATACACACTTAAGCTACAGACAAAAAATCTGGAAGACTGGGGCACCCACTATGCAGAGTACTCTGGGAACTACCAACCCGCACTCATTTCAGCTCCAGCTGTCCCTCCAGGACACCCTCTGTGTGAAGAGCACCAGGATCCCCTAGTGTGCACCCATTTCAGTTCCAGCCATCCCACCAGAGTGATCCCAGAACACAGCGCCTTGGGACAGCCTGTGCCCGCTAAAGCTCCAGCCAGCCCACCAAAGCTGCCAGACACCACAGTCTACACAGGATATTCCTACACAAGGCAATTCCTTCAAGTCTAGGAGAGGTAGTTGTTCCACCTCATTCACAGAAAAACAGAGAGAGTCAAATAAAATGAGGAGACAGAATAATATACTCCAAATCAATATACTCCTTTTGAGACAAAACCTCAAAAAGGAACTGAACAAAATGGAGATAAGCAAACTATCTTATAAGGAGTTCAAGATAATGATCATAAAGATGCTCACCTGACTTCAGAGAAGTCCATGAACTCAGTGAAACTTCAACAAAGAGATAATGTAAAAAAGAACCAATCAGAGCTGAAGGATACAGTAAATGAAATGCAAAATACACTAGAGGGAATCAACAGATCAGAGGATGTAAAAGAATGGATCAGTGATCTGGAAAACAGTATTAGAAAGCACCCACACTAGACAGAAAAATTTTTTTCAAATGAGGATAAGTTTAAGAGATCTCTGGGACAATATCAAGCATTCTGACATTCGTATTATTAGGGATCCCAGAGAGAGAGAGAGAGAGAGAGAGAAAGAAAGAAAGAGAAAAAGAGAGAGACAGAGAGAGAGAGAGACAGAGAGAGAGAGTGCAAGGAAAAAAAATTGAAAAAAATAGTAGCTGAAAACTTCCCTGACCTGGGAAAGAAAACAGACATCCAAGTCCAGGTTTCACAGAGAACCCCAAACAAGGACCCAAGGAGGTCCACACGAACACACATATTAGTTAAAATGTCAAAAATTAAAGATAAAGAGAGAATCTAAAAAGCAGCAAAAGAAAAGCAACAAGTCACGTACAAGGGAAACCCGATAGGTATATCAGTTCTGATGGGAATGGCATGATATATTCAAACTGATGAAAGGAATGAAAACCAATAATCAAGAATACTCTACCCAGCAAGGTTATCATTCAGAATTTAACTAGAACTAGTTTCTCAGCAAACAAAAGTTAAAGGAGTTCATTATCACTAAAAGACTTTCAAGCAACGTTAAAGGGACTTCGTTAAGTGGAAAAGAAAAGGCCATAATTAGAAGAAAATTATAAAAAGAAAAAATTTCACAAGTAAAAGCAAACATACAGTAAAGATAGTAAATCAATCTCTTATAAAACTAGTATGAAGGTTAAAAGATACAAGTAGTAAAATCAATTTTATCTAAAAAATTAGTTAAGGGCCTCATGAAATAAAAAGATATAAAATATGACATCATATACACAAAATTTGGAGGGGCTAGTAAAATCTTATGTTTTTAGAATGTGTTCAAACTTAGTTTACCATCAATTGAAAATATAAAATAGACTGCTACATACACAGGATATTATATATGAACCTGATGGTAATCACTAACCAAACACCGCTACCAGATACACAAAAGGTAAGAAGAAAGGAATCCAAGCATAACACTGAAGGAGGTCATCAATCACAAGGAAAGATGGAGAAGAAAAACAGAGAACTATAAAAACAACAAAAACAATGAGAAAACAAAAACAAAATGGCAATAAGTACATACTTATCAATAATTACTTTAAATGTAAATGCACTAAATGCTCCAATCAAAAGACAAGGGTGACTGAATGGATTTAAAAAAAAAAAAAAAAAAAGACACGTCTATAGCTGCCTACAAGAGACTTACTTTAAGCCTAAAAACATGCAGACTGAAAGTGAAGGCCTGGAAAAACTTCCATGCAAATGGAAGCAAAACAAAAACAAAAACAAAAACAAAAAACTTAAAAAGCCAGTGTGTAATCATCAGATAAAATGGACTTTAAAATAGACTGTAATCTGGCAAATAAAGCTAGTGTATAATGTTAAAGGGATCAATCCAACAAGAAAACATAGCCACTGTACGTATCTACACACCCAACAAAGAAGCACCTAAATACATTAAGCAAGTATTAAAAGGCACAAAGGGAGAAACTGATATTAACACAGTAATATTAGGGGACTTTAACATTTCACTTACAGCAATGGACAGATCATTCAAACACAAAATCAATAAGGAAACATTGGCTTTGAACAACACATTAAACCAGATAGACTTAAGAAATATACACAGAAGATTCCATCCAAAAACAGCAGAATACATTCTTTTCAAGTTATTTTCATTCTCTAGATCACGTGTTAAGCCACAAAATAAGACTCAATAAGTTTAAGAAAACTAAAATCATAAAAAGCATCTTTTCCAAACACAACAGTATGAAACTAGAAATCAATTACAAGCAAAACTGCAAAAAAACACCAACATGCACAGGCCAAACAACATGCTATAAAACAACCAAGAAATCAATGAAGAAATTAAAGAGTAAACAGAGAAAAATGAAAATGAAAATACAATGGTCCAAAATTTTGGGGTAGCAGGAAAAGCAGCTCTAACAGGGAAGTTTATAGGGGTACAGTCCTCTCTCAAGAAACAAGAAAAAATTGAAGTAAACAATTATTCTTACATCTAAAGGAACTAGAAAAAGAAGAACAAACAATGCCCAAAGTTAGTAGAAGAAAGGAAATAATAAAGGTGAGAACAGAAATAAATGAAATGGAGACTAAAAAATAATAGAGTAGATGAATAATGAAACTGGGTGGCTCAGTCAGTGGTTGTGTCCAACTTCAGCTCAGGTCATGATCTCATGGTTTGTAAGTTGGAGCCTGTCAGTCTCTGTGCTGACAGCTCAGAGCCTGGAGCCCACTTTGGATTCTTGTCTCCCTTTTTCTCTGCTCCCCTGCTCATACTCTCTCTCCTTCAAAAATAAACATTAAACATAATAATAATGAAACCAAGAGCTCTTCTTTGAAAAGAGAAACAAAATTGATAAATCTTTAGCCAGATTCCCAAAGGGAAAAAAAAGAGGTTTCAAACAAGTAATATCACAATGAAACACAAAATAACCAACACCACAGAAATACAAATGATTATAATACTTCTACAATAAAATTATATGCCAACAAACTGGACAACCCAGAAGACATGGATAAATTCCTGGGAACATACAATCTTCCAAAACTAAATCAGGAAGAAACAGAAAGTATGAACAGACCAATTTCTAGTAACAAAATTGAATAGGTAATTAAAACACTCCCAACAAACAAAAGTCCAGGACCAGATGGCTTCACAGGTGAATTCTATCAAACATATAAAGAATTAACATCCACTCTTTCAAACTATGCCAAAAAATAAAAGAGGAAGGAAAGCTTCCATATTCATTCAATGAGCAAGCATTGCCCTGAAACCAAAAGCAAAGACATTACAAAAAAAAAAAAAAGAAAGAAAGAAAAAGAAAACTACAGGTCAATAACCCTAATGAACATATAATGCAAAAATATTCAACAAAATATTAAAAAACCAAATTCAACAATATATTAAAAGGATCATTCACCATTCTTCAATATCCACAAATCAATCAACTTTATACATCACATTAACAAAATGAAAGCTAAAAACCACATGGTCATCTCGATACAGAAAATACATTTGACAAAATCTGACATCTGTTCATGATAAATTCTCAACAAAGTGGAAATAGAGGGAACATAATTCAATATAATAAAGGCCATATATGACAAACACACAGCTAATATCATAATCAATGGTGGAATAGTGAAAGCTTTTCTTCTCAGGAATAAGACAAGAATGTCCACTCTTGCCATTTTTATTTAACACAATAATGGACGTCTCAGCTATAGCAATCAGAAAAGAAAAAGGCATCCAAATTGATAAGGAAGAAATAAAACTGTCTCTACTTGCAGATGACATGATACTATATATACAATACCTTTAAAACTCCACCAAAAATCTATTAGAATAAATGAATTCAGTAAAGTTGCAGGATAGAAAATTAATATAAGGAAATTTGTTGCATTTCTGTACAGTAATAATGAAGTAGCTGAAAGAAATTAAGAAAACAACCCCATTTACAATTGCACCAAAAAGAAGAAAACACCTTGGAATAAATGTAACCAAGTGAAAGACCTATACTGGGAAAACGATAAAACACTGATGTAAGAAAAGGAAGATGACACAAATAAAAAGATATACCATATTTATGAATTAGAAGAACCAATATTGCTAAAATGTCCATACAGCCCAAAGCAATTTACAAATTCAATCCAATTCCTATCAAAATACCAGTAGGACTTTTCACAGAACTAAAGAAACAATTCTAAAATTAATGCACAACCACAAAAGACTCTAAATAGCCAAAGCAATCTTGAAAAAGAACAAAGCCAGAGGTATCACAATCCCGGATTTCAAGACATACTGTAAAGCTATGGTAATCAAAAGAGTATGGTACCAGCACAAAACCAGACACATAGATCAACAGAACAGAGAGCCTAGAAATAAACCCATGCTTACATGGTCAATTAATCATGGACATAGGGAGCGCAACAATACCCAATACGGAAAAGACAGTTTCTTCAATAAACTGAATAGCTACATGCAAAAGAATGAAAATGGACCACTTTCTTATGCCACATACAAAAATAAACTCAGGACAGATTAAACACCTAAATATGAGACCTGAAACCATAAAGCTCCTCAAAGAAAACATATGTAGTAATCTCTTGGACATCAGCTTTACCAATGTATTTATGTATACTGTTTTCTCAAGCAAGAGAAACAAAGGCACAAATAAAATATTGGGACTACATCAAACTAAAATCTTTTGCATAACAAAGGAGACCATCAGCAAAACGAAAAGGCAATCTCCTGGATGGGAGAATATATTTGCAAATGATATACCAAAAGGAATTCATATCCAAAATATATAGAGAACTTCTACAATTCAATACCAAGAAAACACAAGTCCAAATAAAAATGGGCAGAAGATCTTAAGAGACATTTTTTCCAAATATGACATACAGTTGGCAAAAGACACATAAAAAATAGACTGAACATCACTAATCATCAGAGAAGTGCAAAAACAAAACCACAGTGAGAAATCACCTTATACCTTTCAGAATGGCTAATATCAAGATAAGAAATAGACAAGTGTTGGCAAGGATGTAGAGAAAAGGGAGCCCTGTACACTGTTGGTAGGAATGTAAATTGGTGCAACCATTGTGAAAAACACTATAAAGTTTCCTTAAAAAAAATTAAAAATAAAAATAACATATGATCCAGTATTCCACTACTGGGTATTTACTCTCCCGCAAAAATGAAAGCACCAGTTTAAGAAGATATATGCAACCCTATGTTTGCTGCAGTATTATTTATAATCACCAAGTTACAGAAGCAACTCAAGTGTCCACTGATAGATGAATGGATAAAAATGTAGTATATACACAATTGAATATTACTCAGCTATGAAAAGAATGAAATCTTGACATTTGCGACAACAGGGATGAACCTAGAGGGTAATACGCTAAGTAAAACAAGTCAGAAAAAGACAAATACTGTATGATTTCACTTATATGTGGAATCTAAACACCAAAACAAACAAAATGGAAACAGAATCATAAATACAGAGAACTGGTAGTTGCCAGAGGGGAGGGTAATGGGGGGGAAGGGCAAATTAGGTGATGAGTACTAAGAGGTACATACCTCCAGTTATAAATAAGTCACAGGAATGAAATAGAATAGGGAATACAGTCAATAATACTGTGATAACACTGTATAGTGACAGTTGGTAACACACTCATCGAGGTGAGCACAGCAAAATGTATGGAATTGTCAAATCACTATGTTGTACCCCTGAAACTAATATAAATGGATGTTAACTATACTTCAATTTTTTAAAAACTCAGGTTTACATCATATTGTGATTCAACTCACCTGGTGGTGGCGGCTTCGTATCAGCATCAAACACCAGTAAGTCTTGTTCTCCTTCCCTGAACTCAACATGCAGAATGTCACTAAGAGCTCCAACGAGTTCTGTCACATTTAAGAAGCCCAATTTTTTTGGTGAAAGTTGCTCTTTAAAGATCATCTGTCACAAAAGAAATGGAAACAACATAAAACAACATTAAAGGAATACAACATATACAGATACATACACAGATTAAGATACCTTAATTTTGATTTAGTCAAATTAAATTCGTAAAGGTCAGCAATCTCAGGTATTACAGTAAAGGCTGGCTTCCATACAGGTATAATCCAAACCCAGACACCTAAACCATAAAGCCTCTAGGCCAGTTTCAATTTCCTTTTAAAGTATATGGTGGGGCACCTGAATGGCTCTGTCCATTAAGCCCCTGAATCCTGATTTTGGCTCAGGTCATGATCTCACAGTTTCATGAGTTCAAGCCCCACTGAAGCAAAAACCGGAACATTTTTACCTCTTGTACTTAACAATGTCTGATTATAAAGCAAAAGACTTAATGGGGGGGGAGGGTAAGCAAAATACAAAGGTCACAATAAAACTTGGTATTTCTCTGTTTTCAAAGAAAGTATTCACTATCAATTTCAACATGCAATAAAGTAATATGATTTTAAAATATTTCCTTAAAATTCTATGATTTCACCCTAGAAGTTGAGATGAATAAGCAAGTATCAGTGTATCTCCCACAGTGTTGTTTGATTTTCTTGCCTTAGAAAAGAAAAATTATACCAAATATAGAAAAAAAATATATATATAGGATATATACTAATATGTTTGATTTAAACTGCACAGTGAATTGGAAGTTTGCCCTTTTTAGTAAGATCTCCCATGAAAATGTTCAAATTCTTGAAGCACCGGGGTGGCTCAGTCAATTGAGCATCTGACTCTTGGTTTTAGCTTGGGTGTTGATCTCATGGTTCCTGAGTTCGAGCCCCATACAGGGCTCTGCACAGTGCAGAGCCTGCTTGGGATTCTCTCTCCCTCTGCCCCCTCCCTCTCTCCCCTATTAGCAGCCTCTCTCTAAAGAGAAAAAAAAAATGTTCAAACTGTCAATCTTCTGTCTCCCTAACCAAGGTAAAGAAGTTGAGCTAATCATAGTTCCTTTTCTGTCCCTCCAACTTCAAGTAGGAAATACTCTTGCTCTGATTTAATCACCTAGGGGAAAATCAATAGGAACACAGAAAGCAAACACCCTAAAATAACAGACCTCCAACAGAGGATGGGACTGTATAGCTTCTTGTTGATGGAGGCTGAGACCCAACTCCACTCTTTTTGACTTCTCCCAAGACATTTGAAAAATCAGGGCCCAGCATCAGCCAAGTCATGGTTTTAAAGGGTCATTAATATCACCTCATAGCCAATTGTGAATATACCAAGAGAGAGAAGCTTGGTACGAGGCAGGGGACACATGATGGTGAATGACACTTGTATCTCTACCTTTTTTTTTAAGTTTATTTATTGGGGAGGGGGGGTGCGTGCACAGGGGAGGGGCAGAGAGAGGTAGAGAGAGAATCCCAAGCAGGCTCTGCACTGTCAGCACAGAGCTGAACACAGGGCTTGAACTAACAAACCATGACATCGTGACCTAAGCCCAAATCAAAAGTCCAACACTTAAAACTGACTGAGCCACCCACAAGCCCCTTATGTCTCTACTTCTTTGCACATCACATTATGGCTTCTTTATCTTTTATGTTCATTAGTCTCTTTAATGGTTTCTTTGCCTTGTCTGTTAAGTACCTAGTACTATGAACATGCAAGTCAGTCAAACACAAGACTAGGATGGAAAGGATTTTATTAAAATTTTAATACATGATATTTAGAAGATTTAAAAAAGCAAACAACAAAAACTAAGTTTCTGGCCCACTCCCAACCCTCAGTGGCCCAGAAGATCACTTCCCTAGAGATAACCCTTATTACCAGTTTCTTGCACAAACCAACATCAACAGTTTCTTAGGCAACTTTCTAGAAATTGTCAAAATGTGAATACACATCATGCTTAAACATATTTATTGTAACCATTTTTGTTTTCAGTTAATACAGAGGTAATTTCACATCAGTACATAAAAAGTTGAGTTTTGCTTTGTGATTCTGAAAATCAGTTTAAGTTAAGTTGGTTCTGTCCACTGATTTGGTAGGTCAGATATATTTTTTCCTAATACCTTTGTTATGCCTCCAGGTTTATACAGACTCCCAACCACAAACAAGGAAGTCATTGATGTATCTCTACTCCTACTTTCCTTCATTCCTCTCTTCCATCTCCAATTTTAGCTACATTTCTTCCTTAGAATTTATATTTATGCCTTCAAATATATGAGTATTTCCTATTACCTGATTTCATTTTTGCACCATATGGATTTTGTAGATGATATACTCATAGTACAAACGCTATATTCTGTAAACTGGCAGCTGGATCCAAAAGTTTGGTCAGGCTCCTGCTCCATGACTGTAAGTGATGTTGTGTTTATAAAGAGGCACATAACATCTAGTTGCCATCTTTTTTGGTGGTGTTAGTAGCCATTCCTGGTCAATTCCTAGATCCTCTATTTTACTAAGAAAAATTATATAGTGAAATTCTGTCAACTCTTTTTTGTTATTTAGGTGGAACATTTTAGAGACATATGCTCTGCTCATCTGCTGCTTGGTTACCCAGTCATACCAGATTATTTAGCAAAGCCAGGATAAGTGATTGGCTCTATTATTTTTCTAGAAAATAAATTGGTTCTCTATCATCCTCCAAGATAACCAGTTAGTTTTTAATATCAGAGGAACTCAAAGAATTAAACATATTTGATGGGCTTCAAACCACTGCAAATATTATCCTTATTGAAACCTGAAATAATTCTTCAAGTGGACTCCTAAGCCATCCTGATGTGAACCTAGTCTTTAAAAAACTTCCTTGCTAGTCTGGAATGATAAGACATTACAGATTCTGCTTATGCAACTAGACTATACATACAATAAATATTATTCCATAATTAATCCCACATATTCCATAATTATTAAATGTTCTATGCACTACACAACAGTCTCAAACTGAATAGTACTAACATTACTACCATCAATATGATTAATAAAAGCAATTAAACTTTTTTGCTTATGCTGACCCCTTCTCAACCATTCTGTGTAACTGTTCTTCACCTACATTGTCAGAATATAGTCATTATATACTATATTATATCCTTTCTAACCCTCATGTGGTCTTAGTTTTATAAGTAACACAGAATATTAGTTCTTTTGTTGGTATCACTCAACAATTCTGGTTACCTGAAGTTCATTCTCCAGTAGACTCCTTGAGAAGGACTCATTAGAACAACAGATCTTGAATTCTCACATAGTGATAATAGCTTCTCTGGCCCTCTACAGTTCAAAGTCAATTTTGCTAGCTATAAAGTCCTTGACCTACATTTTCTTTCTTTGAGTAAAGGAAATATGTTACTCCCTTTTCTTCTAGTATAAAGCACTGCCTATACCTATAAAATACCTATAACTTAAATTCTGTCTTCCTTTTAAGTCACTTGCTCTTTTGTTTAGATGCCCAAAGGGCTGTTCTTTAAGTCCAATAATCCTGGTGTGGGTCATTCTGGTCAACATTCTCAGATATGTCATGTGTTCTTTCAATACATAGCTTCAAATCTTCCATTTCAGTAAACTTCACTCAAATTACAGTTTTCAGCATGTGTTCTGTTCCATCCTTTGGTTTTATTATTTATATATTGGCTCTTCTTTACATGTTTTCAAAATCTGTTACTTTCTCTTAAATATTTTTCTTTGTTCTTTTTTTTACCCTAGCATTTTTCTTATGAAAATTTTCAAACACAACTAAAGACGAAAGAGTTAGACAGTGAACATCTACCACCTAGATGACGTAATTATTAGTATTCCACTAAATTTGCTTTATCATCTATCCATCCATCCACCTACCAATCCATCTTATCTCTTTTACACATTTCAAAGTAACCTGCAAACATCAATACCCTTCACCCCAAAATAAGTTAGCATGTACATAATTAGCTGAGTTCAAGATCTGTTTATTTTTTAAGGTAAAAATTTACATACAGTGAAATGTTTAAAAGTTAAGCTTACAATTAAATTAGCTTTGAAAAAGTGAAACAGTGCTCAAGATCTAGAACATTTCCATCAGCCCAGTAAGTTCTCCCTTCCCCAGAAACAAACAACATTTTCACTGCAGAATAACTGTGGCTATTCTAGCACTTCAAATGGAACACATCCTATAGTACTCTTGTGTGAGATTTCATTCAACAGCAAGTGTTTCTCAGATTCATCCATGTTGGTTCATGTGTCAGTAGTTTAACTTTTTAAAAAATTTTTAATGTTTATTTTTGAGAGACAAAACACAAGAGGGGGAGGGACAGTGAGAGAGGGAGATAACAAAATCTGAAGCAAGAGTAGCTTACCTCTTAATGCTGAATAAGTATTTCATTATAAGAATATATCATAATATCTTTATTCAGTATCCCACTGATGAGTAGTAGTGTTTCCAATTTGGGCTATTAAGTACACAGCTGTTATATTATATACAAGTCTTTGGGGGAGGGGGGAGGCACAGGCTTTGATTTCTCTTGGGTAAACATCTAAGAGTATAGTTCCAGGTCAACATTTCCAAAGGAAATTGGAACATTTTCCAAAGTAATTGTACTGTTTTATACTTGTACCAAAAATGTATGAGAATTTACCATCATTTGTGCTTTGTGCTATTAATCACTCACATATCTGCATCTGTGAAGTGTTCAAATCTTTTTGCAATTCAATGGAGTTGTCTGGCTTTCTGTAATGGAGCTGTAGAAGGCTCTTTATGTATTCTAGATTGAAGGTTTTTTTTTTTTTTGATGTATGATTTTAAGCATTTATTCCCAGTCTGTAGTCTGTATCTTTTAATTTTTAAATAAACTCTCCTAAAGAGAGTTTTAATAGATGCTCATTATCAATTTTCCTTTAAACAATTATTGTTATGTCCTAAGAAAGAAACTCTATCCCCAAATTGTGATTATCTATTTTCTTCTAGATGTTTTAACTTTTTCATTTGGGTCTATGCTGTATCACAAATTAATTTTTGTACATGGTATGAAGTAGGGGTTGAGGTTTATTTTTTTTCCTTTACGGATATTCAGATGTTCCAGAATCATTTGCTGAGCAGACTTCCCTATCTGCATTTAATTCCTTTGACACCTCTGTCAAAAATCACTTGAGTGCATGTGAGTAGATCTCTTCAAGTATACTCATATATAACAAATCCATGGGTTTTTCAAGATTTACACATAGCCTGCAGGAATTATGACAGGGAATGTAATGAATCTAGCAATAACAATAGTGAGACTTCTCAGTAACAAACGCATTACAGCTCTCTATTTAAATTCTTCTTTGTAGTAGAGGCTAAAGTTTGGGATTGTGATGCCTCCCACTTCGGTTTTCTTTTTCAACATTCCTTTGGCTATTCCGGGTCTTTTGTGGTTCCATACATATTTTAGGATTGTTTGTTCTAGCTTTGAGAAGAATGCCGGTGCAATTTTGATTGGGATTGCACTGAACGTGTAGATTGCTGGGTAGTATTGACATTTTAACAGTATTTATTCGTCCAATCCATGAGCATGGAATGTTTTTCCATTTCTTTGTGTCTTCTTCAATTTCCTCCATAAGTTTTCTATAGTTTTCAGCATACAGATCTTTTACATCTTTGGTTAGGTAATCAACAGAATGCAAGAACATATTTGCAAATGACATATCAGATAAAGGGTTAGCATCCAAAATCTATAAAGAACTTACCAAACTCAACACCCAAAAAACCAAATAATCCAGTGAAGAAATAGGCAGAAGACATGAACAGACACTTTTCCAAAGAAGACATCAAGATGGCCAATAGACACATGAAAAGATGTTCAATGGCACTCATCATCAGGGAAATACAAATCAAAACCACATTGAGATACCATCTCACATTGATCGAGTGGCTAAAACTAATGATAACTCAGGAAACAACAGATGCTGGCAAGGATGTAGAGATATGGGAATGCTCTTGCACTGTTGGTGGGAATACAAACTGGTGCAGCTGCTCTGGAAAAGAGTGTGAAGGTTCCTCAAAAAAATTAAAAATAGAATTACCCTAAGACCCAACAATAGCACTACTAGGAATTTACCCAAGGCATACAGGAGTGCTGTTGCATAGGAGCACATGTAACCCAATGTTTATAGCAGCACTTTCAATAGCCAAATTATGGAAGGAGACTAAATGTCCATCAACTGATGAGTGGATAAAGAAGATGTGGTTTATCTATACAATGGAATACTATTTGGCAATGACAAAGAATGAAATCATGCCATTTGCAGCAACGTGGATAGAAATGGAGGGTATTATGCTAAGTGAAATAAGTCAGTCAAAGAAGATAGATATCATATGTTTTCACTCATATGTGGAACTTGAGAAACTTAACAGAAGACCATGGGGGAAGGAAAGGGGAAAAAATAGTTACAAACAGAGAGGGAGGGAGGCAAATCCTAAGAGACTCTTAAATACAGAGAAAGAACTGAGGGCTGATGGTGGGGTGGGGCAGAAGAGAGGGGAAAATGGGTGATGGGCATTGAGCAGGGCACTTGTTGGGATGAGCACTGGGTGTTGTATGTAAGCGATGAACCATGGCAATCTACCCCCAAAACGAAGAATACACTGTACAAACTGTATGTTAGCCAATTTGACAATAAAGTATATTTTAAAAATTTTTAAATAAAAATAAATTCTTTTAACATTTTTCTTAGCAACGTTTAGTAGTTTTCAGTGTAGAGGTCTATGTTTCTTAATCTTATTTTCAAGTAATTTAAGTTGATGCTATTGTAAATAGGAATTTCTAAATTTCATTTTCCAATTGTTTTCTGCTTTTATGGGGAAATGTAACAGATTTTTTTAATTTTTAAACTTTGTATCTTTGGTCTCAGTAAATTCACTTATTAGTTCTAGTAGATTTTTCTTGGGTTCCTGGATATATTCTATATAAACAATCATGTTTTCAGCATACAAATAAAGACAGTTTTATTTCTCCTCTTCAGGTTCAATTTGTACCTTTTACAGAATTTGTCCATTTCATCTAAGTTGTCAAATGACTGGCACAATTTATAATATTCCCTTATTGTCATTTTAGTATCTGTAGGATACTAAATCTATAATAGCAAAATCTCTCATGAAAGAGATTACTACAATCTGTGTAGTAATTTATTACTATAGAAAATAGATTTACTACAATCTGTGTTTTCTCTTTCTCTCCGTAAGTAGTCAGTGGTTCATCAATTTTGGTGAACTTTTAAAGAATCAACATTTGGCTTTCTTAACTTTTTCTTAATTGCTAATTTATTGATTTCTATCTTTAGCTTTATCATTTCCTTCCTCCTACTTGTTTTGAGCTTACTTTGCCCCCCCTTTCTCTAGTCTTAAGGCAAACCCCTAGGTCAATGATGATTTTATACATTTCTCCTTTTCTAATTTAGGCAGTTCAGAGCTATAAATTCCCATGTGAGGACTGCTTTGGTTGCATGATAGGTTCCATTTTCATTATTGTTCAGCTGGAAATATTTTCTAACTTCCCTTGTGATTTCTTCTAATAATTATTTAGAAGAATGCTGCTTAATTTCCAAACTATCTGAAGGGCTAAATAAATTCTTAATTTATTGATCTGTAATTTAATTTCTTAATAAGAGAATATACTCTAAGATTTCAATATTTTGAAATTTGTGAAGAATTCATTCTATAGTGGCAAATGTCCCATGAATACTTGGATAGAATGTGTATTCTTCAATTGCAAAGTCTAGTGTTCTATAAAATAGATCAAAATGGTACAGAAGGTATTTCAGAATTTCTATGTCCTTATTTTTTTTTTTTTACTATGCCATCAACTGCTGGAAAAAAAATCTATTTGTGGAATTCATTATTCTGTCCATTTTTGGATCATTTATTTTAAAATAATAGGTAAACACACATTTAACTGTTGCATCTTCCTAAATTGATCTTTTACACTTATGAAAAGGTCCTCTGATAATACACATTGCCTTTAACTCCATTTTATCTGGTTTTCTTAAAAATTTTATTTTTTTAAGTAATCTCTACACCCATCATGGGACTCAAACTCACAACCCTGAGATCAAGGGTTGCACACTCCACCAAGTGAGCCAGCCAGGTGCTCTATGTGATTTTTTTTTTTAATCAATTCAGTTCCTTTATGCTTACTGCATGTACCTGTATGTCCTATTCATCTTTTACTTTCAGTCTGTCTTTTCATTTACAGTGTGTTTCTTGTGGATGGCAGCTAGTTGTACCTTTTCTTTTCATTCTACCTTATAATTTCATTGATCCTAATATTTAGTCTACTTATTTATGAAATTAATATAATTGGATTTACAGCTACAATTTTTCTATTTAATTTTTCTGAAACCATCTGAATTCTGTTCTTTTCAAACTTTGGTCCTTCACTGTCTTTCAAACAAGACAGGTGAACAGTAAGCCCTATCTTCCTCTGGGTTTACAGAGTATTTTTATATAATTCCATTTAAATTTATCTACTGGTTTTATAGCTGTAACCCTGCATTTTTATGGCTGTTTTATATCACCTTAATTTTTCAGTACTATCGTAATACCTCATATAAATTATAAAGAATCTTGAAACCTATAGCTCCGTCCACTCCATTCATTATGCTAAAGTTTTCACATGTATTACATCTACAGGTTACAAACCCAATTATAGAATAAGTTTTGCTTTAAGCATCATGTATTTAATTGATGAAAGAAAAGTCATATATACCCTGAGCTCTTCAATTCTTCCTGTAGATTTAAGTGCAATCTAGCATCATTTCACTCATCCTGAAGAAAGTTCTTCAGAATTTCTTATAGGACAAGATTGCTTATTATTAATTTTCAATTTTTGATTATTTGAAAATGTCTTTATTTTACTTTCTTTCTTAAAAGATTTATCACTGGATGGGCATCTGGGTCTCTCGCTCAGTCAGTTAAGCATCTCACTCTTGATTTTGGCTCAGGTCATGATCTTACAGTTGTGAAATCCAGCCCTATGTCAGACTCCACACTGAGGGTAGAGCCTGCTTAAGATTCTTTCTCTCTACCCCTCCCTTGAGTGCTCTCTCTCTCTCAATAAATTTTTTAAAATTAAAAAAGATATTATCACTAGATATAAAATATTGGCCTAACATTTTTCCTTTGAGCTCTTTAAAGATCTATTCCTACTGTCTTCTAGCTGTTACTGTTTCTAATTGAGCAGTCAGCCATCATTTGTTTCACTGTTCCTCTATGTGCATTTCTTAGGCTGCTTTCAGGATTTTCTTTGAAAATCATTTTTCTCTGGCTTCTTTCAGAACTTTATTACCTCTGGTTTTCTGCAGGTGGACTAGGATGTGCCTGTGTAAGGTTTTCTTTGTATTCACCACGTGGAATTATCTAGGCTTCTTAAATCTGTAAACTTCAATAAAATCTGGAGTATTTCCAGCATATTTTCAAATATTTTTCTCTTTCATTCTCTTGTCACCAATTACACATATGTTACACCACTTGATATTGTTCCAGTAGTCTCTAGGACTCTTTTTTTTTTTTTTAATCTTTACTTTCTCTGTCCTTCAGATTGACTCATTTCTATTGATCTGTCTTGAAGTTCACTGATGGTTTCTTCTGCCATTTCGAATTTAAGATACTGCAGTGAATTTTTTCTAAAATTTTTTCTAAAATTAATATTTCCAATTTTAGAATTTTTCTCCATTAAGATATGTTGTCTGTTCATTCAATATGAACATATATAATTTTAAAAATAGGTAAAAATGTTAGATATCATATTAGTGTACCAGGGATGCTATAACAAAATGCCACAGAATGGGGGGCTTAAACAACAGACATTTATATTTTCTGAGAAGTGCAAGATCAAAGCATCAGCAAGTGTGGTTTCCCCTGAGGCTTCTCCTTGGCTTGCTGACTGCTGCTTTTTCACGGTGCCCACATCTGGACTTTACTCTGTGCTCATGCACTCCTGGTATCTCTTCCTCTTCGTAAAAGGACACTAGTCTGATTGGATTAGAGCCTCACCTTATGACTTCATTTAACTTTATTTTCTTATTTTAAAAAAAATTTTTTAAGTTTTCATCAATATTTAATTGTGTAGAAGACAGTGCATGGTTACATGGAAAAATTCAAAAAGATTGTTTTCATCAACTGATTACACATATAAATTTCAGTAAGTTGTTAATTTATACTCCATTTCATAACTATTCAACTTAAAAACATCTTGTAAAGAATACTCAAGATGGTGAAAAATATTACCAATAAATATAACACACTTAAAAATTTTTGGTTTTTTTGTCTTATTGAATGAAGCCACTATAAAATAATTTGCAATTCATATTAGAATTAGCTTCAAAACCTTCCATTCAGCTTTTGCTTTGTCATTACCAAAGGTTTTTGTGTTTTTCAACTAGAAGAATCTTTGAAAAAGTTTAGTGGAGTAATCATAAAATAACTTTGATGTATTAAAATACATTGAAATTCTCCACTAGGAATTCACTCTTACAGGGTAATAAAATCACTTAATATTCATATCAATGGCAATTAAGTATTTTTTTAAATTTACGTCTAAGTTAGTTACAATATAGTGCGATAATGATTTCAGGAGTAGAATACAGTGATTCATCCCCGACATATAACGCCCAGTGCTCACCCCAGTAAAGTGTCTTCCTTAATGCTCCTTGTCCATTTAGCCCACCCCACCACCCATAACCCCTCCAGCAACCCTCAGTTTGTTCTTTATATTTAAGAGTCTCTTGTTTTGTCCCCCTCCTGGTTTTTATATTATTTTTGCTTCCCTTCCCTTATGTTCATCTGTTTTGTATCTTAAATTCCACATAAGAATGAAATCCTATGATACTGGTCTTTCTCTAATTTTACTTAGCATAATACACGATAGTTCCATCCACATTGTGGCAAATGGCAAGACTTCGTTGTTTTTTATTGCTGAGTAATACTCCGTGTGTGTGTGTGTGTGTGTGTGTGTGTGCATGTGTGCGCACTCACGCACGCGTGCACGAGTATCATCTTTACCATTCATCTCTCAATACACATTTGGGCTCTTTCCATACTTTGGCCATTGTCAATAGCACTGCTATAAACATTGGGGTGCATGTGTCCCTTAAAAACAGCACACTGGTATCCTTTGTATAAATGCCTGGTAGTGCAATGGCTGGGTCATAGAGTAGTTCTATTTATAATTTTTTGAGGAACCTCCATACCGTTTTCCAGAGTGGCTACACCAGTTTGCATTCCCACCAAGAGTGCAAAAGGGTTCCTCTTTCTCTGCAACCTTGCCGAAATCTGTTGCTGCCTGAGTTGCAGAATTTTAGCCATTCTGACTGGTGTGACATGGTATCTCAGTGTGGTTTTGATTTATATTTTCCTGATGATGAGTGACTTTGAGCATCATTTCATGTGTCTGTTGGTCATCTGGATGTCTTCTTTGGAAAAGTGTCTATTCATGTCTTTTGCCCATTTCTCCACTGGATTATTTGTTTTTGGGTACTAAGTTTGAGAACTTCTTTACAGATTTTGGACACTAACCCTTTATCTGGTATGTCATTTGGCAAAATATTTAGTTTTGCTGATTGTTTCCTTCACAGTGCAGAAGCTTTTTATCTTGATGAGTTCCCCAATAGTTCATTCTTGCTTTTATTTCCCTTGCCTCTGGAGACATGTTGCTGCAGCCAAGGTCACAAAGTTTTTTGCCTGATTTCTCCTCTAGGATTTTGATGGCTTCCTTCCTTACATTTAGGTCTTTCATCCATTTCAAGGTTATTTTTGTGTATGGTGTAAGGAAGTGGTCCAAGTTCATTTTTTTGCATGTCACTGTCCAGTTTTCCCAATACCATTTGCTGAAGAGATTGTCTTTATTCCATTGGATATTCTTTCCTGTGTCAAAGATTCATTGGCCATATGGTTGTGGGTCCATTTCTGGGTTCTCTATTCTGTTCGACTGATCTAAGTGTCTGTTTTTGTGCCAGTACCATACGGTCTTGATGATTAGAGCTTTGTAATACATCCTGAAGTCCAGAATTGTGATGCCTACAGTTTTGGTTTTCTTTTTCAAGACTGCTTTAGCTATGCAGGGTCTTTTCTGGTTCCATACAAATTTTAGGACTGTTTGTTCTGGCTCTGGGAAGAATGCTGGTATTATTTTGATAGGGACTGCATTGAATATGTAGATTGCTTTAACAATATTTGTTCTTCTAATCCATGAGCATGGAATATTTTTCCATTTTTTTGTGTGTGTGTCTTCTATTTATTTCATAAGCCTTCTAAAGTTTTCAGTAAATAGACTTTTCATCTCTTTGGTGAGGTTTATTCCTAGGTATTTTATGGGTTTTGGTGCAACTGTAAATGGGATGGATTCCTTGATTTCTCTTTCTGCTGCTTCATTATTGGTGTATAGAAATGCAACCAATTTCTGTGCATTGATTTTATATCCTATGACTTTGCCGAATTCATGGATTCAGTTCTAGCAATTTTTTACTGGAATCTTTTGAGTTTTCCATATAGAGTATCATGTCAGTTGCGAAGAATGAAAAGTTTTATTAGACTTCTTCCATGATTTGGATGCCTTTTATTTCTTTGTATTGTCTGATTGCTGAGGCTAGGACTTCCAGTACTATGTTGAATAACAGTGGCGAGAGTGGACATCACTGTTGTGTTCCCGACCTTTGGGGGGAAAGCTCTAAGGTTTTCCCCACTGAGGATGATATTAGCAGTGGGTCTTTCATACATGGCTCTGATGATTTCGAGGTATGATCTTTCTATCCCTACTTTCTTGAGAGTTTTTATCAAGAAAAGATGCTATATTTTGTCAAATACTTTCTCCACATCTATTGAGAGGATCTTGAGGTTCTTATTCTTTTTTATTAATGTGATGTATCACATTGATTGACTGGCAGATACTGAACCAGCCCTGCAACCAAGGTATAAATCCCATATGACTGTGGTGAATAATTCTTTAATGTATTGTTGGATCTGGTTGGCTAGTATCCTGTTGAGAATTTTTGCATCCATATTCATCAGGGAAATTGGTCTGTAGTTCTTTTTAGTGGGATCTTTGTCTGGTTTTGGAATCAAGGTAATGTTGGCAACATGTATTTCTTTATGACCTTTAATGTGACTATAAAAGTTCCTTTAAAATGCTTTTTCTTACTTCAACATCTGCATTACCAATGTTTCCACTGATTACGTTTTCTCTTCACCAAGGATCACATTTCTTGTTTCTTAATATATTTAGTAATTTGGTTTGTATCCTGAACATCATGAGTGATATAAAGACTTGGGAATCATTAATATTCCTTTTAAGACTACTGCTTTTTGCTTTGTTTTAGCAGGGAATTACTTTGGCTGACCTTAAACTCAAAGTTTGCCTCTTTGTAATAGTCAACAGCTGAAATATATTCAACTCTTTTAGCCTTAGTAGGCTGCTCTGAGTCTACCCAACTATGTGCAGTTGAACTGAGGCTAGAGATTTGGGCAGAATTTATGTGCAGAATTTGGTGCACCTTCTCAGGAGCTCTCTCCATCCTAAACATTTTCATTTATACATAAACACTATCCTTTGGTTCCTCAAGCCAGAAAAAACTTCTGATTTTTTGTCCAAATTCCAAACACTGGATGAGGACCACCATCAGGCCAAAATCTAGGCAAACAAAAGGTGCCAAAACAAAAACAGGGTGGGAACCTTCCCTCTTCCAGATGCAGATTCCTGTCCAGTTTCTGCCTACTTTTAGTGTATGTGCTGCCAAGCGAGCACTTCTGCCTACTTTTCGATATGAATCTAGTAACTTCAGATAGTGGTTTTCTATACTATGTCCACAATTTATAATACCTTCAAGATTGTTTCAATATAGGCTACTCAGACATAATATTGTCTTATATATTTGCATACCTGAGTTTCTCACTAGATTTCAAAACCTTTACAGGCTTTTTTATGCCTGGATGCCCAGTGCTTCCTTCATTTCCTTTCAATTTGCAAAAAAATTTTTAATTTTTTTTTTTAAATTTATTTCTGAGAGAGATAGCGTGAGCAGGACAGGGTCAGAGAGAGAGGGAGATACAGAATCTGAAGCAGGCTCCAGGCTCTGAGCTAGCTGTCAGCACAGAGCCCAATGCAGGGCTCGAACCCACAAACCGTGAGATCATGACCTGAGCTGAAGTTGGACGTTTAACCGGCTGAGCCAGCCAGGTGCCCCTCCTTTCGATTTTTAAAATGTTCCTCAGAGTTACTTGTTTTTCTGAGAGCGTTATCTGTTGTACTCTTTGCTCCTGCCATCTTTGCAGTTTAGTCTTCATTTTGTAAATGCCTTTTTCTTTCATTTCTCATTCTTTCCACTCTATTATCACCTTATTTCCAAATTCATGTATTTTGGATTTATGTTTTGTATCATGTTTTATATTACTTTCTTAATGTGTCTTTTTGAAAAAGAAGATTCCGTTTTTATCTGTACTAGGGGCATGTGTTTCTGACATGCTTGCACTACCTATAAATATACTCTTCTTCTCCTTATTCTTTTTCTTAACACAATAAAGAGGTTTGACCCTGATCCTTTTCTGTTCAGTATTTTATGTGAAATTCATTCCCCTAATCTGTAGAACATCACTCTAGAGGGCTTTTCTGCTACACAGAGTTCTTTTTTCTACTATTTTCATATACTGTTGAAAAACATAGCACTGTACTACAACCATTGTAGATGTTCCTCAAAAAATTAAAAATAGAAATACCAGATGATTCAATAATCCCACTATTGGGTAATTTATCCAAAGAAAATGAAAACACTAATTTATGCACCCCTATATTTATTGCAGCATTATTTACAATATCCAAGATATGGAAGGAACTAAGAGTCCAACAGTAGATGAATGGATAAGGAAGATGTGGTACACACACACACATATATACACAGAGAGGACTATTATACAACCATAACAAAGGATGGGATCTTGCCACTTGCAACAACATGGATGGATCTAGAGGATATTATGTTAAGTGAAATAAACCATAGTTCGAAACAAATACCATATAATTTCACTCATGTGAATCTAAAAAAAATGAACAAACAAAAAAGCAGAATCAGACTTGTAAACACAGAGAACAAACTGATGGCTTCCAGAAGGCAAGGGATGGGGAGGAGAGGACAAAAAGGTAAAGGGAAGTGGGAGATATAGGCTTCCAGTTATGGAATGAATAAATCACGGGGATAAAGGCACAGCACAAGAAATACAATCAGTGATATTCTAGTAGTGTACTATGATGTCAGACAGCAGCTACACTTTGAGTAAACACAAAATTATATTTAAACTTATCAAGTTGCTATGCGGTACACCTGAAACTAATGCAACATTGTCAACTACATTCAAATTTAAAAATTAACAGAAATATATATATATAGTAGGTTGTTTTTGAAGTGTCCTGGCTCTTTTCCCTTAATCCTACTTACATCTGGACCATTCTTTTTCTATAGTCCCATCCTGCTCAATTTCTCCCTCATTTCTGGGTTGATCTGGAAAGGCACTCTGGCCTGTCCATTTCAAGAATTCACAGGGAGCTATAATGTTCCAGCCTAATTCAAGCTTTACCATGAAACACTCTCTGCTTTTAGATATATGTGCTTTGCAACCTCTGCTATTAGATATATCAAAATATTATCAAGTCTCAGCTGCTGTTTTCAAAATGGCATGCTGTACTAGTAAGTGAATATCTGATGGTTATTTCATACTTTTTTCTTCCTAGATCCATCAGACTTTGGCTCCTCTGCTTCCCTGTTTTCTCCTGACACAGAGACTGGTATCATGTTCTTGGAAAATATATTACCCAATTTTGTTGTTAAGTATCATCAGTGGAGTTCTGGTTTTGCTATCTTGTTTTCTTGCTTTATGTGGAGCCTCAGGAAAAGCCAAGAACTATGCTCCCACTGCATTATGGTCCCTTCAATAAGCAATTAAACAAGGGATCTTGAACAAATGACACACTACTCACCAGGTATTTCAAGAGGGCAAAACATAAAAGTAGCTTTTATATCACGTTGGATAAATAAAAGTTAAGCAAGTGTTTCTACAAGTTAGAACAAAAGTTAAATTAAATCTATACTTAGTATATACTTCTAATCCTGCAGTTGAATTTCTGCCTAACTCTGTTTACTAAGAAGAGCAAAGAGCTCTGCTGTAACATTAAAAGGTTTAATTTCTCCAAGATTGCTGACTTGTAACCTTCATACCCTGAACTTTACAAGCTACATTTGTAGCATAAAACTATTCACTTTGAGTTATGGATCTGGCATAGGAGATTGATTTTATCCATAAGTTTTGTGATAAGTCATATTCTATTACACACTTTATTCTGGAAGTTCATTATTAGATAAGTTAATTTTCTGGTTAATCAAAAAACATCAAGACCCCCTGGTTTAAGTTCATTTGAAATAAACTGTGTGACTCTAAAAGATTCATTTTTTTTAAACAGTGTGAACTTAAGTTTTCTCCATAACTATCCAAGGCATGATGTGTATCTTCACAATCTTTCTTTTTTTCCTAAGAGTTAATATTTATTGAGCAATGGCAGGCATGTTCTAAGTATTTAAATTTTAAGTCATTAAAACTTAAACATAAAACTCTCTAAGTAAATAATGTTATCCTGATTTTACATATCACTTACAAACTAGCATGGGGGCGCCTGGATGGCTCAGTCCGGTGAAGCCTCTGACTTTACCTCAGGTCATGATCTCGTGGTCTGTGAGGTCAAGTCCCGTGTCAGGCTCTGTGCTGACAGCTCAGAGCCTGGAGCCTGCTTCAGATTCTGTATCTCCCTCTCTCTCTGGCCCTCCCCCAATCATGCTCTGCCTCTCTTGGCCTCTCAAAAATAAACATTAAAAAAATTTTTTAACTAGCACCTAAAGGTTAATGTATCCTAATTACTATGCTATAGTGTATTATAATATCTGTGTTTGTATCTACAAACATATGACAGTATTCACGGCACAGTAGTTAAGGTTTAGGATCCTGAAGCCAGGATGCCAGAGGTTCAAATCCTGATCTACCTGTTACTGGCTACCTGACCCTTAGGAGAGTTACTTCCCTGTGCCTCAGCCTGTTGTGAAAGTCAAATGAATTATGCTATGAAAGGCAGTCAGAATGCAGCCTGGCACAGAGCAAACGTACACAAGTCTTAGCATTTTTAAAAATTGCATTTAAGGTAATATCTGAATTATCACTCTGCAACTTGATTTTTTTCACTCAACAGATGGCTCCAAAAATGATCTGCAATGCACAACAAACCTAGTTCATTTTATCTACTGTGGATTATTCCAGTGCATCAATGTCCACTTCAATTTATTTCTCCATCTTCCTACTGACAGTCATTTAATCTGTTTCCAGCTTTTACTCTGCTGCCTTGTGCACGTCTTACCTACTATGCCTGTGCACACATGCAGCAGTTTCTCTAGCGTGTCCATCGGAAGTGGAAAGGCTGGAGCCCTGGGGGTGCAAAACTTCAACTTTACTTGATGCTGACAAAATGCTCTCCAAAGGGGCTCTGTCCCACAAGCAGTGGGGGTCATATTCGTTTTTTCCACATCCTCACTAACTTTTGGTCTTGTCAGACCTTTAAAATAAATTATTTTCCTAGTAATATTATAATTTTAAGTGGTAAAGATATCCTTCCTACATATAATGAAGTACTTACAAAAGGACCATATTCATAACTATTTTAGTAAAGAAAAGGATACCAAAATGTAAAACAAAATATTTAAGTCCTAGAGCACAGACTTGGAGGATCCCAGGAGTGGCAACAAAATTTCTATCCATCACAAGAAGCATAAGCCATCTTAAAAAAAAAAAGAACTAGGATTGATGAAAAATACTCACCTCAAACTCTCTAAGCAGTTTAGAAATAAGCAAACCCTCTGGAAATTTGGATACAACCTAACAGAAAATAAAATACAATACAAATAGACACCATTAGGATGCTGCTGACAAAATATTAAATAAAACAGTATAAATAGTAACAAAGGTAAAATAATTATGGAGTGAATGAATTAAAAGTCACAATGTTTTAGATCAGTTTCCAGTTTTATAAAAGGTTCTAACCAAGCGAAGGCAGTGACTGTCAATGTTACCGGAGACGAGAAGTCATCCTTGCACAATACTGCAATGCCACAGCTCTCCAGAAATCCCCAAAATTCTCTAGCAAACATATTTAGCTTTAGCTCACATAAAATAAATACCCTATAGCATAATTTCAAGCATTTCAAATAGAAGGAAAAAATGGACACTATAGAAAACTTGGAAAAATACAGTTAAGAAAAAACTATCTATAGTCATTGTTGCCCATATGCACATAAAAAATCTACATTTAATATAAAAATAAGGTCATTATTTCCATAACAAGGTTTTATTATCATACCATCAGCATCTTTCCATGTCAGTAAACAGAGATCAACATATTTACTGGTTATAGTATTTTCTAATATATATAATATATATTCAATATATTTCAATTTACTTACTAGATCCTCTCTTTACGGCTATGTCCTGTTTGTTTTATCATCACAAATCTTAATAATCATTCTTATATTTGCATCTTTCCCACTTGTCCAATTTTTATGAAAAATTCCTAAAAGCAGACTTACTCTATCCCAATGAAGTATAAAAAGATTTCTTTTCCCAGATTTTTCCAAATATTACATATTTAATTAAAAAGTCTAAATCAACCTTCAGAAAAATATAAAAATGACTCCAAGATGCTGTGACCCAGAGATATCTGCTGCTGGTTTTCGGAGATCATCCTTTCAGAAACCTTTACATACACACACATTACACATGATTTTAAAGGAAAGGACAACACTAAACATGCCATTCTATAAAACCTGTTTTTAAAGTCCAACACTATGTCGAGGAAATACTTCCATGTAAATTAATTGAGATATACATAAACATTTTTATGAGCCGCATGATGTCGTCTAACTTGGGTAGTTAATTTAACCAAGCCTTTACCAGTGAATGCTTAATTTTTCTATTTTTTGTTACCATAAAAAATATTCAACATCCTTAAATAATCATTGGACACATGGTCAAATGACCAAACAAAAAAACCAGGGTTTAAACGCACTATGTATGGTTTTTGTACTTCTCCCAGTAAAATCATGATATGTGAAATGGAATGACTTAAAAAGCAGTAAGAGTTGTAATGGCACTCTGATCGTTCAAATAAGAATAGCTCCTGCCCAAATTTCAAGTGTACATAGTCTTTAGTTTGATACATTACAGCCACAGAGCTTTCACAAGTTAATAACGAAAAAGAGCAAATTAAGCCAAAGACATGAACAAGCAATTCACTTAAGAAATATAAATGGCTACTAAGCATATGAAAAGATGCTCAATGTAAAAAATCAAGAGGTATGAATTACAACAACACAACTGGATAGTAACATTTCACAGTCACTTGGAGTATAAATGGATTCAAACCTTTTAGGCGGCAATTAAGTATTAATGATCTAAACTAAATCATTCAATACCTTTGACAAGTCTACTTCTAGATACATGTCTGAGGACATTAACTGTAGCATTTTTTAATAGCCAAGGCTACAATAAGCCAAGTTAATTAACTGCATGTCTAATAAATGAAAGACACTAAGTACACATTGACAGAGTAAAATGCCATGTAACATTTAGAATACTTGACACACATATATATAAAACTGATACTGGGAATATCTCGAACTGTTTGCTAACAATAATTTACTGGAGTAAGGGGAAGAACAAAAGGAAGAAAGCATTTCTGGAACTTCAATTCTCTAAATAATTTTTAAAATATTAAAAATTTTTAGGAGTAATTTTTTTTCTGATCTTAAAAGAACAGCCATTCCATTTGCAGTATATTTGAAAAGATCAGGTGTAAGTGTAAAACTAATAAATACTTGCAGGCAAATTAAATTTAACCATAAATGAGATCTAGATATACAATCGGGGCACCTGGGTGGCTCAGTTGGTTAAGTGCCAACTTTTAGGCTCAGGTCATGGTCTCGCTTTGTGAGTGTGAGTCCCATGTCTGTCTCTGTGCTGACAGCTCAGAGCATGGAGCCTGCTGTGGATTCTGTGTCTCCCTCTCTCTCTGCCCCTCCCCGTTCACACTCTCTCTTTCAAAAACAAACATTAAAAATTTTTAAAATGAAATTATATAAATAAATGCACAATCAATCATTCCTATTCATTTCCCAGAAACAGAAAATACTTACAAATTTTATCTTATGTTTTAGTTCTGGATTGATAGTCCCTCCAGGTCCAATTTGTGCAATAACGGATTTGAATGTGTTCTCCAACTATGAAGAAAGGAAAAAAAGTTCAGGTTATAATCCAAAAAGATCAAAGATAAATATGAACAATATGTAAAAGGAAACAACTACCACAGGAAATGTGATTCAATCAAATGAGTAAAATATTGTTCTTAAGAGGCACTGTAACATTTCATACCATATAAAACTAAACACTCTGAATCTATAAAACTAAACACTCTGAATTTTTAACATTCTCATTAGCAATTAGATTCTAGAGTATTCAATTTTTCAATCTCCTACGCATACCCAGAAAGGATTCTTGTTACTAATTTTCTTCATTTATAAAAATTCAGTATTTACTAAATATATGCTTAGTGAACGTCAAATGCAAGGAAGAAATTGGATGGTGGAAGGTCCCTGGGAGGCAGGAAAGAATGTGAGCCGGAGCAGGAAGGAAAAGTTCTTCCGCTGTAGTAGAAACAAAGGCAGAAAGAACCAGGAGATACAGGATACAGAATGAGGGGTCAGAAGGTGGAGTTACACTACCTGATGACTTCAGTATTCTCTGTGAGTTGGGAGCAAGGCCCGTTCCTAAGAGTTAGAGGGAAGGGGGAGAAAGTTCAGGCAGCTGAGATAGTAGAAAAATAAAGGCGAGATTCTAAAGAAAACAGGAGAGGCCTAAGTTAAGACAACAGGGGTCTCAGGACTGTAGCTGAGAGAAGCCAATGGCACAGAGAGGCCCCGGTGGGGTAGAAGATGAAGTACAGGAAGACTGAGGAACGCAAGCTGGAGGCACGGGCAGGCGCCCACAGCCCGGGCCAGGGAGCAGCCACCACAGCGAGGTCTAAAGTGGAGTGAAAGGTCAGGGACTCATGTTTAAAGACAATGAGTGGAAAAAATATTTGTTGGAAAAGACACAAAGAAATTTGTTAGAAAAACTAACAAATTACCGAAAATCCTATCACATAGACACACTCATTATTAATACTTTTTCTTTCTAAACTTTGCATTTTTAAATCTTTCTTCTTACTGACACTTGGCCTGGCATTAGTTACACACTGTGTAACCTTTTAGGTCTCTATTTCCTCATCTGAAAAGTGAACTTCAGTATTTCATAAGGTTGACAGAAAGAGGGGATGGGGCGAGAGGATGAAATTCCTATGATTCTATCACTAGCTTTCACAAAAAGCCTTGGCCCCTTGGGCCTTTTTTATACACCTTCTGAATCAGCCATGAGACAAGCCCCTAAAGCTCTGCCAGTGAACAGTGAAAGTATCTAAAGGTACTGGATTCTTCACACCCCAACACACTCCCTTCATTTGAAGATTCAATACAGCAACTTCTTGGGGCGCCTGGGTGGCTTAGTCGGCTAAGCGTCCGACTTTGGCTCAGGTCATGATCTCACAGTTTGTGGGTTCGAGCCCCGTATCAGGCTCTGTGCTGACAGCCAGCAAAGAGCCTGAAGCCTGCTTCGGATTCTGTGTCTCCCTCTCTCTCTGACCCTCCCCTGCTCACGCTGCCTCTCTCTCTCTCTCTCAGAAATAAATAAAACACTTAAAATTTTTTTTAAAATACAGCAACTTCTTGTATTATCACTGTGCTAGGTGTTTCAGGGGACAGAAAAAAAAAAGTCACCTCAGTGCTATTCTTCTCAAGCCACTTAAAATTAAGTAGGGACATGAGATAAATGGACAAACCACTATAAGCTACGGCTGAGTCTGAGCATCACTAGAGAGGTGCAGAGCTGCACAAGGACACATTATCACATTAAGTTATAAACAGAGGGAAGGCTTCCTTTGTGAAGGGCCGGGGAGAACATCGCAGAGAAGGGCGGTAGAGAAGGCAATAAAGGTATAACGAACTTCATGAACACAGATAAAAAGAAAAAATAATAATTTGCCTGAAGGGAATAAGGAAGGAGTGGAAGAGAACAGCAAAAAAAAGAAAAAAAGAGGAGGAAAGACTACAGAGTACCTCAGGCGCCACACTAAGGGGTTTACCTGGTTATGTCAACAGACCCTTATGTTGGAGATTTTCAGCAGGGGAGAGACATCATCAGAAGCACCACCTGGCAGCAGCAGAAAATGATACTGGGAGGATGGACAACTAACTGGGAAGCCGCGAAAACTCTCAGGGCAGGAGTCTTCACCGGGGTGCTAAGCGAGTCAGAAAGACTAGACTAGAAAGAGAGGGCATGACAAAGGTGGAACGCAAACCCTGGAAACTAGGAAAGAACACCGTGTCGAGGAGGGAACCGTTGAGGGGTGAATAATAAGAGGCCAGGGAATAGCCTCAAAGACCCTAAGTTTTAGGAGGAAAAAGGTCTTGGGAATACAGAGGTAGGTTTTTGCTAGTTTTCAATCAATTCCAAAAGCCTAGAAACTGGGAGGTAAATGACAGGATGAGGATTACAAATGTCATTTTTCCCTCTGAACCGTGGCTTGTGACAGGCAAATCACAAGCTAGGAACAGTCTCAACATTTTTAAATAGCTGGGGGAGAAAATAATATTTTGTGACACATGAAAATTATATGAAGTTCAAATTCTAGTATTCTTAAGTAAAGTTTTAATGGCACATGGCCACACTCACTCATTTACACATCATCCACGTGACTGCTTTTCACACCACCAGGGCAGAGTCCAGTGTTTACAACAGAGACCATTTGGAATTCAAGCCTCAAATATTTACCATGTGGCCCTTGAGAGAAAACAGTCGCCAAGTCTGGGCTTACAATCTCAAAATGATGGGCTCTTAGCTAGGAACAGAATGCTTCTCAAGAAGGAAAAAAACAAAAAACAAAAAACAGGGACACCTGGGTGGCTCGGTTGGTTAAGTGTCCAACTTCAACTCTGATCATGATCTCAGAGTTCGTGAGTTCAAGTCCCGCATTGGGCTCTGTTCTGACAGGTCTGAGCCTGGAGCCTGCTTCGGATTCTGTATCTCCCTCTCTCTCTGGCCCTCATCCACTAATGCTCTGTCTCTGTCTCTCTCTCTCTCAAAAATAAACATTAAAAAAAACCTTTTAAAAAAGTAAAAAAGATGGGTTGGTTTGTTTGGGGTTTTTTGCCTCAAGCTAGATCACTAAATTAAGCTGACTTTAAACTGAATGGAGTAGAAGAGATCTTTTAAAGCCCAGTTAATCTCGGGGTTATCTATAATTGGAGAGTAACAGGATAGAAATAAAAATGGTGGGGGAGAGTAAGAAACAAAGGTAATCAGTGACTGACATGAGGAAAGTAATCAAGAAGGAACTCTGATTTCAATAATGCTCCAGTCTCAGATGCCTAAATACCAAACAAAAACAATGAATAATAAATCAAGTGAATAAAACATTATATTATCAGGGCATAAAAAATAGATGGAAAGTGATGGGAAAAAAACACCATATTCAGAGAGGAGCCTCTAAGAGCAAAGAAGAGGCAGAGAAGAGCTTTGAATCAAAAAGATGGGCTCCTCAGAAAAAAAGGATAAAGACATGAATAAGCAATTGATAAATATTATTAAGCAATAAAAGCATCACACTCACAAACAGAAATTAGTCAGATATAGTTACCTGCCTATCAGACTGGAAAACTAATTTTATAATAATGCCCACTTACTCATTCAACACAAAAGCACTGAACACATCCTAGGCGCTGCCCACTGTACTAAAAAGCCCTGGATATACAGGGGTCAATAAACTAGATATGGTCACGGCCCTCCCGGAACTTAAAGGCTGGTGTGGGGAGACAGACATGAAACCATCATAAATACAAGAGCAATTATGAAAAATATCATGAAAAGACTCACAGAGTGTTATGAAGGGATCATACGCCAGAAGGCATTAGGAAAGAGTCGGGAGATCTAACAGACTGGGTTGGTGGCAAGGGAGAGATCATTTATACTGAGTCTCATCAAAGGTACAAGGAAAGCAGCACATTCCTCACACCCCTTATCGCAGTGTCACCTGAAACCTGTAGGAGGACAACTTAACTACATAAAAACACACGCTGCTTTTGATGCAGTTAACTGTTGCTCTAGAAATTTACCCTGTGGAGTAGCGGAGATATATGCAAATTTGAACAAGATTTTCATCACAAGGTTATTTTTATTTTTTAACTAGGCTCCACACCCAGTGTGGGGCTTAAACTCATGACCCTCAGATTAAGAGTCACACGCTCTACCAACTGAACCTACCAGGTGCCCCCACAAGGTTATTTTTAATAGCAAACGCTAGAAAGAGCCTTAATGCCTAACAAAGGTTAAAAATTAAATAAATTATGGTGCATCCTATTCCCATTTAAAATTATGTTGGTAGGCACCTGGGTGGCTTAGTTGGCTAAAGCTCTGCCTTTGGCTTAAGTCATGATCTCATGGTTCCTCAGTTTGAGCCCCAAGTTGGGTTCTGTGCTGACAGCTTGGAGCCCGGAGCCTGCTTTGAATTGTGTCTCCCTCTTTCTCTGTTCCTCCACTGCTATCTCTGTCTCCCTCTCTCTCCCTCAAAAATAAACATTAAAAAAAAAATTAATTATGCTGCATTACAATATCTAATAGTGTGGGAAGTTCATAATTCACAGTTATGACTTAAAAAAGCAGGTCACAAACCTGGACCAGAATGATTCTATTTAAAAAAAGAAAAAGTCACTTAGCATAATACTCAATAGCTCTATGCACATCATTGCAAATGGCAAAATTTCATTCTTTTTTCTGGTTGAGTCATATTCCATTGTATGTATATACCACATCTTCCTTATCCATTCCTCAGTCAATGGACATGGGCTGTTTCCATAATTTGGCTATTGTAGATAATGCTACTATAAATATCAGAGTGTATGTGTCCTTTTTGAAATAAGTCAGGGAAAGAAAAATACCATCTGATTTCGCTCATGTGTGTCTTGAAGAAACAAAACAAACAAGCAAAAGGGGGAAAAAGAGGCAAATCAAGAAACAAACTCTAAACTACAGTGAACAAGATGATGATTATGGGGTTGGAGGGGGTTCAATAGGGAGGCACTTGTGATGAGCACCAGGCATTGTATGTGTTTATATTATACACTTTGTTAACTAACTGGAATTTAAATTTAAAAAACAGAAAAAAATCAGCTTTTCTGGATAATAAAAGTACAGGTGATTTTTATTTTCTTCTGTGCCTTCTTGTATTTCAAATCTTCTACAGTCCATCTATATTACTTTTGTAATAAGAAAAATTTTAAAACAGACACCTGGGTGATATTTATAAACAGGAGGGTGGAAGCACTTTGGAAAGATGTATGAAGTTAAAAGAAGAAAGGAACAGAAGCGGGGCGCCTGGATGGCTTAGTCGGTTAAGCGTCCGACTTTCGCTTAGGTCATGATCTCGCGGTTTGTGGGTTCGAGCCCTGCGTTGGGCTCTGTGCTGACTGCCAGCTCAGAGCCTGGAGCCTGTTTCAGTCTGTGTCTCCCTCTCTCTCTGACCCTCCCCTGCTCACGCTGTCTCTCTCTCTCTCTCTCTCCCCTAGCAATAAATAAAACATTAAAAAAAAAAAAAGAAAGAAAGAAAGGAACAGAAGTGACACCATAGAGGAATATACTGCAGCGCTTAGGCTATATGGTAAAACACAAATATATTTCTGATAAAGATCACAAAACTGGCACCAACACACAAACGGAAGCAAAGCTTTCAACTGCTTAAACATTTGTTTGCTAGGTACTTCATCTGACTAAATGCCAGGCAGTGTGGAATGTGACTTGCCATACTAAAAATGTCATCCAAACTCACAAGAAAACAGATAGGGAACAGCTACTTTGAGTTGGCCGGAGAACACAACTTCCAGAGAACTGCACCCGTGAACGCCTGGACGGCTCCTGCCGACAGGAACTGTTTAACACATCCAGGGGCTTATTGAGGATCCTCATACAGGATGGCTGAGCCAGGTCATCAAGGGAGATAAAGTGTCCTTGCTTATATGCAATAGCAAGCACACCACCTAATTCACAAAGAAACTATCAAATAGTTTGGTTGCAAATTACAAGTTAGGTGCAAACTAACATCCAGCCCTGATTTTTAATTCATTTAAACCAGATCTTTTTATAATTCCAGGTTTACCTACTTTAAACCTCATGCTGAATGTTACAGTGAAGTTTTCTAATGTGTAAGATGGGGGGGTGGAGTGGGGTGGGTTAGGGCGGGATAGGGCGGGATAGGGCAGGGCAGGATGGGGTGCTCTGATGGCTAGAGAACCTAGAAATGTCAGATTCCTGTTCCTCGACCAGTTTTACAAGCAATGACCTATTCACAGAAACGGTAACACTATGGTTGGCTGAGATCTGGGACTACAAGAGTCTTCATTCACTAGGAAATACAGCCACTCCATTCTCACCCACTCACGTTTTTATTCTCCATCCAAACTTCCCCTCAGTCAATACAAAGGAAATTTAACAGAATGTGGTAAAAAGGTCATTCATATCTTGCAAAACAGGTTTTAAACTGTTCTAACCATTTCCTGTGTGAAACAAAGCATTACAATGGACAAAGGGTAGGATACTAGTGACCATGCCTGACTATTCCTCTTGAAGGTGAAAGATGAAAAAACACTAATTCTCATTTTACTAAGGAGAAATTTATTTTTCTTCTTTTTAACATGTTCTTCTTATTACAAAATAATAGGTGTTCACTGTGGAAAACATGAAATACAGATGATCAAAAAGAAGTAAATTCATAATTTAAATTTGTTATAGATCTGTTCCTTTCCTATGCTCATAAATACATGTGGAGTTTTGAGCAGGAACACATACCAAACTGATCTAAAATTTTGAAGAAATGAGTATAGCCCGCTAGCAAATTAAAATACATAGTTCAGGATTTAGAGCCAACTCTTTGGAACAAAAACTTTACCCAGAAGTGAAATGTCATTATTAGGCTGCATCTATGAGGAATTTTTGGAGCTGCAAACAGAGAATGAAACTCAAAGGAAAAGAGATATAGAAGAAGTGTATATGCATCTCTCTCACTCCTCTCCCTGGAACCATGCCAGGAGCAAAGACTCTGTTTGCATTTGTTATTCCCTGGCTCTGACAGCTAAAGGCAGAGTCTTCCCACCCAATTCTAGTCTCCAAAAAACATGCTATCATTCTTTAGTATTTTTTCTGGAATTTTTAATCAGTACAATAAATTTGGAAAATGGAAATAACTTCAAACATTAGAAAAAACAAAACAATCAATCAAATTTTAAAATGGGCAGAGGATCTGAATAGACATTTTTTCAAGGAAGACATACAGACGACAAACAAGTATATGAAAAGGTGCTCCACATCACTAATCATCATAAAAATGCAAAGCAAAACTACAATGAAGTATCACCTTATACCTGTTAGAATGGCTATTATCAAAAGGACAGGAAATAATAAGTGCTGGTGAGGATACAGAGAAAAAGGAACGCTGGGGCATGTTGGTGGGAATGTAAATTGAAAACTATACTACCACATGATCCAGCAACTCCACCTCTGGGCATTTATCCCAAGGAAATGAAAACACTAACTCAAAAAAATATCTGAATCCCTCCTTGCAGCATTATTTACAACAGCCGAGACACAGAAACAACCTAAGCATTCATCAGTGGATGAATGGACAAAGATGGTATGATATACATACACGTGTACACACACACACACACACACACTGGATTATTACTAAGCCATAAAAAAGCAAAGAAATCCTATCATTTGTGACAATATGAATGGACCTTGAGGGCATTACACTAAGGAAAATAAGCCAGAGAAAGACAACTGTATGATCGCACATATACACAGAATCTAAAAACCGAAAACCAAAAAAAAATAAAAAATAAAACTTGAGCTCATAGATATAGAGAACAGATGGATGATAGCCAGAAGCAGGAGTCTTGGAGTGGGTAAAATAGGTGGAGAGGGTCTAAAGGTATAAAATTCCAGTTATAAAATAATTAAGTCCTATATAGCATGTAATGTACAACATGGTAACTATATTTAATACTGTATGTATTAATAAATATAACAGACTATATCATATAACATACATTATACATAGTAATATATATTATATATAATAGTTACTACAGAAAATTGCTAAGAGTAAATCTTAAAACATCACAAAAAAATTTCTAATTATGTATGCTGATGGATGTTTAGACTTACTGTGATCATGTAAGATTATACACATATCAAAGCATCATGTACATCTGAAGCTAATATATCAACTGCATCTTTGATTTTTTTAAAAATCAGTTAAAAAAATTTTTTTAATATAACTCAGAAACAGTGAGATGGAGAAGATGCACACAGCCAGGTAAATGGGGAGAGGCACAGAGCTCCATACCTTCTCCAGGTATGCCACTCTCCCCCAAAACTCTACCGTTCACTAGGCTAAAATCTCTCCAAATCCAGTATTTTGGGTTTTTATGGTGGTTTTACTATAACAGCACAACTGATGGAATCACTGACCTCTAGCGAATGAATCCATCTCTAGCCCCCTTCCTCTCTCAGGAGATTGAGGTAGGACTTTAAAGTTCAGACCCTCAAATCACACCCTTTACTCCAACTGGTAACCAGCCCCCAGCCTTAGGTGCTTTCCAAAGCCACTTCATTAGCAACAAAATATACTTTACAGCTCTCATCACTTCAAAAATTCCAAGAATTTTAGAAGCTCTGTGCCAGAAATGAGAAAAGGAATATTTTTTTATATAATAAATCATGATAGCATATCCTATAATCCTCTCAGTGGATGAAGACTATTTCAACATACATTCATGGAAAAATTCTCAGAATCTAGGAACAGAAGGGAATTTCCTCAAGCTGGTATGCAGCATTTATAAAAATGTTAGATTTAACACCATAGTTAATGATGAAAGACTGAATGTTTTCTCCCCTATAGTCAGGAACAAGACAAGAATTTCCATGCTCACCACTTCTATGCATCATTATACTAGAGAGCCCAGGCTATGTAAGGAAAAAAAAAAAGGAAGTTAAATGGTCTACTCCCAGATGGTATGATGGTCAATGCAGAAAATCCCAAGTCTACAAAATAGCTACCAGAATGATGTGAACTACAGAATGTACCTTGATTCAAGGTCACAAGATGCAAAGTCAATATACAAAAAAATTTGATTGATTTTCTATGTACTAACAATTAACTAGAAAATAAGTTGAAAATACTCTTTATAATATCTAAAGTATGAAAAATGGAGAGGGTAAAGTTAAGCAAAATACATGCAGGCCTTGAGTACTTAAAACTATAAAGGAGTACTAAAAATTTAAAGACTTAAATGGAGAAATATATTATACTCATGGATCAGCAGATTCAATACAATTAAGATGTCAATTATCCCCAAACTTACCTCTAGATCCAGTGTAATTCTAATCAAAATCACAAGAGGCATATTTATTTTTGGTAGAAACTGACGAGCTGATTTATATCAAATTAAATTCATATAAAAATGCAAAGAACCTAGATTAGCCAAAGCAACTTGAAAAAGTACAAAGCCACAGGACTTAACTACATAATTTCAAGATACTATAGGGTGCCTGGGTGGCTCAGTCACTGGGTGCATATCCGACTTCAGCTCAGGTCATGATTTCGCAAATCACCAGTTTGAGCCCCGCGTTGGGCTCTATGCTAACAACTCAGAGCCTGGAACCTGCTTCCAATTGTCTCTCTCTCTCTCTCTCTCTCTCTCTCCCTGTCTCTCCTCCTCCCCCACTTGCTCTCTGTCTCTCAAAAATTAACATTAAAAAATTAAAAATAAAGATATTATAAAGCTATAATAATAAAGAGAGTATGGCATTGGTAAAAGGACATGTAGAGCAATGGACCAAAATGGACAGTCCTAAAAACAGACCTAAACATACAAGTGGTCAATAGATTTGACAGAGGTGCCAAAGTAATAAGGTAGTTCAGCAAGGAAAAGAGTGTTTTTCAAAAAATAGTGCTAGAGGAATTAGCTACCCATTGTAAAACATTCTGATCCATACTGGTACCTTATATAAGAAATAACTTGAAATCAATAATAGACCTAAGAATTAAAATCGTATAACTTCTGGAAGAAAACATACATTTCTGTAGCTTTGGATTCAACAAAGATTAAGTAGGCAAGAATCAAAAGAAAAATACAAATAAATTAGATTTCATCAAAATTAAAGGCTTCTGCTTCACAAAAGACAGAACTAAGGAAATGAGATAAGCATAGATCAGGAGAAAGCATTTGCAAAACATGTCTCTGGTAAAGGACTTGCACCCATTCACATATAAATAATTCTTCCAACTCAATATAAAAGTCAATTTTTAAGAACGAACAAAGGATGTGAAGAGAAACTTTAAGGAAATTTTACAAATGGAAATATGCATATGAAAAGATGCCCAATGTTATTCATTAGAGAAATTTCAACATAATGAAATACTACTACCACTAATTTTTAAAAAAAATTTTTTAAATGTTTATTCATTTTTGAGAGACAGAGAGCACACAAGTTGAGGAGGGGTAGTGAGGGAGGGGGACACAGAATCTGAAGCAGGCTCCAGGCTCTGAGCTGTCAGCACAGAGCCTGACATGGGGCTCATATCCATGAATCATGAAATGATGACCTGAGCCAAAGTCAGACACTTAAGTGACTGAGCCACCCAGGTGCCCCATGCCTAGAAATTTTTAAAATGGCCAAACCAAACGTTAGCAAAGATGCAGCTAGAACTCTCACACGTAGTTTACAGGACTGTGAAATCATATAGCCGCTCTAGAAAACGAGTTTGACAAGACCTTATAAATTAAACATGTACTTACTGAATGACCCAACAATCCTACTCCTAGGTATTTACTCAAGAGAAGTTAAGCCCATGATCAAAGTGTATGCAAATGTTCATAGTGGCTTTATTTATAAAAAATACCCCAAGCAGGAAACAACCCAAATGTCACCTAATGGGAATGGATAACAAATTGAGATATATCAGTACGGTGGAATGATACGTAACAAGAAAAAGTAACAAACTACTGATACTTACTGATGAATCTCAAAAGTACCATGGTAAGTTAAAGAAGCTAGACACAAAGGCTAGATGTTATTTAATTCCATTTATATGAAATCCTTGAAAACTCAAAATTACAGAAAGCAGTGGTATTTATGTTTGTGTAAAAGATCAACTACAAAGCAGCAAAATGGGAATTTTTGAGAATGATGGAAATGTTTGGTCTCTTGATTTTGAGAGTTACGCAATGAGATATACTTGTCAAAACTCAAACTGTACACTTTAAATTTTTTTTTTAAATTTTTTATTTATTTCTAGGAAAGAGACAGCGTAAACAGGGGAGGGTCAGAGAGAGAGGGAGTCACAGACTGAAACAGGCTCCAGGCTCTGAGCTGGCAGTCAGCACAGAGCCCGACGCGGGGCTCGAACCCACGAACCGCGAGATCATGACCTAAGTGAAAGTCGGACGCTTAACCGACTAAGCCACCCAGGCGCCCCCAAACTGCACACTTTAAATGGGCACACTGTATGTAAGTTATGCTACTAAAGCTAATATTTTTTTAAGTTATAGAGGTAAGGCACTTTTATATCTTTATATAAGGCACTTTATATCTTGCATTTAATTTCCATGTGCTTCTTCTAAGCTCTACTAAAGTTGTCATCTTGCTAATGTAACCAGGCTCTTTGTTGCTTATATTCTAGTAGCTTTTGTTCAAAACTCCTCTGCATACACAGTCAGAAAAGTACCAGGAATGTAGTGCTCAGGGCCAGCCATTCGGGTGAAGATATTCATGACGAAGTTGCAAATAGGCTCCTAGGACTTTGGGGAGAAGCTGGAACTACAGACAACTACAGAAAGTATAGGTAACCCTCGGTTTTCAAAAGTTCATGCTATGCCCTTTCGCTTTTATGAGAGACCGAGGATTAGTTCTCATTTTTGCTAACTCAAAGAAATCTAAAGAGGATTTTCACTTTTACCAATAAGGGCCAAAAGCAAAACTAGCATCCAGCAATAGTTTTGCAGTGAGTAGTCATGGGGCAGTGCGCACTCTGGAGCAGCCAGAACGGCCTCACCAGCCCCTTCCCCAAGAACTACACTCGGCATCAAACCACCACAGTTCTGAATTGTGCTTTACCCCCATTTATTTTGTGCATTCATTAGCAAGATGTGTCCTAAGGTAGAAAATCCATTAGCTACAGGTGTCATAAGATACCAGAAAAGCCTAAGAGAAGTTATTTTTGGGGTCTAAGAATGCTCAAAATTTTTTCTATACAAATTAACGGTGATCGCTTCTTTGCTTTACACAGTTTCAACTAGCAAAAGTTTTCATAGAACATCCTTTTGAATAGTGGGGGAAGCCTGTAACAGAAGCCATGGGAGTTAATAAATTGTACTCTTTCTCACTGCTACCTCTGACTAGCCAATAATGAATACAACCATAGAGAATGCTCAGGTTAAATCTGAAATTAAGCTTTTTCATCTAAGTATTAACCACTGAATTTAAAACACATTTTTGGTTTATTTATACCTGCAAACTCCTATATCTTACCTGGTTTAATTTTTCAGTGTGATTCAGCCTTGAAGTCTCTACCACATTTGACTTAAAAGTCTTCTCCGCGTTCAGTATTTGCTTCGGTGGCTCCAAGTTTGAAGAGGGTTGCGAAAAGCGAGCCTTTGCAACTGGTGAGACTGTAGGGTAGGACCCGTGTTGTTTCATTCTAAAAGTCTGGGTAAACATTCTGTCTCCTTTTGTAAATAAAAGAAGAGCAGAGAAAAGTCGTCACTAACAATTTCTACTTCATTTTCTGGTGATTCTATATAGAGGCTACTGTAACCTGCCTGCTCTCAACTTAGAAATAACAATTATGGAAAGTAAGCTTACATTTTCATATTGCCAAATAAAATTTACATACAATGGAAGAGATTAGTCCTCTATAAAAGAAAACCAAGAGATCATATGTGTGTTACTGAAACGGTTGGGGCTATCTAAAAACTCCATTCAAGATCATCTGAATATAATTACAGAGGAAGGTTTCAATAGGTAAAAACCTAAAAACCTGCTTTAGGAGGCCAAAAAGTCTCCAACTGAGGAATCTGCTTAAAATTTTGCTTCTCAAACTGGGTAATCACCTAGTAGTATGGGAGCAGGAAAGGGGGATAAAAAGCTATAGAATAAAGGATATTATTTTAGAGTACAGGTTTTTTTCTTCAAGATCTATAGAGAGGAAAATACCACTGGCGAGATATATGCTCATGTATAACACGAATGATCACTAGACCTCACTGCAGCCTTTCTTTACCATAAGATCAGGCTCCCTCCACCCAAAAAAAAAATTGTTTCCAAGATATCCTGATGATAGAAAGAAGGGTCCACCGATGAGAAACATGAACAATCCAATTACTGAGAAGGGATATCACTGCCCCCATTCAGTAAGTTGGCAAGCTGCTTCATACACATCAACCTCTTGTACCTTTAATAACATGGGCTTGTCTCCCCAAGAATACTGATATTGCTTATGGTTGAGGGTTATATTCAAAACACTCACTGGCCCCTGCAGTCTTCTCTGACCAGAGCAAGTAAACCCCCTTGGATACCTTCATCAAATTACATTTCCTACCATAGTTTAAGTACTGGCTTCTAAACTGGAGACATTCTTATGGTTTAACCTACATTAATCTAAATACAGACTTTAGAGGAAAAGAAAAATTACTGAAATAGGCATAGAGATTCCCAAAATAGGCTCAGTGTATAGATTCTGTATTGTCAAGGGTCTAGTGAGGCACTATACAAACAATCACATTGGTCTTCAGAAACTTTAAGAGGGACAGTGATTTAGGGATGAAAGGTATAGCATGCAGCTCATGGCATTGTAATAGCTTGTAGGACAGATGGTAGCTACACTGTGGAGCACAGCATAACGTACAAAGTGTCTACATCACTGTGCTGCACACCTGAAACTAATATAACATTGTGTATCAACTAGTCAACTATACTGCTATATATGTATATAGTAGTGTGTGTGTGTGTGTGTGTGTACATGTATATGTATATGTATAAACATAAAAACAAAAGGGGCAATGACTTGGTAAGAAAAGCACTGGCTGAACAGTATTAAGAGCTGTTTCTAACCCTGGCTGTAGCACCTTTCTAGCCATGTGACTTTGCAAAAGGCATTTAAGTTTCCCGAGCTTTGTCTTCCTTATCCCTAAGATAGGGCCATTTACTCTTCTATGGTGTGGCCAGGAGAATCTAAGGTAAAATGCTATAAAAATGGTTATCGTTACACTATAAAAATTATTGCAGTCCCTACTAGGATACCAAACATCAGTGCCAGCAAAACTCGGATGGCAAATGCTACTAACTAGTATGATTTTTAAACTTTTCATTTTCCCTATCTTCCTTACAGGAACATACATGACTAATGTTCACTCACACTGCTCCAGAAAAAGCAGGCCTTGTATTTTTATAATAATAGCTACCACTTATAATAACCTTACTAAATGCCAGGCACTTTTCAGACCTCATCTCACTTTATCCTCAGCACAACTCCAAAAAGCAAGTACGATTATTCCTATTCTAGAGATGAGGAAACTAGGCTCAGATGTTTCAAGTAACTGGAGTGAGATCACTCAACCAGCAAGTGGTAGATCCAAGATGCAACTTTGACAAACCCTGGGAGCTTAGACATTATGTTCCTCTCTATCTGACATGACTCCTCCAAAATCTGCTATCCCACAATTACTAGTTACTAAGTACTCATGCTAACATGCTTACCTGCTGGCCATGCTTTCTGCTTTTCCTCTGATATGCTCTTCCTTAGCGTCAACAAAGACCCTGCTCTGGTCTGCTCTACCGAAATGACATCTGAAGCAGCATTAAGTACTTCAAACAGAGAGAGGAATCCATACTGCACATACTGGAATGAACGTCCAAATCGCCTGGCAAATGCCTTTTCAAAATCAGAAAGGAGAACAGGGGATAACGCCAAGAGGTCTTTCAACTCACTCTTCACAACAGCTGGAAGAATGGGGGGCACCCTTCCCCGGTAGGGAACTCGCCGACGGGGGCTCGGCCCAGAGCAAACACTGGTCCTTCCCTTTGGCATGGAATTTCGAACCTTATGGTTGCTCCTCTGTTTTGCAACTAAACTTGCTATTCCTTTGGTGGATTCATCTGGAATGGCTAAGGAGGTGTGAAAAAAGAAATCACAGTTAGATGGAAGTGAACTCCTTTCTTTACCCTTGTATCTGTGCTTATACGATTTTAATTCTCCAAGGAGCATTGTATCTGGGTAGCATGATAAACATGAACCCTTGGTTCCTCCATTTCTTTTACTTTTTTTTTTTTTCACTTTAGATAACCACTTGTTAGCTCCTCTATCACAAGATGAAGACAGAAAGAACAAGCTCAATATTTATCATTACTGCTGACTCCTGAAATATCGGAAACTCTCAAGATGAACAAACTTCCCTGCAATGTTTCTGTGTGTGTGTGCTTCATGAAATTTAAAACATGATTTCATAGTGAAGAAGTCCCATTGTTACACTTCTCCCAATTTAAGGTGCAATAATCTGAAATCACATGCAAAATGTAGTTCCGGTGAATGCACGTTTTTCTGGAGAAATACTTCTTGATTTTGCTAAAGCTTTAACTCTGCCCATAACTTCAAAGGTATGGGGCGCCTGGGTGTCGGTTAAGCGTTAGACTTCAGCTCAGATCATGATCTCACAGTCCGTGGGTTGGAGCCCCACATTGGGCTCTGTGTTCGAGCCTGTTTCGGATTCTGTGTCTCCCTCTCTCTCTGGCCCTCCCCTGCTCATGCTGACTGTCTCTGTCTCTCAGAAATAAATAAAACTTTATAAAAAAACAAAACAAAACAAAACCCAAAGGTAACCACTTTCCTCCTCAAAAAATTAAAATCCCCTGCCTGGGGACACCTGGGTCCAGCTTTGTGCTGAGAGCTCAGATCATGAAGCCTGCTTCAGATTCTGTGTCTCCCTTTCTCTGCCCCTCCCCTGCTCATACTGTCTCCCTCTCCTTCAAAAATAAACAACCATTTAAAAAAAAAATTTTTTTTTTAATTCCCCTGCCTGGGATGCAGGATAATTGCTATAACTTTTTTTTTTTTTTTTTTTTAGGTTTTTAATCCCAGTTAACATACAGTGTTGTATTAGTTTCAGGTGTACAACATAGTGATTCAACAATTCCATACATCACCTGGTGTACACCTTAATCCCCATCACCTATTTACTAGAACAATTCTTTACTAATTATTACTTAGTTTATAGGCCTTCAAATCCCAAGCTTACCTTTCAGTATTACAGTACCATCCCCACAGGGGCAGACAGTGACAACATCAGGCATGTCCAACACCAGCTCCATAGTGGACCGATACCCAAGGAGTCGGAGCGGCAAATGGCTGCCGACCATCAAAAGGTACTCCTTTTCCAACTGCTGTGGGGTCAAACCATCTTTGGTGGAAATGAGAAGTGACCTGATTTCTTTCCTCAGGCATTCCTGCACACGCTCTTGTTCAGACATTGCAGCCTACCGGATTTAAGATAGAAACATGGCTCCTTAGGAAGGCAGGCAAACCCTAGATGGAGGGAGAGTTTAAAAGGATCAATAGTGGAATATAAACAATCGACGTGAGAGTTCTAAAGGTGATAAAGCAGAAGCAAAATCGTGACGGTCCTCTGAAAGCTGGCGTTTCACACAACTCAAATTCTAACTCTCAAGCTGCGTCGATCCACCTGCACGCGTCTGGAGAAACCGCTGCCCCTGGCTAATGTGTGCTTAATCCACGTTCCTGGCCCGACTTCGCTGAAGCCCTACTCAGGGATCGTCTGGGGTCTCTACACCGCACACTGCGCATCAGACGCAATCATCGAAGCTGGGAAAAGGCCCGGGAAGGAGGCAAACGCCATACCGCCTTCCCCGGCGCTAGGGGAAGGTAAGGACGCTCGTACCCGCATACCTGGCGCGGTCCAGACCCACCGGGAGGCTGCCCGCTTCCTCTCACCCAAGTCAACGACCCCGTCTGTGCCCGGGAGACGGGTCCCCTGCCCGCCCCAACGTCCCTCCCCGCCCCCGGCGGACCGGGAAGCTGCCCTTCCCTCAACCTCGGGGACTGTTCACGCCGCGGGGTGCAAAGACCGGCGACGCGGGAAGGCAGGGGGAGCGCCGCCCCTCACCCGTGTCGCCCGCGGTGAGGGCGCTGCCGTTGCGGGGCCCGGGGAGTCAGAGGCGCTCTCTCGCCCAGCCGCCTCGGGGGAGCAGGGCCTAGGCGTCCGCGCGCCTGCGCATCAGTGCCCGAGGGCGGGAGGCGTGCGAGCCGCGCGGCGTCCCAGCCCCGAGGGCGCGCGGCGAGCGGGACGGTTGGGCGGGGCGGGCCGCTCGCGGGTCCCGGCTGGGGGCCGGCCGGCGCGGGGTCGCCACGCTAGGCTCTCGCGCGGCGTGGGCTCCCTCGGGGGGATCGCCGGCGCCTACCTCGTCCAGCGTGGCTGAGAGAGACTCGAGGTGCGGCCGCGGCTCGAGAACCACTCCGACCACATCCCGGGCCCGGCAGGGGCCAGGGCAGCGGGCCGTCCCGCCCTAGGGACAGGCAGATGGGAAGAGGAGGTGGAGGGGCCCTGGAGGTTCTTGCCTTGGGTGTGCCTCAGAATCACACCCAAGTGGAGCTTGTTTAAGGAGAAAAAGGATACGCAGGTCTGATCGACGGGGGGGAAATTACAGGCAATTCTGAAGCTTGGTGTTGAATCCCTGCGGAGCTAGATACAACTTAGGCTCCAAGAAGAGAGGAATGGGTGGGGCGCGGAGAGCTTCCTGAATGAGTGTGAAGAACTTTCTCGGTGCCACTGGAGACAAACGAGCTGGAAAGTAAAAAAAGGGAATGTATTTGGGTAAATAACCTGGGGATGTGTTTACTGGGTAGGTGGAATGAGCCTGATTTCTAAGGTCCGTAATAACTAGAAAACAGTGCAGAATAGAGAGGCATCGTATAAAGACCTTTAACTTTAACAAGTACACTCTAAACAAGGAAAAGGCAAACCAAAACATAACAGGAATTTGAATTAAGAAGGAAAGCTGTGCCCCCACATCTACTTCATTTTCCATCTAAAATCCCATGACCTGTTAAATCCAAAAAAAGTTCTGGGAACAAAATATTCCATCAATGAGCCAGGTATATTGAGGAATCACTGAACAGAAAATAGAAAAGATTTACGGGCTGGTGTATAGCCAAACGGACAAGGCTAAATAGCAAATTAACAAAAAGGAAAAGTGGATGTAGACATTCCAACATCTGAATGACAAGTGTTACAGAAGCAACAGAAAGAATGGTGGTGAGGTTTGGGAGTTAAAAAAGGACAATATCCCAGATGTGAAGAAAAACACGTTTTCAGATTAAAAGGGCCCAGTGACTCCCTAGAATAACTAATGAAAAAAGACCCCATCCTAGACAAGCCCAGGAGAAAGGGAATCAAGAGGGCTTTTTTCAAGTTTGTTTATTTTGAGAGAGAATGTTTGGGAGGGGCTGAGAGAGAGAAAGAGAGAGAGAGAATCCCAAGCAGGCTCTGCACCATCAATACAGAGCCCCATTTGGGGCTTGAACTCACAAACCATGGGATCATTACCCAAGTCAAAACCAACAGTTAGATGCTTAACAGACTGAGCCACCCAGGCACCCAAGAGATTTCATATAGAGAAAGAGGTTATAAAGCAATGGACATTAGATGCCTATTGGATTTCTCAGTGGAGCAGTATCTTCAAAGGCGAAACAAATCCTTTACCCAGCTAAACTAGCATTAAGTGCAGGAAAAGTAATTTTCAGACATGTAAGATTCAGAAAGCTTACTTCCCTAAGTAACTTGAGAATGACTCCTGCAAAAGGAAGCATGAATTGAAAAAACATCATCTCAGATTCTCATCCCCAATGATCTAACAGCTACCACACATTGAGCACTTACAAGGTGCTCTTTCACCTAATTTCTTCCCAGTTACTCTGAAGTACAATTATGATCCCCACGTTAAAGTGAAGAAACGGATATACAGACATGAACAAAGATACAACAAAGAGTGATACAAGAAAAACATAAAACTTATGACTGGATCTAGAAAGGTAAGAAAAAAGAGATTTTCAGAAAGCTATTCTGGAGCTAAAGCCCAGATCAGTAACTGCAAACCAAGTGTCAGGGGCTGCTTGAATTACTTCAGTAAGGAGACCCATTGAAGAGTAGCTACAATTGGAGTCCTCACGTGCTTGGGTTTACGGTAACGCAAGGTCATTCTCCAAGACCCAGAAGTCTTTTGTGGCGACTCACCTGGGAAGTGAATGGGAATGAGGTGGGAGCAATCACACCCCGCATCTTCCACGCCTCTGATGGTGACACGAACCTCTGCAATTTTCCAGATATGCTTTCGGTGTATTATTGTGGCACTCTGCTTGGCATTTTCTACCAGAATAGCCCTTACTCAATGAGTGAATGCACCAATGCAGGAATTCTGTCACTGAGATTCCTATTCCAGATTTTCACTTGGCAAGCAAGGTTCATAACCACAAGATGAACTCGCAGTCCCACTAGCCCTATCCAAAGGTGACGATGGGCCAGAATTCATTTATCACCTAACCCCTCTATGCTCAGAATGTGAATGGCAAACAGTGACTTTTTGGGTCCCAGAAATTAGGGTTAGCTTATTCGTGATGGTCACTGGAAAATGTAGATACTTCCTTTTCTTCAGAGCAGTTATCTGAAAAGGGATGAAGGTTTGCAGTGCTCACATACAGCAGCATCCTTTTCCAAGAATAGTCGGGCTACATCCCAGAGACTCTGGGTCTGGGATCTGATTTAGTTTGAGGAACCGGGTGACAAGCCAGGTCTCTCACTCATGAGATGCCTCTGTTCCCTAGACCCACAATTGTGTTTTGTTGGTTTGTTTGCTTTTGCTGTTTACACAAATCAGAAGGACTCAGCTGTTTTTCGAGTTCATTCCTTGGGATCCTACCATTAATTAATGACAACCAGAGAGTTCTGTGAGTTAGACCAATGTGTGTTTCCGCCCTGCCGCCTATTACGATGATCAGTTAATTCTGGTAATTAACTGTCTCTGGCTGGCCTCCTCCCATCCCTGCTGGCATCTGGGAGTGTATTTCAGTTGCAGCTGCTCCTACCAGCAGCTCTGCCTTAGAAAACAGCCAGGAAAGAGTTTTTGTGTTTTGCTGAAGCTCCTGAAGCTTTAATATATGCCTCATGACAAGAATGAGAGGGTCTTTAGATAAACAGAAGAGGGAGTGGGTGAGTTCAAGCTCATAACAGAACTAATACAACGTTCCTGCCTCCCAGCGCCAGCGTGTTTTTAACGTTATGCCTAATTTGGGACCATTTGATGGTATTGTTCAATTTTACTTCCCACAACGATTACTCCAACCTTAGCCATCCCTCCTACACTTTTTACCCACTCCTGCCTCACGACTGGAAAATGACTTTGCTTGGACTCCCAGAGAAAATGGAGGCTCTCATGCATGAACCTCCGCAGCTTCCAATCCAGAAACCACTCAACCAGCCCCACTCCCAGCTTCCCTCCGGGTCTCAGCAGGTGTGGGGCCATGTGTCATATCCATCCATCCTACTCTTGAGCCTTTCCCCCCAACTCTTCTAGGACCATGACCTTTGGCTATTATTAAAGTCCCGTATATTCAACATCTCTTTACAACTCCTTTCCTAGAACATAAAATTATGCTCTAATCCTTTTAAACTTACACAACACAGACACACACAGGGAGTGGGAGATGTAAAAATACACTTTTGAACTATGCACCTTGGTAGTCATTCCAGTGTAGCCAAATCCTTGAATAAACAGTCCATGCTCATTTTTTCCTCACTTTTTCATCCACCATTCGCTACTCAATCTAAAGCAAGGAGCCTGCTACTCTGGAGAGCTTTCTTAAACTGCTTTTACCAAAATCACCAAGGACAAATCTTGTAACTGACAAATCTTAAGGGCTTTTCAATTTTTCATCTTAGATGATCTCTGATGTTTACTTTTGGTGTCCCCTCCTTTTCTAAAAATCTCTCTTTGATGGGTTTCTATGCTGCTGCACCAGGCCTGGCTCCTAGCTTTCTACTCTATTTCCTATTTCTGATATGAAATGCCCACGTACCCCAGGGTCTATCCTTGGCCCTTCTCAGTTTTACTCTTTTTCCTCCTCTTGAGTGACCTTTATCTCTCATAGTTTCAGCTTTGGGGGCTGCCTTCCAAAAAGCAAGTTCATTTAAGCAACAAATACCTTTTTAGCTCATATTACTTTCCAGGCAGTGTTCCAGAAGATGAGACTAAAACAGCAAAATAAAGTGCCAGTTCTCCTGGACCTTAACAAGGATAAGCAAAAGGCAGATAAATACGTAATGTCAAGTAATGATCATTGCGTAAGGGAGTGAGAAGAGGCTGCTTTAAATGGGGTATTTAGAAAACTATGTTTGGTTTGGCCCCTATGACAGTGGGTCACTACGTGTGGTTCCGGAGCAACGGCGTCACCTGAAAACTGGTTAGCAAGGCCAGTTCTCGGGCTTCACCCCAGACCTGCTGAATCAGAAGCGGTGTTGGGGTGGAGGGTCCAGCAATGTGGCTTGATAAGCCCTCCAGGTGATTCGATGCACGCAAAGTGAGAACCACCACCCGAGAGCAGGTTCCCACCGCACCTCAGGTGTCCGTTCTAATCCTGATTTTCTCAGCCCACTGGGGCAGCTTCAGGGTGGGGGGAAGGCAGGTGCCGGGAGCCCTCCAGCCCAAAGTAGCCCAAAAACCCAGGCTTTTCAGGTGCAAGCAAGTGGGGTCGGCTGCAGTGTCCACAGGCCGCCACGTAGAAACGTAAGGACCGCTCAACACTCACCGGTAGGCTCAGGAAGCTAGGCGCTGAAGGATCTACTTCCGCCTCAGGCCACTCTTGCGGCTGCGCGGATGAAGTTCCCAGCCCGAAAGCAGAGAGTCTGCGCAGCGCGATGCTAGGCCCTCGAGGGGGGAGGGGGGAGGTTCGGGCAGCTTCCGCTCTAGCTGCGCTTTGAGCGCTCTTCGTCATGCTGCTGGTCCGTAAGGGTTCATCTGATTCTGAAGTAGGCCTATAGAAAAAGGTTGATTGGATTTGAAATCCATTTGCATCATCCCAAGAACTGTCAAAGTTGCATTTGTTGATGAAAAGATACTCGACTCTCCAGCTGTTACCGAAATTTTCAAGTGGTTGTAAAAATAGTTTTAAAAACTTATTTTTTTTCAATGTTCATTTATTTTGAGAGAGAATCCCAAGCAGGCTCCGCACTGTCGGTGCAGAACCCAACAGAGGGCTCAATTCCACTAACCGTGAGATCATGACGTGGGCCAAAATCAAGAGTTAGGGGCTTCACTGAGCCACTCAGACATCCCAGTTTTAAACTCTTTTTTAGCGGTGCCTGGGTGGTTCAGTTGGTTAAGCAGCCGACTTCGGCTCAGGTCACGATCTCATGGTTTGTGGGTTCAAGTCCCGCGTTGGGCTCTGTGCTGACAGCTCAGAGCCTGGAGCCTGCTTGGGATTCTATCTCCCTCTCTCTCTGCCCCTCCCCTGCTCCTACGCTGTCTCTCCGTCTCTCTCAAAAATAAACATTAAAAAATAAAAATAAAAACTCTTTTAATCACTTCACAGTGTATATCAAATCACATTGTAGACCTTAAATATAATTTTTGTCAATTATAACTCACTAAAGCTGGAAAATACATAACTTTTAAAATTGTGTGAACACATTTTGCATCAATGATAGCAAAACTTTTTAAAGCTTATTAAAAAGATTTGATTAGCAATTTTATGTAACAATTTCAAACAGTTTATATTTGTGGGAACAAGCTCACGATTCTTTATTTTTCCTCATTTAAAGTGAAGTTTGATTTTTTAATAAGGTCTAACTGACATATAACGTGGTTTTGGGTGTACAACATAATGATATGATACTTGTATATATTGCAAATGAGCACCACAAGAGTTAACATCCATCCCCATACACAGTTTAGAACAATTTTTTTCTAGTAATGAGAACTTGTAAGATCTACTCTCTTATGAAATACAGTGCTATTAACTACAGTCACAAGGCTGTACTACATATCTCCATTATTTATTTATTTTATGACTGGAAGCTTGTAACTTTTTACTCCCTTCACAAGGTTCAAGATTGTATTTTAAAATTGAAAATATTTTGGGGCGCCTGGGTGGCTCACTCAGTTAAGTGTCCGACTTTGGCTCAGGTCATGATCTCACAGTTTGTGGGTTCAAGCCCTGCACTGGACTCTCTGCTGACAGCTCAGAGCCCGGGAGCCTGCTTCAGGTTCTGTTCCTCTCTTTCTGTTCCTCCCCCGCTCACACTCTGTCTCTCTCTCTCTCTCTCTCAAAAGTAAATAAAGATTAAAAAAATTTTTTTAGTTGAAAATATTTTATCAGGGTACACCTGGGTGGCTAAATCATTTAAGCATCTGACTCTTGATTTTGGCTTAGGTCATGGTCTCACAGTTTGTGAGTTCAAGCCCCACGTTGGGCTCTGTGCTAACAGTGCAGAGCCTGCTTGGAATTCTCTCTCCCTCTCTCTCTCTCTCTGCTTCTCTACCGCTCATGCTTTCACTCTTTGTGAAAAAATATTACTATACAAATCTTCTGATATTGAATCCCTAATACTTTTCATTTTCTTTTTACCATGATTATATATCAAAGATATAATTTTATCACCAAGCTCTTTATAGATACCCTCAAATCCTTTTGTTTGACCCAGTATGCTATTCAAATTCTCTATGTTTGCCACAAGGGGCAAAGATTGGAAGCACTGCTCTAGGATCTCAAGATCTATCTCTCTCCCTCTCCCTCTCTTTCTCTCTTTCTTCCTCCCCATCCATCCCCTCCATAACCCAACACTGAAACAGGTAACATACAAAATAGCATCCTCAGGGTCACACAAGTCACCAGAAATGGGAAATGAATCATCTGCAATGGGAATAAGTTCCGAATTGAAGTATAATGGAGCCAAAGCTGCTCATGATCACTTTTCCACGTGCTCTGTTCTCTTTCAGTGGTTCTCTGTCTTCGCTCCCACTTGGGAACCTGGACTACCTCCTGCTTTGGGATGGAAGATTATCTACAATGAAGGAAAAGCCTTGGGGTGCCTAAGTGGCTCAGTTGGTTAAGTGTCCGCCTCCTGGTTTCCACTCAGGTCGTGATCTTGGGGTTTGTGGGATCAGGCCTGTCATCAGGCTCTGCACTAACAGCACAGAGCCTGCTTGGGGTTCTCTCTCTCCTTATCTCTCTGCCCCTCCCCCCATTCCCTCTCTCAAAATAAATAAATAAACATTAAAAAAAAAAAAAAAAAGGAACAGCCTTACCCCAGGCTACCCTTCCATCACAACACTTTATTACACCTGTTTACACATCTCTTTCTCCCTGTTAGACTAGAAGTTCCTCAAGGGCATGCACCATGTCTTACCTTTACATCCTCAGAGGTGAGCAGTGCCAAACACACAGTAGGTGCTCACTAAATATCTGTGAAGTGGATAAGTGAGAGAAGAGCCAAGTCAGTCTTATCTCCCCACTGGGCCTGCCAAGCTGACAACTGCCTCTCCAGGCAAAGAAGGTGGGAACACAGATGTTCCAAGTCAGTACAGTTAGGGGAAGCGGGTCTGCCAGAGCTGCCTCCCGTTGTGACCAACCGCCCAGCCTGTAAAGGTCGAAATATCCACCTTTCTCAAGTCTTCTATCTCCTCACTGCCTTCCTCACTGAGAAAGTCAAATTTAAGTCCCTATAGTCTCCTCCAGCTCTAGAACGATAAGATCTGCAATTTTATCTAGTGACAATGAAGTCCAGAGTTTCTTTTTTTTTTTTTTTTTAATGTTTTATTTCTAGGAGAGAGAGAGAGAGAGAGAGACAGTGTGAGCAGGAGAGGGTCAGAGAGAGAAGGAGTCACAGACTCTGAAACAGGCTCCAGGCTCCGAGCCGGCAGTCAGCACAGAGCCCGACGCGGGGCTCGAACCCACGAACCGCGAGATCATGACCTAAGCGAAAGTCGGACGCTTAACCGACTAAGCCACCCAGGCGCCCCAATGAAGTCCAGAGTTTCTATTAAATAATTCCTATAAATCAATATTCATTCCATTTATCCAAATGGATATAAAATTTCAAAACATTAAACAGGAATAATTATAATAATTTAGGAAGCCTTGAACTCATCCATGACCTTTGATCTTGGAAACAAACTCAAAAGTCAACAACTGTAATTGGTCCTCCCTTCCTAGTAAACCCTCACAGATGCCAGTCTCATAACAAATCCGAACAAGGAGTAAAGTGTAAAGAGTACAAAAATGTGCACATATACTTTCAACAAAGGGCTGACCAATACTTTCAATTAAAAAGGAATCTAGAAGGAAAACAGCAACATCCTTGTTGTACAGCCAGCCTGAGCTGCCTCAGCACTCCCCAACGCCCCGCCCCCACCTTTCAGAGATGCAGGCTGACCTTTCTACCAAGCAATGTGATGCTCTTTCTCAGCTATTGTCATTGCCATCCATAATCCCGACAGCCTTGTGTCAGAAGCAGGTGCTTTTAATACTGTTATATGTGGATATAGAAAATGAAGTACAGATTATGTAACTTCTCCATGGTCCCCACAGCAAAGGAGATTGAAAACAGGCACCCAACATGGGCTCCAATGCCCAGTAGGGCCTTTTCTCATCAATTTTTCTCCTGCAAGAAATCCTTCTATCTTGTTGGCAGACAGGGTGCAATTTTGAGATTATCATTTGGTCAGATAGCCAGTCAACTCCTGGAGTAAAAAACTGAGGGTCAAGTTTATTTTAAGATCTATAGCTGGGACCCCAGATCCAATTAATTCATAACAGAATCAAAGGCTGAGAAGAAGAATAAATACTACAATCAGTTTCAGGCTTTTCTTAACAGGGAAATCTCTACAGGATGATAAACGATGTTTAATAGCAACTATTAATTTGAGTGTATATTAGGTAATCATGATACTCTTCCCTCTATGGACCGAATGAAACTTCAGAATTTTTCTCAGTGTCCTGCGCTAGGCAGGAACTATTAATTGAGGCAGGCACTCAAAAGAAACATTTGCCTCCCTACATAACCCGTGCAAGAATCAGGGTTAGAGAGTAAAAACCAAATCTGTTTATTAATCTTTTAATTATTTTAATCCCAGTGACCTAACTTAGAGTATATGGGAGAAAGACTGGAGTGGTTTTTCCAGAATCATGTGAGTTCCTTCGTGTCTGCATTCTTTCATAAGGTTTTTGACAGGAAAATCTGTGTGAGCTCAATAAATATTGAAAAATAAAAATAAATGAAAATTATTTCTGCCATCATGATCTGTGGTATTGGAGCAGAATCATCAATCTTGAGTTTGAAGTGTTGCCCATTCAGTAAGCAAGGAATGATTAATAGAGAATAAAAGAGAAATAAATCTATTCAATGTTTCAAGTTCCCCAGAAGTGAGTGGGGCAGTTCCCTCTGTTTGCTGCTGGATAGAGCATGGCCAAGGAACCTGAAAAAGTTGAGTCCTGTCTTCACCAAGGAAGCATGGGAAAAGAGCCTAGCAATGGACAAGAGCATCCCTAAAAGACAAAAAAATCAGATCCCTTCCCTTCCAGGATTCTCCAAGAAGCATTACATCAACAGGCTTTAGCATTATAAACACAATAAGTGAAGAAAAATAAATATATTAGAGTGTGTGTGAGAGAGACAGACAGACACAGAGAGGCAGAACGGGGCGGGGGGAGGGGAGAAAGGGGTCTAAAAGAGTTTTTCTAATCCCTCCACCTTTTGAAATGTGAATCCTCCCAAAAGTAGTCCGACAACACTAATACCACTTTTAAGGCACTTGCAGAAAGAGTAGGGCCAGGCTACAATTTATTAATTTATAATTTATTAATGAGGGGCAGCGGGGAAAGGCGCCCTCGGGAAGCTTCCGGGGATAAGGGGGCGCTTGGGGAGAAGTTTCTAATTTTACTTTAGGGTTACCTTAATTCGACGGGCTGCCTATATTCCGTCCCTGCCGCACCAAGCTGCACGCGGGCTTCGCACAAACGCCTCGTGGCCAAGGTCGCGGCCGAGGGCTGAGCGGGCGTGCCTCGGGGAGCCGCGGTCCCGCCCCCCTGCAAGCACAGCCCCCGCCCCGCGCGCCGCCCCGCGCCCGCCCGCGGTCAATAGGGCCCCGGGTCCCGCCCGCGGGCCACTCCGCAGGGACGCGCTCCCGGGCCGGCTGCGGAAGATGGAGAGGAGGGCTCGGAGCGCCTCCAGAGAGGCCCACGGGAGAGGCGGCGGGTCCCCCCACAGGGAGAACAGGAAGGCGAAGACGGAGAGGGGTGGCGGAGGCCGTGGGCGCCGGGACGCGGGGCGGGAGCGGGCGGGGAGCCGCGGGGAGCCCCCAGCGCCCGCAGCCACGGTGGTGGACGTGGATGAGGTCCGGGGCTCCGGTGAGGAGGGCACCGAGGTGGTGGCGCTGCTGGAGAGCGAGCGGCCCGAGGAAGGTACGGCAGGATGGGATATGGGGGTGGGGGGCGGGGGGGGGGTCTCTCCAGGTGGTACCAAGGGATGTCAGATCAAGTGGAACAAGTCACAGCGCCCGCCGAGAGCCACTGAGGCCAGAGTTAGGTTAGGACTCACTGACCTTCCGCCGAGTGGTGGGGACCAAAATACATCAGAAGAAATACAAACAACATCAACTAAATACGGTTGGAAGCGGAAGGGAGTGTCGTCTAGGTTGAGGACCAGTGAACATGGCAGAGGAATCGTGCAGCCGGTTTTTGTGGCCAACGAGTACATAGGCTCCTAATTTAAGTGAAGACATTCTTGAATTGGTGGTTTTATGCGACTATGTAGCTTACTATTCTCTGCTCATCCCCACCCCTCAGTCTTACCTAAAAGTATTTTAAACGTCCTTTGGGATGATCATTTGGCCGCAGAGCCAAGGAGAGAAGTGTCAGACCTGAATTCAAACTCAACTAACTAGACATGTTATCAAAGGCGGGGCCTTACCCCACTGAGCACCGAGGATAACAATACTTAACCTCCCAGGGAAGAGCTGAGAGTGCTAGGAGATAAGCCATCCAAAGCACTTGGCACCAAGCTTGGAGCAGAGGATATGCCAAATTTGCACAGATTCTTTGCAAGCTAAGACAGGAAAGTTAGGCCAAAGGAGGGAATCATAGGGAAATACATAGTTTTGGCTTCTGCCAAAAGTGGGTGAAGCCACTCTTAGAAACAAATATATCTGCTTCTAATCCTTTTCATAATGAACGAAAAAGATTCATGACACCTTCAGCGTAGAATGACAGGGGTCTAAAGGAAAGTAAATAAGGAATAGTATGCTGTATTGCTTTCTGCTGGCAATGAAATTTTAACATAATTTCCTGGTTACCAGCAAAACAGTATATGCTGGAACATTGGAAGCTGTGATTTGGGGCATCTGGGTGGCTCAGCCAGTTGAACGTCTGACTTCGGCTCGGCTCAGCTCATGATCTCACAGTTCTTGAGTTCTAGCCCCGCATCAGGCTCTGCGCTGTCAGCTCAGAGCCTGCAACCCACTTCAGATTCTGTGTCTCCTCCTCTCTCTAACCCTGCCCTGCTTCTGCTCTGTCTCTCTCTGTCTCTCAAAAATGAACATTAAAAAAATTTTTTTAAACATTAAAAAAAAAAAGAAAGCTATGGTTTAAGAAAGATTCTTGCAGCTGGGGTGCGGTTTATACAGACCATGTTAATGCTGTTTTGCCCAACTGAGCCCTTTCATCAGTCAGAAACTTCTGGTCATTAAAGGTTTGTTGGGTTCAATGCCACGGTATCATTGAGGTTAGAGATAAATATTATGCCTCAGACCACAATGGTGGGAGAGGCAAGGAAGAAAGCTCCCCCTCCACCTCCATATGGAACTTTTACTATGTGCCAGGCACACACTGGGTATTTTACTAAGTATTATCATTCCCACATCACTGATGAGGGAGCATGTTGAGAAATTAAGTAACTTGCCAGAAACCTACAGCTGGGAAATAGAGGAGCCAGAATTCCAGAGTATGGTGGTCCGACTGAAAAGCCCATCCTGGCATGCTTTCTTGTCATGGTCACGACCTTGCCACCAACCGGCCCTGTGGCCTCAGGCAAGTAACATCACCTTTGTGGGCTTCACTCAGTTGCTATTAAGTGACTAGAACCCAAGACCTCAAGAAGCAGAGGAGAAGTCTCATTGAGGCTGAGCTGGCCTTGCTGAGCCCCTGTCTGAGATCTCTGTGGCTTCTAGGGGCCCAGGGAGCAGAGAAACAACATTCCCTTCTCCTCCACTCGTACCACACTCCCACGGCCGGCCTCCTGAAGGCCTGAGTAGAGTTTCACCTTACCAAAGTGTTGGAGATTCTTAGATTATGTCATACCTAAGGCTCTTCCTGCCGTAACATTTAATATTTCACTGTTCACTTAAACCGAACAAATTGAATATTCAAGGAACTTGTTCCAAGAGAACAGTATTTTGTGAGTAAAGCTATAAGTTAGATTTGGGGTATAACTATTAGTTTTCTGCTCACATCCCTCACTACCATAGGAAGGCATTTTGAGGCTCTTCTTCCCTTCCAAAATGGTATTTGGTCTGTATGTACATGTATTTCTTTTTACTTGCCATGGTTACCACTGGCAGGTGAAATGTATTTATAAACTAATTAAACATGGCAATAACACCCCTACTGCCCCTAAGAAAGAATATTGTAAAAACTAACATGGCATTGATAGAGTAGCATTTCCCAAAATAGATGGCGTAAGAAATAATTTTTATAGAACATGAATTTCCTTGAAGAAAATTTGCCTGGTCAAATGTTTGAGAAAGCCTAGAAGAAACAAGGCCAAGGATGATGCTTTACTGCAGGGAATTTCTCGGTGTGCAGATGAACACTGGGATATACAGTGTTTCCTAAACTTGTTTACCCAGGGTCCCCTTGCTTTGTGGAGCACCCTGTGGGATTAGTATTCCATGGGACACACTTTGGGAACTATATACTATAGCATTTAGCGCCGATGTTAGTTTTGTGCTAGTACGGCTTTTGTATCTGCTTTCTTCAAGTGATCCATTTGGTGATGACCTTTCCAATTATTTTACTGGCATGGAAATCAAATATTCAAGCCTACCACTTAGTTTTCCTCTTTTTTCCATCCCTCAAATATAGGCTTTTCACCATCCCTAACGATTAGTCACCTTCTAGTCCTCTATGAGGCCTTTAAACTCATAAATCATATCCCTTCGGCCCATTTCCCAGCACCTTGGAGATTAAACTTCTTGAGATTTCCACAACTACTACATTTAAATAATTTTCACTATCCACTTCTCCTTCGTTCTTATGATTCAACAAATATTTGTTGAGCACCTGTGTTGTGTCGGACACTATGTTGTATGTAGGCCCCAGGGACACAACGTAAGCCAAGGCCCCAAGAAGCTTATGTTCTTGCGATTAACTTTCCCTCAGATGTTTCCATTTATCACCCAAGCGACCCAGAGGTTCTGCAGTCCAGTGCATCATTGCTTTCGTGAGGACTGTTTGGAGATCCACATCCTGACCCAAAAAGGACTTCAGTGGAAGAATTCCAGACATCTGGGGCAGGTGGTGGATGGGGAAGTAAGCTCAGGGAAGACGGACCTCTGCACACATGTGGCCTGAGTCACCTTGGATTCAACACCCGGTACATGAGCAGCACACCAGTAAATTTTATGCATATGTGCCATTTCACACTTACATCAGTACTATGAAAAATATCTCATGAGAGCGCTGCTATGAGATATTATGAGAGTTATATTATGAGATTTTATGAGATAGCTACTATATCTATATAATAGATATAGCATAGTTAACAGCCCCATTGTATAGGTGGGGAAACAGGTTCAGAGAGATCATGTGCCCTGCCTAAGATCATTTGACAGAAAATGGTAGAGCCAGAACTCAAACCCAGACCTTCTGCCCCGATTCTGTGCTTATTCCAGGTTCCTCGCCTTTCCAGGAATCTTCTCCACTTTCCACAGGCCTGCACAGCCCTTCACAGACAAGCCCTATCATGTGAACTGACCACTGATATCCAGCTCACTCTAAATTTCTAGCAAAGTCTACGCATTGCTCTGACCCTAGTACCAAGGACTGACCAACAAGTGCTAGTCAGTGAGAATGGTAAAGTTCTAATATAATTATTCTTTGACCTTTTTTTTTTTTTTTCCAGGTATCAAGTCTTCAGGTTTAGGGGCCTGTGAGTGGCTTCTTGTCCTCACATCCCTGCTCGTCATCATTGTGACCTTCCCCTTTTCTATCTGGTTCTGCGTAAAGGTGAGATTCCATGAGGACCCCAGAAGTAATTTCCTGGTGCCTGTCACTGACCACATGTCCACACTTCTGTGGCTTGGTATGTGCCATCTGCTCTGCACAGAATGGCCTTACGCCCACTTACCTGCCAGGAGAGCTCCTGTTCTTCTCAGGCCTTGCCCAGAGCCTTCGTGGACTCGCCCGGACTGTCCTTTCCTCCCCTGTGCTTTCGCGTCTCGCTGCTTTCACATCCATTCCAGTGCTCAGCACGTATATAATATTTGTTGGCCCCTAGTCTCTCCCATTAGACTGATGGCCCTCAGGTCAGGGGCTATGTCTAGGTCACCGGCCCTCTGCAGCCCAAAGGTCAGCCCAGAATAGGTAACGATGTCCACTTCTGACACTTTCAGGAAACTTCTCAGGCAACTCCTGTACCATGAATGATGATTCTCTTTGGCCCATATGCCTGTCCTTGAAGTAAATGAAGACTGAAGACCTTGTCTATTCAGGAAGCACGTGCCAAGACAGGAATATAAGTGCAAGGGGTTTACTGGGAGGCATTTTCTATGAAAGATTAAGGGGAGAGAAGAAGAGCAGGCAGGGGCGCCTGGGTGGCTCAGTCGGTTAAGCGCCCGACTTTGGCTCAGGCCATGATCTCACGGTTTGTAGGTTCGAGCCCCGCGTCGGGCTCTGTGCTGACAGCTCAGAGCCTGGAGCCTGCTTCAGATTCTGTATCTCCCTCTCTCTGACCCTCCTGTGCTCATGCTGTCTCTCTCTCAGAAATAAATAAAACATTAAAAATAATTGCTTAAAAAGAGAATAAGAGCAGGCAGAGAAAGCCTTCAGACAATGATGCAGTTCTGTGCTATGAGAAGTAGAGGAAGGGTTGGACAGGAAAAGCCTCAGACTGTGGTACAACCCCAGGGCAGTGCTGGTCAGCCTGAAAGGGAACTCCAGAGCAACATTTGCTTCATCAAAGAAGAAGTTCGTGATGGGCAGAAATAGCCAGGCCCTAATGCCCCTGCCATTGTTACCAGTGTCTCGAGGTCCCAGGGACGAGCATGTCCTTGGCTGGAATGCTGCAGGTGCTGCTGGGCCACTGCTGACTGCACTCCTCATGCAAGCCCTTCTCTTCCCCGCCCCCCTTTCTTCAGGAAAGGGTCTTGAATTTTGTTCAGTGCCTTTTCTGCATCCAGTGAGGTGATCACGTGGTACTTGCCCTTTATTCCATTGATATGGTGTATTATAGTCACTGAATTTTGGATGTGATATCAACTGTGTATTCCTAACATAAATCCCGCTTGGTTATAGTGTCAAATGCTTCTCACCTGTTTCTGGGTTCAGGCTTCTGATAGTTTGTTGAGGATTTTACATCTGTGTTCATAGGAGATATTGCTCTGCAGTTTTCTCTTCCTGTGATGTCTCACTCTTTGTTTTGGATCAGAGCAGTGCTGGCCTCAGAGAATGAGTTGGACAGATTTTCCTCCTCTTCTGTCTTTGGGGAGAACCTGTGAAGAATGGTATTTTACTTCCTTGTTAAATGTATGGCACAGTTCACCAGTGAAGCCTCTGGTCCTGCACTTTTCTCTGTGAGAAATTTTAAAACTACGGATGCAGTCGTTTACTCCTAGGTCTTTTCAGGTTTCTTTTTTTTTTTCTTTTTTCAAGTCAGTTTTGGTCATCGTGTCTATATAGGAATTTGTCCATTTCACCTCAGTTATCTAATTTGGGGCATATAGTTGTTCATAGTATTTTCTTTTGTAATCTTTTTTTTTTTTTTTCCTGTAGGGACAGTAGTGATGTTCCTCCTGTCATTCCTTTTTCATTCCTGATTATGAAAATTTGAGTCTTCTTTTTTTTCTTGGTCAGGTTGGCTAAATATTTGTCAATTTTGTTGATCTTTCCAAAGAACCAAACTTTTGGTTTAGTTGGTTTTCTGTATTGTTTTTCTAACTTCTGTTGTATTTATTTCCACTCTAATATTCATTATTTTCTTCTTTCTGCTTGCTTTAGTTTTAGTTTGCTCTTCTATTTCCAAAGGTAGACAATTAGGGTCTTGTTTTGAGATGTTTCTTCTTTTTCATTAAAGTCTTCTACAGCTACAAAATTTCCTCTTGGCGCTGCTTTAGTTACATCCCGTATGTTTTAGTATCTTGTGTTTTTGTTTTCACTCAGTCAAAATATTTTCTAATTTCTCTTTTGAGTTCTTTTGTTCAGCTTCTATATAGTTTTGAATTCCCCAAATTTTCTTGTTGATTTATAGTTTCATTCCTTTGTAATCAGATAATATACTTTGCGTAATTTCAATAGTTTAAATTTATCGAGGTTTGTTTTATGGCAGCATTTTGTCTATCCTAGAGATGTTTCATGTATTCTTGGGAAGAAAGCGTACTTTGCTATAGTAGGGTGGAGTTGTGTGTCCGCACCTGTTAGGTCTGATTTGTGTATCGTGTTGTTCAAGTCCTGTTTCCTTGTTTATCTTCTGTCTAGTTGTTCTATCCATGACTGAAAATGGAATATTAACAAGGTGCCTTGGTGGCTCATTAGGTTAAGTGTCTGACTTCGATTACGGTCATTATCTCATGGTTTGTGAGTTTAAGCCCCACATTGGGGCTCGCACTGACAGTGCAGAGCCTGCTTGGGATTCTCTCTCTCTCTACCCCCTTCCATGCCCTTCCCCCAGTTGTTCTCTCTCAAAATAAAGAAATAAACTTTTTTAAAAAGTGGAATATTAAAGTCTCCAACTATTAAAGTTGTTTGAATTGTCTATTTCTGTCTTTAGCTCTCTTGGTTTTTGCATCTTGTATTTTAGATCTCTGTTTTTAGGTACATGTATGTTTATCATTGCTATACTCTCCTAATGCATTGACCCTTGTATTGTTATACAGTGCCCCTCTTTATCACCTATAACATTTGTGTGTGTGTGTGTGTTTTAATATTTTTATTTATTTCTAGGAGAGAGAGTGACAGCGTGAGCAGGGAAGGGTCAGAGAGAGAGGGAGACACAGACTCTGAAACAGGCTCCAGGCTCTGAGCTGGCAGTCAGCACAGAGCCCGACGCAGGGCTCGAACCCACGAACCGCAAGATCATGACCTAAGCGAAAGTTGGACGCTTAACCGACTAAGACACCCAGGCGCCCCATGTGTGTTGTTTTAAATTTCATTTTGTTTAGTATCACTATAGCCACTTGTGCTTTCTTTTGGTTACTGTTTGTGTGGTATGTCTTTTCTATCCTTTTACTTTCCATCTAAGTGTAACGTTTAATCCAAAGTGTGTCTTCTATAGACAGCAGATAGTGGGTAGCAGGCTCTTTTGAAGGGGGATCTGAGCACCTATATGGCTGCCATAAAGTCCAGCAGTAACTCAGCCATGGACTGTGGCGAATGCTCTCAGGTCTGGTGACTTCCGACGGTAAACCCTAAAAGCCAATTAGGAAGAGCATACCGAAGCAGAATGAGGTATTACGTTTGAGCAGGGTCTTGAAGGAGTCAGACTCCTCTTCATCTCTAGAAAGAATTTTTTTCTTGCTATAAAAGCAGAAAGGAAACAAGTAATGCTAGGGAGCCGAAATATTGTGGGTGACTGGGGCCTGCTCTGGGAACCAAACTTGACATTCATTCTCATTCATTGTTTCAACAAGCAAGGCAGTGTTCAGGCATAGGAGCTATAAAACTCAGAAGCATCAAGAAGACATGGTTCTTGCCCTCAAGGGACGTATCGTGGGGCAGTGGAGCCTGTTACCATAAGAAGCACATTTCAAAACGTGTTACTTTTGGTCTCTTCATTCCATTTTAATAATTGACTATTTTATTTTGAGAGAGACAGAGATAGTGTGAGTGGGGAAGGAACAGAGAGAGAGTGAGAGAGAATCCCATGGAGGCTCTGTGCTGCCAGCACAAAGCCTGACATGGGGCTCAAACTCATGAACACTGAGATCATGACCTGAGCTGAAACCAAAAGTTGGATACTTAACCAACTGAGCCACCCAGGTGCTCCTCAGTAGAGCTTTCTAAAAGTGGAAGGAAAGGGGCGCCTGGGTGGCTCAGTCAGTTAAGCATCTGACTTCAGCTCAGGTCATGATGTCACAGTCTGTGGGTTCGAGCCCCGTGTTGGGCTCTGTGCTGACAGCTCAGAGCCTGGAGCCTGCTTCAGTTTCTGTGTCTCCTTCTCTCTCTGCCCTTTCCCCACTTGCTCTCTGTCTCTCTCTCTCAAAATATAATAAAGACGTAAAAAAAATTTAAAGTAGAAGGAGAATGAGGAAGGGAAACAGACATGGCTCAGTCACAAATAATCGTTTGTTCATTCAACAGTTCAAAGGTGGGTATATATGCGAAACAACAGACCATGTAAGCTAGTGATAAGCAAGCATTAGAACCCAGATCCTGATACTGGGACAGAAAATGAAGTTTATTTTTGAGGTAGGGTGCATTAACTTTCCTGTCTCTTTTCTAATACACAGACATTTCTATACAGAGAATCTCCCTTTTTGTCATTTAAAAATAACTACACATTTTCAGGGCACACTCAATTTTTCTAGGTACATCACCAATGAGAATAGACGAAATCCAATTGAATGATTTTGAAGCCAACCTCAGAAGAAATTGCAGTTTGAAACAAAATGTCACACGTGGTATTAAAATATACCCTCTCTTTCTATTAAATAGCCCATGCATGATCCATATAAAAGCTAATAATGCAGAAGCCACAGGAAAATACAAGATTAAACATGCTGTGATTTTCTTGACTTAGGCATGTTGGGCATAGTAGAAGCATTATTTCTTTTTCTTTAGATAATCATGATTCTTTAAACAAAATTCTGTTCATGGGTCCAAAAAACTAACATGTTTCTGAAATTCTACACTTGCCAAGTGTAGATTGTGGAAATGTAAATATTAATAGAAATTTCTTCTTGGTTCTCAAAACTAGTTTTCTGATATCTAGAATCATTCTCTTGCCTTTTGAAGACTTCATTTTTCTTTCTTGGTATGTTTCAAAACTATTATTTTTCCCTTTAGGTTGTACAGGAGTATGAAAGAGTAATAATATTCCGACTGGGACATCTACTTCCTGGAAGAGCCAAAGGCCCTGGTACGAAACACATTTGTATCCTCCGTAGCCTCGCCAGTTTCTTCAATCCTGCATTCTTGTCATGTGGACCTCAGATTATATGAAATAACTCCATCTATGATATTTGCATTTTCTAATCTGTTTTTTTTTTAAGTTTCTTTATTTTGAGAGAGAGGGATAGAGCAGGGAAGGGGCAGTGGGGGGGGGGAGAGAGAGAGAGAGGGAGAGAGAGAGAGAGAGAGAGAGAGAATCCCAAGCAGGCTCTGTGCCATCAGCACAGAGCCCAGTGTGGGGCTCGAACTCCAGAACCGTGAGATCATGACCTGAGCCAAAACTAGGAGTTGGGCATTTAACCGACTGAGCCATCCAGGCACCCCTCTTTTATTTGTAGCACAGGTCATGAAAGATTACTCAGATAGCATTACTGCCAGGTCACAATGACCAAGAGAGAGGATGGGTGCAGAAAGTCAAACGCCAGGGCCAGGCTGGCTGAAGTGGCAAGTAGGCTTAGGGCCCACGGCTGGGCACTGGTTTGAGCAAAACATGTATTTGGTTAGAGTGCTATGAATTCTCAGAGCAAAGCTGAGCTAGTTCAGAATCCAGGGGTCACACCGAGCCATGGGAGATAGGTGAAGTCCAGCATCCAAGTGGAAAACTGGCCTTTGGTTTGTGGAACTTAGAAAACATAGACTGGACACCTCCTGTGTTGTAGATACTGTGTAACCACCAGGGAGATGAAGATGGATAAATGAGACATGGTTTTTGACCTCTAGGACCTTACAGTTTAGTGGAGTTGATATCCAGAGGTCCAAGCTGATGAAGGTGCCCTGATATAAGTGTGATCAGTCTATAAAGTCTAGTCGTTGGGGTTTAGAGACTCAAGCCAGCCAGGAAGTCATAGGAAGGAACAAAGTCCCTCTGTGCATATATTAGAAAGGGTCCAATTGCCAAGCCAGGAACACAGAAACAGCAGAGAACAGAGACTAGACTAGGGGACACAAATCAGAGTTTGATGATTCAGGACAAGTACATGGGTCCACATACAAGTAGAAGCAGACCCTGTGGTCTAGACAGTGACCATCTTGTTCTGGTTCTCATTGGCATCCTTCTTTATGGGGGCTAGAAAGTACCAGTAGCTGGGCTGCTCCCAGAGGGGTCCTGGGCTCTGTGAGGTGCTGCGGGCTCCAGTAAGGCCTTGGCTTTTGCAAGGGTCCACACTGCCCTGGCTCTCAGGAAATCTTGACAAATCAATCTAAAAACATTTATTGCATATTAACCCTGTACATTACATTAAGTGCATAAAAATAATGAGCCAACCCAAGGGCTGGTATCATGATACTGCTATTTTGTGCTACCTCTGGGGCTCACATTTTAAGAAGTACTACAGGGAGGTTGCTGACTCTACAGTGTGTCATGTTGGTATGTGCACGGATTCAAAAATAATTTTACAGAGCACCTAAAAAGCACTAAGTCAGGCACTAAAGCTAGCAATAGTGCATAAGACATTCTTCTTAGGGAGTTCAAATCTAGTGAAGAGGACAGACATGTTAGTCAAGATCTGGATGGGTCAGCACCATAACCAAGGTGACCCTACAGCCCATTTTGCTGGGGCTAATCCTCGTTAATGCCAGTTGTCCAGGAGTGCATTGTAATAATACTCTCCTTTCATCCTCAAAAGTGTCCTAGATTGAACAACAACAAAAAATGATATGGTAACCTTAGCAACCACAAACACATTATAAAGGCAGAGGTGGGATTGCCGGATGGTCTGTGTGTAGTTGGAGGCTGAGAGAAGCAATGCAATATGCAACCTGACACCGAGGTGAACCCCAGTCTCCCTACCAACTATTCACCTGTCAATTTCCACCCCCCACCCCACCCCCAGGTCTTTTCTTCTTTCTGCCCTGCCTGGATACCTACCACAAGGTTGACCTTCGTCTCCAAACCCTGGAGATACCCTTCCATGAGGTAAGCCAAATGATGCATTTTACTTTCTCTCTGCATTTCATATAACTGAGGTACCAGTTCTGATCCAAGGCAAAATAACTATTTAAGCTCAAAAGTAGAAAAGGAAAGGAGAGCTATGGACTATATCAAATTAAGAACTTCTGTGTATCAAAGGACACAAAGGATCAAAAGAATGAACAGGTAACCTACAGAATGGAAGAAAATATTTGCGAGTAATATACCTGATAAGGGGTTAATATTCAGAATATATAAAGAAATCTTGTAACTCAATAAGAAAGCAAACAACTCAATTAAAAATGGACAGAGGACTTTGTGCTGGTTAATTTTGTGTCAGCTTAGCTAAGCTATGGCACCCAGATACTTGGTCAAACACATCTGAGTGTGGTTGTGAAGGTATTTTTTAGATAAGGCTAATATTTAAATCAGTAGACTTTGAGTAGATTGCCTTCCATAACGTAGGTGGGCCTCATCCAATGAGTTGAAGGCTGTAAAACTAACCTCCCACTGGGAGGAGAGAATTACGCCAGCAGACAGCTCTCAGCCTTACGCTTCAACATCAGCTCTTACTTGGGTCTTCAGCCTATTGGCCTGCTCTGGAGATTTTGGACTTTGTCAGCCTCTACAAGTGTGTAAGCCAATTACTGTTTCTCTCTCTTCTCTGTCTCTGTCTCTCTGTCTGTCTCTCTGTCTCTCTGTTTCTCTCTCTCTCTGTCTGTCTGTCTCTCTCTCTCTCTCACACACACACGCACACACACACACACACACACACACACACACACACCCTAATGATTTAATGATTCTGTTTCTCTGGAGAGCCCTAACTAATACAGACTTGACCAGATATTTCTCCAAAGAAGATACACAAATGGCCGACAAACACATGAACAGATGCTCAATGCCACTAATCATTAGAGAAAGGCAAATCAAAAACACAATGAGATACCACCTCACACCTGTTGGGATGGCTATTATAAAAACAAACAACACAGCAACAAAATAACAAGGGTTGGCAAACATGTAGAGAAATTGTCTTGTGCACTGTTTGTGGGAATGTAAAATGGTGCAGCTGCTATAGAAAACAGTACAACTCCTCAAAAAATCAAAAATAGAATTACATTTGATCCAGCAATTCCACTTCCGGGCATATAGCCCAAAGAAATGAAAGCAAGGTGTTGAAGACATGCCTGCATACCTACGTTCATGGCAGCAATATTCATAATAGCCAAAGATGAAAATAATTCCAGTGTCCATCAATGACTGAATGGACAAACAAAATGTGGTACATACAATGGAATACTCTCTGGCCTTAAAAAGGAAGGAAATTCTGATATATGCTACATTCTGGATGAGCCTTGAGAACATTGTGCTAAGTGAATGAAGCCATCATAAAAAGACAAATAGTCTTATGATTACATTTATATGAGGTACCTAGAGTAGTCAGATTCATAGAGACAGAAGGTAGAATGGTGGTTGCAGAGGTGGGGGCGGGGAAGGAATAGGGAGTTGTTTAATGGATTTCACTTCTGCAAGATGAAGAGAGTTCTGGAGACTGGTTGTACCACACTGTGACTTATATAATGTACAACTACTGAATTGTATGCTTAGATATGGTTAAAAGAGAGGGGACACCTGGGTGGCTCAGTCAGTTGGGCATTTGACTCTTGATTTCAGCTCAGATCATGACCCTGGGGTCATGGGATTGAACCCTGCATTGGGCTCCATGCTGGGTATGGAGCCTGCTTGAGATTCCCTCCCTCTCCCTCACTTTCTGTCTCTCTGTGTCTGTCTGTCTCTATCTCTCCCTTTGCTCCTCTCCACAGCTGATGCTCTTTCTCCCTAAAAAAAAAAAAGTTAAAATTATAAATTAGATGTTATGTATATTTTGCCACAATTAAAAACTAAAAGTAAATATACAGATTTTTGTATTAGAAATTTAGATTTATGAACCTTTCCTAAATTGTCTCCCACTTTACATTTGAAGTTCTTTGTCATTCTGTCTTTTGGTAAGTAGAAACTACATATATTTTTAAGAGGCTTATTTTGGATAATTAAAGGTAAAAAAACTTACCCCTAATCCTATATATGTCATATATATTTATATTTATATCCTATATATGTATAAATCCTTTTTTAAAAATGTTTATCCATTTATTTTGAGAGAGAGAGAGAAAGAGAATGCACAAGCAAAAGAGGGGCAGAGAGAAAGAGAGAGGGAGAGAATCCCAAGCAGGCTCTGCACTGTCAGCACAGAGCCCAATGCAGGGCTGGATCCCATGAACCCAGTCATGACCTGAGCTGAAATCAAGAGTTGGACGCTTAACCAACTGAGCCACTCAGGCGCCCCATCCTATATCTCTATAGACAGATATTGTTATTTTGGAGTAGATCCTTTCAGATTTATCTATGGGTGCAGTTATATTTACAGACAGTTATACATGCCATACTGCTTAATAGCATGCCTTTGTCAATCAACACTCTGTTGTGATCATGGTTGTGTATATTAGCTATGTTTCTACCCCTTTTGTGTTAAATGGACATACAGCTTATGGATGCACCACAATTCCCATTTCCCTATTGTGACTATTTATTTCTATTTTTTTATTATAATAAACAACACTGTGAATGACTTCTTTGCAGTTAAATCCTTAAAATATGTCCTTGTGATAAGTGTCTAAAAATGGAAATGTTGACGGCACAAAAACAGACACATAGACCAATGGAATAGAATAGAGAACTCAGGATTAGACCCACAAATGTATGGTCAACTAATCTTTGACAGAGTGGGCAAGGGTATCCAATGGAAAAAAGACAGCCTCTTTAACAGATGGTGCTGGGAGAACTGGACAGCAACATGCAAAAGAATGAAACTAGACCACTTTCTTACACCATACACAAAACTAAACTCAAAATGAATGAAGGACCTGAATGTGAACAGGAAACCATCAAAACCCTAGAGGAGAAAGCAGGAAACAATCTCGACCTCAACCACAGCGATTTCTTACTTGACACATCTCCAAAGGCAAGTGAGTCAAGAGCAAACATGAACTATTGGGACCTCATCAAGATTAAAAGCTTCTGCAAGGCAAAGGAAACAATCCATAAAACTAATAGGCAACTGAGGGAATGGGAAAAGATAGTTGCAAATGACATGTGAGATAAAGGGCTAGTATCCAAAATCTATAAGGAACTCACCAAACTCCACACCTGAAAAACAAACAATCCAGTGAAGAAATGGGCGGAAGACATGGACACTTCTCCAAAGAGGACATCCAGATGGCCAAAAGACACATAAAATGATGCTCAGCATCACTCATCATCAGGGAAATACAAATCAAAACCACACTGAGATACCATCGCATGAACAAAACAGGAGGCTATAGATGCTGGCCAGGATGTGGAGAAATGGGCACCTTCCTACACTGTTGGTGGGAATGTAAACTGGTACAGCCTCTCTGGGAAACCGTGTGGAGGTTCCTCAAAAAATTAACAATAGACTCCCCTATGACCCAGCAATAGCACTGCTAGGAATTTACCCAAGGGATACAGGAGTGATATAGGGGCACATGTACCCCAATGTTCATAGCAGCACTCTCAACAATAGCCGAATCATGGAAAGAGCCTAAGTGTCCATCAACTGACAAATGGATCAATAAGATGTGGTTTATCTATACGATGGAATACTACATGGCAATGAGAAAGAATGAAATCTGGCCATTTGTAGCAACGTGGGTGGAACTCAAGGGTGTTATGCTAAGTGAAATAAGTCAGGCAGAGGACAGATACCATATGTTTGCACGTATAGGAGGATTAGGAGGAACTTAACAGAAGACCATGGGGGAAAAGAAGGGGAAAATAGTTGGGGAGAGGGAGGAAGGCAAACCATGAGAGACTCTTGAATGCTGAGAACAAACTGAGGGCTGATGGGGATGGGGGAGAGGGGAGGGGGGAGATGGGCATGGAGGAGGGCAGTTGTTGGGATGAGCACTGGGTGTTATATGGAAACCAACTTGACAATAAGCTATTTAAGAAAAAAATAAATAAAAATGGAAATGTTGAGAACACTCAGCTTTTAGGGCTCTTGATGTGCAGCACCAGCCTGCCCCCTAGCGTTCGCACTCCCAGCGCACAACTCATCAGAGCGCTTGTTTCCCAGACTCCAGCATCAGGCTTTTTTTGGCATCAGGTTAAAAAGGTCAGATATACAATTAAGAAAAGTCTGATATACAATTAACTGAATAGTTTCGTCTAAGAAAAGTATTCCTGATATTTTTACAAAGCTATTTACAACAGGATTCCTTTAAATTCTTTTAAATTTATTGTATTCAATAAAAACTCCGTAATCTTCAACAACACATCTATTTTGAATAAAAAGTGGGCCAATGACTTTTTTTTTCTTGCGATAATTTTATTGAGAAAATTTCCTTTGAACACATTTAGCTTCGCTCTCCCCACCTGGGAAAGGACCCCTAACGTAAGGCCTGTTATCCAAACTCTTTTTTCAGGTTGTGACCAAAGACATGTTTATAATGGAGATAGATGCCGTCTGCTACTACCGAATGGAAAACGCCTCTCTGCTCCTGAGCAGTCTTGCTCACGTGTCCAAAGCGGTCCAGTTTCTTGTGCAAACCACAATGAAGCGTCTCCTAGCACATCGATCCCTCACTGAGATTCTTCTAGAGAGGAAGAGCATTGCCCAAGATATAAAGGTACTTAGATAAATTTAAGATCAAATATGTTGAAATATCCCTTGTATTCATTTCTTCATTGGCCATTTATCGAAGCAAGTGCCAGACCTTTGCTGCTGAAGGCTCCGTCCTTTAAGGAGCTTACTGCTAACTGGGGCGCCTGGGTGGCTTAGTCGGTTGGGCGTCCGACTTTCGCTTAGGTCATGATCTCGCAGTTTGTGGGTTCGAGCCCCACGTCGGGCTCTGTGCTGACTGCCAGCTCAGAGCCTGGAGCCTGTTTCGGAGTCTGTGTCTCCCTCTCTCTCTGACCCTCCCCTGCTCACGCTGTCTCTCTCTCTCTCCTAGAAATAAATGAAAATATTTAAAAAAAAAAAAAAAGGAGCTTACTGCTAACTAAGAGGCTGCCAAACTGACCTGAGTCGATCTGGTGATGACTAGTCAGTCATTGCCATAGGTTCTGCTCTTAACCTTGCCCCACGGGCTGTGGCCTCTCTGTGAAGTGCCCACACAGCACAGAGTGTGGAGCGAGTGCCACAGGGGTGGTGGGGCAAACCAGGATGGGGCAGTGGTTATCCAGAGATGGTCAGGAACGAATCCTGGAGCTGACGGGCGAGTTGGGAAAACAGCAAAGTTCAGTAGTAAGTTCAAATACGACTTTCAGAGAAAAGAGGTGAGATGTCACAGACCCTTAGTGATTAATCTCCCAGTCAGTCATTTGGATTTAATTGATTGGGAATTGATAGGGAAGGGGTGGGGGAGCAAGAGCCACCTCAGGAGCAGCCCCGTCCAGCCCGCAGGCAGCACGCTCTGCACCCTCGCCCTCGGCCAGGCTGGGCATCTTCCGTTCTCACCCCGACGAGTTGGCAAAGGCATGAGAGTGAAAACAAAGCAGGATTCTGGGCAGCTGGCCAGCGACATGGCGGTGACCACCAGTGAGGGACCCTGTCGTTGAGGCCACGAGCCCCCAGCACAGAAGTGTTAGGAGGGTATGAATGTTGTCTAGCCGAATGGAGGACATCCAACAGCAGAGCCTAAGGGCCAAAGGCATTGGTAATGACTGTGCCTGAGGGCGCCTGAGCCATCACTAATCTTAGAAGGGGAAGTACCCACATGTCTGTCACTTGTCCAACTTGTTACTTATAAAACTGAGATTAGCATCTTGGTGGAAAAGGGAAAATTGCAGAAAACAAGAGAACCTAAAAAGAAAAAAAGTTAGAATAAGAGGAATACAGGTAGTTGCTGCTCTGGAATTCAAAAACCACTCTAGCATGGGGCGCCTGGGGGGCTCAGTCAGTTAAGCGTCCACTCCTGATTTGGGCTCAGGTCATGGTCTCATAGTTCATAGTATCGAGTCCTCCGTCGGGCTCTACACTGATGTTGTAGGGCCTGCTCGGGACTCTCTCCCCCTCTCTCTGCTCCTCATCTGCACACTGATGTTGTAGGCCTGCTTGGAACTCTCTCCCCACCTCTCTCTGCCCTTCATCTATGATCACTCGCGCTCTCTCTCAAAAATAAACATTCAAAAAAATAAATAAAATAAAACCACTCCAATGTGCTCCCCCTAATCCCCCTCAGACTTTCTTCCTGTTCATCCCTCCCCTGTCCCCAGGGTCCAGACTCTGGACACACAAGCTTGCCTTTGTTACACTGAAATTTTACGTATTCACACATTTGTCTCCCCGGATTATAGACTCCATAATGGCAGGGGTCATATTGTAGTCTTCTCTTTGTTCTCAGCACCTGTCACGGGGCTTGTCTCACAGCAGTCAGATAGTGTGTTTTGGATGAGCGAATGAATGACCCCACTGTTACGGCCTCGTCCCTTGCCATCCCTCCCCCCACCCCGCCCCTGCAGCTAACCGTCCGTGCCCTCAGTGCTTGTCCCACATGCAGCACTTGATACTTGCACGTCTCCTCTTGGGTGGCTTCCCTTCTCCCCGCGGGCAAAACCCTCCCTGTCCTTTAAGATGCCACCTCCTCTTTCAACATCCCTTCCTCTCATCACCCCACCCCTGCCCCAAATTAGCCGGCCTTCTCAGGGCTCTCTGTACACTAAGCTAGTGACTGTGTCACTAGCCACTGAGAAATCATCAGAAATCATTAAAAAGGAAAAGAGTGTGGGGCCCACACACGGAGCTCCATCCCCGCCCCTCCTTTCCAGAGCCCATAGCTCACCCTCTCCTGCCCTCTCGGTCTGGGAAGTGGGGGAACTGGCTGCCACGTGCAGGAAGGAGGCACCTGTAAATGAAGTCCATTTGGGAGGCACCGGACTCATGTTCTCTTATTAATAGATGCATCTTAAAACAGATTTAACAAGCACACCATCTGTATCGGTTTCCCGTGGCTTCTCTAATAAACTGCCACAAATCCAGGGAGTTAAAATGATGCCAATCTAGTCTATTACACCTCTGAAGGCCAGAAGTGCCAAATCGGTTTCACTGGGGCTAAATTCAAGGTGTCAGCAGGGCCACTTCTTTCTGGAAGTTCTTAGAGGAGAATTCATTTCCTTGCCATTTCCAGCCTCTCTCAGTGCCCTCCCCCCACCCACCTTCCCCAGCCTGCCGCCCCTTCCTCCATCGTCACAGCCCATCCTTCCAACCTCTGCCCCCAGATTCACGTCACCTTCTCCTCTCCTGTAGTCACACCTCCCTCTGCTTTCCTCTTAACAGGACACTTATGACTACATTTGGGGTCCCCTGGGAAGATCCAAGATACTCCCCCCATTGTAAGATCCTCTAAACCAATCCCATCTGTAAGGTCTCTTCTGGGGTCACATTCACAGGCTCCGGGGATTAGGACATGGATGTCTTTGGAAGCCACTATTCAGCCTACCGCACCGTCTTTGATTCCACAAATATTTGTTGGGTGGCACCGTGCGAAGTTAAGCAACTTTTTGCAAGGCACTGTAATGTGAAAACAGAAGTCCTCTCAGAGGAAATGTACTTTGGCAGTCAGAACGCGGGGCATGAGGGTGTGGGGGAGCTCCCCTCCCACCTGGACGCTCCCACTGACATCTCAACTCTTCCCTCCACAGGTGGCCTTGGATTCAGTGACCTGTATTTGGGGAATCAAAGTGGAGAGAACAGAAATGTGGGTAGGAAATTAACCAAGAAAGACAACATGATAAAAGGAAATGTTTTGGTTTATTTTAAAATAATTTCAAAAATTATTCTCAGTGAGTTGAGTATTATAGCCACATTAGCATAAATTTGGAAAAAAGAAAAAATTACCCAGTACTTATAGCCATAACAGAATCACTGTAACATTTAGGCAAATTACTTTCATGGATTTAAAAAATTTTTGAGATAAAATTCACATAACATAAAAACTGACCATTATAATCATTTTATTTTTAAAAAACTTTTTAATGTTTATTTATTTTTGAGAGAGAGAAACAGAGTGTGAGCAGGAGAAAAGCAGAGAGAGAGGGAGATACAGAAACCAAAGCAGGCAGCAGGCTCTGAGCTGTCAGCACAGAGACCTACGTGGGGCTCGAACCCACGAACCGTGAGATCACGACCTAAGCCAAAGTCAGAGGCTTAACTGACTGAGCCACCCAGGCACCCCCCATTATAACCATTTTAAAGTACAACTAAGTGTTTTTATTATATTCATAGAGTGGTGTAACCATCTCTACTAATTCCAGAATATTTTCATCACCCCAAAAAGAAAGCCCACACCAATTAGGCAGGAATCCTCATTACTCACCCCCTCAGCTCAACAGCACCAATCCCCTGTCTGGATTTGGCTTTCCTGGACATGTTCTACGAATGCAGTCACATATTGTACGGCCTTTTTTGTTTGACTTCTTTCACTTAGTGTATTGTTTCTAAGGTTCCTCCATGGTGAAGCATGTATCAGTGCTTCATTCCTTTTTACGGTCAGACAACACTCCACTGTGTGACTACACCACATCTGGCCTATCCACTCATTCAATGATGGACATTTGGGTTGTTTCCTCTTTAGGACTATTATGAATAACACTGCAATGACCACTCATGGGCAAGTTTTTGTGTAAACATGTTTACAGATACAACCAGGAGTAGAATTACTGGACCACATGGTCACTCTGTGTTTAACTTTCCATGGAACTTTCGAATGGTTTCCTATGTCGTTTTCATAGTTACAAACAGGGTAATAAATATAATTTTTCTTTTATGTAATACATTATGCATTACTCTTGTCTAGTCAGTTCTACTCTTTTCAAAATCAGTTCCTGTATAAACTTAGATGATGACTTCCCGTGTTCTTGATAGTATGGCTCTTCAAGGCTTTTTTTCTTTTAAGGTTATGTGCTTTTTATTTCTTTTTTATTTGAAAGAGAGTAGGTGACTGGAGGAGGGGCAGAGAGAGGAGAGAGAATCCCAAGCAGGCTCCATTCTGTTGGCACAGAGCTGTACGCAGGGCTTAGTCTCACAAAGCGTAAGACCATGACCTGAGCTGAATCAAGAGTCAGATGCTTAACCGACTGAGCCACCCAGGTGCCCCGAGACTGCTTTTCGTTATTCAAATTTAATAGCTGGGCTTTAGCTTAAACTGTAAGTGGGAAAGATCAGAACAATCCATCAACAAAAAAATGTGTTCTAGTTGTAGAGAAAAAACCCATAGCTCGACTGTAACATCAGTGACCACAGAAGTCTGCACGTGAGGCACTGACTTTTGAGATCCCCTCCCCTGGCCACCGTGTACCTCACAGGGACCGCACACCCCGTTAAGCAGCCAGAACTTGCTGTGCAGGTGGTGAGCCTGTGGGAGACCATGGCGCCGAAAGCGGTGCCGCGTTCCCGCCTGACCACCCTCCCTCTTTTCCAGTAAGGACGTAAGGCTGCCCGCCGGGCTGCAGCACTCGCTGGCTGTGGAAGCCGAAGCGCAGAGACAGGCCAGAGCGCGGGTGAGCCCGGGTGTGGGTGGGCCAGAGCATGGGGGAGCCAGCAGGCAGGTGGGCCAGCGGGGCCAGAGCGCGGCGGGCCGGAACACCAGTGGCCCAGCGCTGGCGGGCCAGCCCCTCCCCGAGGCCGCTCAACACGCCTGCTCCTGCAGAACAGGTCCCCTTTGCTTCCTCAGGCCCCAGGCACCCCGGAGCTGGGAGGAGTCTGGCTTGTGCCCCAGCCCCCACTCTATTAAAAATCTTCTCTTCGAACGTGTCCGTAGCCCCCTGACTAGCGCAGCATCGCTTTTTCTCTTACGCCCTCTCTCTGAAGCTGCTGGTAACAGTGGCCGCCTCCTCCTTCTGGAGTCTTGGCCTTCCCTCTCCCTAAAGACGCCTCCCCACCTTTCATCCCTCTTCTCTAGTGCTGATATCTTCCCCTAGGGAGTACCAGTCACCCGCACCTCTATGCTAATGACCCCAGACCGCGATCCCTAGCTGTGTGCGAGCTGTGGAGGGACGACCGTGCTGAGGGCCCAGTTCCCACCGCGCCAGAGCCCCGGGAAGGCTGTGCTGCTCGCAGCCTCCACGTGCCAGTGAGCAGCACAGATGTGGCTGCCGGCGGCTCCTGAGGACCGAGGTGGGGGTGGGGGATGGGTGTCAGGGAAGGAGGGACAGATTCCTCTTAAAGAACAGAAAGCAGGTGGAGGAAAAGCCTACCACAGAAGAGGTCAGTAACCCTGGGGCGTGGAGAGGAGGGGTCGGGGGAAGGGGAAGGAAGTGGTCTTCTGGGCAGAGTACCTTCTCGATCTCTGGGTCCAGCCCTCTTTGTCCACTTGACGGTGACATTTGGGTGGTCAACTAGGGTGCTTTTGCCCTAGTTAGAAGTCCCGCTTTTGGGCTTCCATGACTTTGCCTAGAATACCAGCCAACTTTTTCTCAATATGGCAAAATCCTACTCACCTTTCAAGGCCCAGCAGACATAATTAATAACTCCCCTAACACTTGTCTACGCTTGCCAGGGCCCTTCACAAATTCCGCCCTGAATTACACTGAGAGCGTAATCTGTCTCCCCTGGACCAAGATCCTTGAGAAAGAGGGCAGTCCGCTCTTTGCTCCCCAGTGCCTGTCACCCAGTAGGTGCTCCGTGCTTGTTTGCTGAGTAACCCCGAGTAGTGAGGCTGTGAGTCAAGCCTCGGAGGAACGAAGAGGGAAGGTCACTTTGCTCCTCTGGCATCTGTTCTCCAGGTGATCGCTGCGGAAGCGGAGAAGGCGGCCTCCGAGTCCCTGAGAAGCGCGGCTGAGATCCTAGCAGGCGCTCCGGCTGCTGCTCAGCTGCGGTACCTCCACACGCTCCAGGCCTTGTCCACGGACAAACCTTCCACGGTGGTTTTGCCTCTGCCATTTGACTTGCTAAATTTCCTGTCTTCTCCCGGCAATAGAGCTCAAGGAAGCCTCCCCTTACCAAATCCTTCCAGACCTGTTGAGCCACCAAATCCTAAAAAGAAAGACTCTCCCATGTTATAGGAAGAGCCAAGGGTAATGTGACAGGAAGGGGCATGACATCTAACAGCCACACCCCTGAGTGAGGCACTCTGTCCTCACCTCCTGCCCTTTCTTTGGCGGCCATATGGAGTGCCCTTGGAACGCACACAGTCACATCCGGGAGTCTGCATGAGAAGACAATGAGACGATGTAATGACAGAGAAGCCATATAACAGGTGTAGGTGGATCATTTAATCAGAGTGATTATGGGAAAGAGCTTTAGCCAACATTCTACTTTGGAATGAACTTTGAGTCTATATAGGGCTAAATTTTGACTTCTAAAGATGCAGGTCAAATGTCTTTTTTGCTGTCTGCCCACTGGCCCCTTTGGGAAGGTTGCTGCTCCCATAGTCCTACCTGCCCCTATTGTTGTGTTCGTCACACTTTACGGTAATCTTGAACTTACGATGCAGGCTTCTCTCCAACTGTACTATGGACTCCTGTGAACTGCTCAAAGGCACGTCTTGGTCATTTTCCTGCAGACCACGCTCAGCCTTGTATGTTCTACCCTATTTCTTCACATCTGACCTTGAGAGTTGTACCACAGTGACACTTAAATGTTCCTGAGTGAAAGAAAATAAAATATATTTGAGCTGGATATAAAGTTTACACCCAATAAAGAATTTTAAAGGAATTCTTTTTATGGAGACTCCTTTTAAAAAAAAAAAAAAAAAAAAGAGTTTACTTGGGGAGAGATGTGTAGAGAGAAGGAGAGAGAGAATACCAAATAGGCTCCACACTGTCAGTGCAGAGCCCAACGTAGGGCTCAATCTCATGAACCATGAGATCATGACCTGAGCTGAAACCAAGAGTCAGATGCTTACCTGACTGAGCCACTGAGGCACCCCTGGAGACCTCTTTAAAATAGAGAAATAGGGGCGCCTGGGTGGCTCAGTCAGTCAAACATCCAACTTCGGCTCAGGTCATGATCTCATGGTTCGTGGGTTTGAGCCCCGTGTCGAGCTCTGTGCTGACAACTAGCTCAGAGCCTGGAGCTTGCTTCAGATTCTGTGTCTCCCTCTCTCTATGACCCTCCCCTGCTCATGCTCACTCTCTCTCTCTCTCTCTCTCCCCCCCTTTCTCTCTCTCTCCCCCTCTCTCATAAATAAATAAAACACTAAAAAAAATTTTTTTAATAAAATAAATAGGGGCGTTGGTGTGGCTTAATCGGTTAAGTATCTGACTTTGGCTTAGATCATGATCTTACGGTTCATGAGTTTGAGCCCTGCGTCAGGCAACATTGGGCTCTGTGCTGACAGCTCAGAGCCTGGAGCCTGCTTTGGATTCTGTGTCTCCTTCTCTCTCTGCCCCTCCTCTACTCACACTCTGTCTCTCTTTGTCAAAAAAGAATAAATGTTAAAAAAATTTTAAGAAAAATTTAAAAATAAAGTAGAAAAATAAAAGGACAAAAACAACTACCTGATACATATTGCTTCAAATCTGAGGAAGCAGCACTGTAAACATAGGCCTGATGTATTCTCAGTATAGAATTTACCAGCCTGCTCATTTCTCAAACAGTAATGACACGTGATCTTTACATGCCCTGAAGTATTCTCTCCTAGTACATATGATCTTAAATATGAATATATTCTTGTAAGTCTTACTGTCCATTAACTCGTCTGACACAATTAGAAATAGGTATCTACTGGGGCGCCTGGGTGGCTTAGTCGGTTAAGCGTCCGACTTTCGCTTAGGTCACGATCTCGCGGATCGTGAGTTCAAGCCCCGCGTCGGGCTATGTGCTGACTGCCAGCTCAGAGCCTGGAGCCTGTTTCAGAGTCTGCGTCTCCCTCTCTCTCTGACCCTCCCCTGCTCACGCTGTCTCTCTCTCTCTCCTAGAAATAAATAAAAATATTAAAAAAAAAAAAAGAAATAGGTATCTACTTGTGGTATATGTATACAATGGCGTATTACTCAGCAATCAAAAAGAATGAAATCTTGTCATTTGCAACTATGTGAATGGAACCAGAGGGTATTATGCTAAGCAAAATTAGTCAGAGAAAGACAAATATATGACTTCACTCATATGAGGACGTTAAGATACAAAACATGAACATAAGAGAAGGGAAGCAAAAATAATATAAAAAAAGGGAAGGGGACAAAAACATAAGAGACAAATATAGAGAACAAACAGAGGGTTACTGGAGAGGTTGTAAGAGAGGGATGGGCTAAATGGGTGAAGGGCATTAAGGAATCTACTCCTGAAATCATTGTTGCACTATATGCTACCTAAATTTTAAAATAAATTATTAAAAATGAAAAATAAGAAAAAAATAGGTATCTACAGAAAAGAATTAGCCAAGTAAATAAGAAAGCGTGTGATGTATATATAGCAAACCCTCTATAGACTTCAAAAGTAATATTATAAAATCTTAGCAACACTACAAAAATATTACTAAAATCATGTATGTTAGTAAAATGCTACTTAAAATGGGAATTTCCATGTTGCTAGTACAGAAAGAAATGGTAACTATTTGGTGACTGCTCGGTCCTTCAGACTGCCTCTTTCCTCTTCATGTTAATCCAAGGTTATTACTTTACCTCGGAGATGTGTTCCAGCTATCCCTGAGAACTTTAAACATTTTACTAAGCACAGTTGTAAAGGGTTTTTGTTCATGAAGTTGGCCTATAAAACCCTACTGAGCATTATTTCACAGAGAAAACATATTGTGAATAAGATAGGAATGGACCTAGAAATATGAAAATATGAAACAGAAATGGACCTAGAAACTTTTATAGCATTTTGTCCACTGGGGACAGGCTGTTTCCCCACTATGTTTAAGTAACAGAAACAAGGCCCAGGATCGAGGATACTTTGCCTTTCCTGCTCTCTCAATCACTTCTACGTTTCTGGCGTATCCACCAATCCTCCTGTCCTCCAAAAACAAAAGACCAAAACCTCCCTAGCAGTACCTTATTATATAGTTGCAGTGATACTAACCCAGGATCATCTGTTATACTTCTCTAAGCCACCTCCTCACTTCCATCCACAGCTGGGAAAACCACACACTCTAGCCCAAGCCTGCATGCCCTAGGGCTTTCGCCAAGCAATGCATCTTTCCCAAAATTGGGCAAAACTGTGAGACTATTTCTTTTCATTTTTTATTTTATTTTTAGTTTATTTTGAGAGAGAGAGTGAGAAGGGGAGGGGCGGAGAGAGAGAATCCCAAGTAGGCTTCACACTACCAGCATGGCTCCTGACATGGTGCTTGAACTCATGCACCTGCACGATCATGATCTGAATCAAGATCAAGAGTTGCACCCTTAACCATCTGAGCCACCCAGAAACCCTAGAACTATTAGATTATTTCAAAACCTAGACACTCGGGGTGCCTCGGTGGCTCAGTTGGTTGAGCATCCCACTCTTAATTTTGGCTCAGGCTCAGGTCATGATCTCATGGTGGTGAGATTGAGCCCACGTTGGGCTCCATGTTCAGAGAGCTTAAGATTCTCTCCCTCTCCCTCTGCACCTCCTCAGCACATGTGCACACGTTTGCACTGTCTCTTTCTCAAAAAAAACCCCAAAACAACAAACCTACATATTCATATAACCATGCCCAATTCATTTATTATTTTAATAATCAGCTTATGTGATCACTCTATATGAGATGAAAACCTTGAGTTTTGTTTCAAAAGTCTATTTCATCCATTTTTTTTAATTTAAAAAATTTTTTAAGGTTCCTTTTTTTGTTTTTTTGTTTTTGTTGTTGTTCTTTTTTTCTTAAATATTAAGTTGGTTTCCATATAACACCCAGTGCTCATCCCAACAAGTGCCTTCCCCCATGCCCATCACCCCCCTTCCCCTCACCCCCACTCCCATCAGGCCTTCAGTTTGTTCTCAGCATTCAAGAGTCTCTCATGGTTTTCCTCCCTTCTTCTCCCCAACTATTTTTCCCCGTCTCCCACATGGTCCTACATTAACTTCCTCCTAATCCACCTATACGTGCAAACATATGGTATGTGTCCTTCTCTGCCTGACTTATTTCGCTCAGCATAACACCCTCAAGGTCCGTCCATGTTGCTACACATGGCCAGGTTTCATTCTTTCTCATTGCCATGTAGTATTTCATCCAATTCTAAAAAAATATTTCCACATCTTCTCAAAAGAAGTTTCTCTCTCTACTCCCAGAGACCATACCTGGCTGCGGGGAATGGCAGTACTGAAAGTCACAGATTGAGTAGTCTTGACTAGAGTCAATGGGAGATTCTAAAGCCAAAGGAACAGGCAAAACTTTAAACCGGCAGAAGTGCCAAGATACAAAATATGGAATCTGAGAGGCTGTCAAATCCAAGTAAGCCAAAAGCAGGTAATGAAATCTGTCAGGGCCAAAAGCATGGTGCGAGAGAGAGGAAAGCAAGCACTGAGGAGGCAGTAGACACGATGAGAGTTGAGGGAAGTTGCTGCATGATTTCCTAGAGCATTTAACCATTGAGGGTTTGCAGTTTGCTTCTGTGGACCAGCCAGGGCACGATAGGGTCATCGATAGTCCAGCCATTTAAAGAACCAATGGCAATCAGAGCATCTCTGAAGTGGGAAATATTTCTCATCACCACTGTGTTGGCCCGCACCCACCCTAACTACTGGTTATTGAAAATGAAATGGCATCAAGGGTCGTTGGTCACTTTTCACCACATATCCATGGCTCTTGATCTCAGGTTGGCAGACGTTGCAAAAATAACAAATGAGGAAGCAGGGTCCTGCTGATTCGAGTATAACCAGAGCCAGGAACAGAAGAACGAGGAAGGAGTGCCAGAGTAATAATGCAGTAGTGGCTTTTATGACCCGTAAGAATTCCCCGTAGCAAGGTGCCTCTTGGCAAAGGCAGATTGACCTACATGTCTGGGAGGGCCTGTGCTACCACCCACTGGTTAGTCTCCTCTGCTGTGTGGCTGTGGCCAACATTTAAATTTCTCATTAGCTTGCCAGAGGACACCTTCCAGGCCTGCTGGAGCAGCCTATGATTTATCTTCCACTATTAATTGGCTGTTGGGACAGGATGGGAGTGCTTGATGGGTGGGAAATACTGAGGCTAAGTTGCTATGAAACTGCTCTACGCGAAAGGGTCTAGTGAATGGTCAAGGGAAAGTTCTTCAGACGTTGGTGAGATAAGCTGACAGTGCCATCTGCAAGTCCCAGCTGCAGTCTTCTCCTGACATCCAGGTGATGCATTCCAGCTGGTTACTGACCTTGAAATGATGGGTGGAGAACAAGCTGGCCAATATGACCAAGATACGCACTAGGGAAGAGTTTTTCTCCAAAAATTTAATATTAATAGAGAGCAGCGTCTTAGTCAGTTCAGGTTGCTCTATAACAACAACCTTGCAAACAACAGAAATTTCTCCTTTGAGGCTGGGGGGGGTCCAAGATGAAGATGTCAGTAGATCTGGCATCTGGTAAAGGAGAAAATTCTTGGTTCACAGACAGCTGTCTTCCTGCTGTGTCCTCACGTGACATAAAAGGGGAGCTCTCTGTGGCCTTTTTTATAAGGGCACTAATCCCATTCATGAGGGGTCCACCGCCATGACCTAATCACCTGCCAAAGGCCCCACCTGCTAACACCATCGCATTGGAGGCCAGGATTTCAACATAGGAATTCTGGGGTGACACACACATCGAGTCTACTGTAGGCAGTAAGCTGACAGGTGGGGAGAAGATGATCCAGTCTGGAGCTGGAGTCCACCATGACTAAAACAATATGGCTGTGAGAATGGGACAAGTCTATGACAAATTCTGTGACGGTGCTATTCCAGGGCATTTGATGATTGGCAATGACTCTTCAGTCTGTCTAGACCTGCATTTAGTGTGCAAACGTGTGACTTAGTGGCTGATGAACTACAGATTGTCAGAAAGAGGTCATCTTTAAGGAGGCTTTGCAGGCTCCCCTTAAAAACTTCAAGGGCCCCCGTGGCTCACCAGCAGTAGCAGGAAGGGGCTGGAGGCCTGCAGTTTCGACTCCCCGGAATTTGGGAGGCCCACCAGGCCATTCTGCCTATGCCTCTGCATTCCCTTTCTTTGAGGGCCCTTTATGGATGGCTGAGTAAGTATAATTTCCCTTGTCAGATTGTTCCTGGAGGCAGCAGTGTTCTCTGGCAGAGTCTACTGGGTCTAGGAGGTTCTGGCATCCTCTAGAATTTGGTGTGTCAATGCATTTGCTCCGTGGTTGAGCTGAGCAACAAGTAGAGGATATGGAAATCACATCCTTTAAAAAGGGGGTCATTGGGGCACCTGGGTCCCTCAGCCAGTAAAGCGTCTGACTTAGGCTCTGGTCATGATCTCACGGTGCGTGGATTTGACCCCCACATCGGGCTCTGCGCTGACAGCTCGGAGCCTGGAGCCTGCTTTGGATTCTGTGTCTCCCTCTCTCTATCCCTCCCCAGCTTGTACTGTCTCTCTTTCTCTTTCTCTCTCTCTCAAGAATGAACATTTAAAAGAAAGAAATTTTTTTTAACAAGAGGAGTCATCAGTTGCACTTCCAGCCTCTTCCGACGCGGAGAGGCAGCAGAGCACGGTAACCGAGAGCCTGGGCTCTGCTGCAAGGCCTCCCAGGCTTGGCCACTCACTCCATCACTCACTAGATGTTTACCCTGAAACATGCCACTTGTCCTGACAGGAATGAGGATAAAAGTATGACCCACATCACAGAGTTGTTATGATTAAATGAGATAATGAATGAAGTGCTTGGCACTTCACAATGAAGTACTTGGCACAGTGCTGATGCCAAGTAAATCCTCAACAAATGGCTATTGCTGTTTTTCTGCTTTTACCCCAGTAGCTCTAAGTGGCAGTGACCAAGCTGTACACAAACCGAAGCCTGGCCCCCTACACAGGTTGCCCCTGATGGCCAGTAGCTCCTGCCCCCAGGGTGGTGGTTCTTGGACAGAACCAGCTTAAGAACTTAACGCAAGGGGTCTCTTGTGTCAGAATCCCACCTCAGGATTTCAAGCATTTGTTTTAAAGGTGTGCAGAGGCACTGAGATTGGGGGGTGGGGAGAACACAGAGGAGTGTGATGAGGCCCATCCAGCTTCCTCTCCTGGAGGGTCAGGCCAGCTCTCTGGAGGTGACGTCAGCACGCCTTTGTCTGGACGTCTGAGCAGAGTGGCCGGCCTCCGCTGGCGCCAGCAGAGCCTCCCCGGCAGCCCGGCCGCCAGACACGTGCAGCAAGGGCTGCCCCTAACCTTTCCCGGGGGGCCCAGCTCAGAGTCGCTCTGAGAAGGTGGGGCACCCACCCCACGTCCCTTATGCCTCAGGGTCGCTCTGAGAAGGCAGGGCAAGGTCTTGAGGACTATCGTAAACTTCCCACAAGTCAGCTCTTTGGAAAAGCGGAGCTGCCTGGGCTGCTGGGCAGCACCAGTATAGACGCCTTTCCTGTAGCGCACTTTTTTTTTTTTAACCCACCTCACATCCCTCAATGCCTTCCTACCACCAGCTCACTTTCTTCTGGGCGTTGCCTTTCCCCATACTGTGATCCGTTTTGGTGGAAGAGTAGAGCAAGGTGTCCTTCCTTCCCTTTCAGGCGGCTAGAGATCCCAGACGCCCTCTCGCTCCCACTGGTCCACCCATGAGGGCGTTTGTGCCCACAGGGTAGCCTTTCTCTCTCCCAGGACACTAGAACTTCAGCACAATCATTTATAGATGGAAGAAAAGATGGAAGTTTTTTTGGTGGTAGCAACTGGGGCACACGGTGAAGCAATTCTTGCTCCTGAAATCTACAACCGTCTGGTACCATCTGTTCCTGGCCTGGCTCTTTATGACTTCCCATCAACCCCCTGAGCTCCCCAACACACTTTCAATAAATTAGCCTTTTATGTTTGTTTGCAGGAGTGGGTTTCTGTGGCTCACAAGGAGACCACCCAACTAGGTCCGTGGAGCTAAACATCTCATGCTACGTGTGGCAGCAGCCGTGACTCTGGCCTTTAGAGATGGGCCTTCCGCCCGATGGAGCCGCTGTGCTCTGAGGGGCAAGGCTCTCGTGTTCAGGGATGGGGGCTGCTGATTTGTCTAGAAATGACTGCTCTTACTGCAAAGTGGGAAATTAATTAAACAGTATTCTGAAATCCCACCCAGAAGCCTCCAAATTTGCTAGAATCATCTAAGAATCTCTGGGAAAGCATAAGGGTAGGGCTGGCTCTGCGCCAGCAAATGAACTGTAAGTGGGAACTGAGAGCATCAGCTTTGGCTTTCAGCTGAGCTATAAGCACAGCCATCTCTCCGGAGTCCTGTTTTCTTCCCTCAGACTTAGAGGCATCCGGCAGGCTTCGGCAGAGCCTAAGCAGACCCTATTCCTGAAACTCATCCTACATACACTTTGATGGTGGCCAGACGCAGGCCCGACCAGCGACCGGGCTGACAAAGGCTGGCACTCTGAGTCACAGGGTTCCTGAGGCTTAAGGAACAGGCAAAGGTCTAAAATTCCAGGAGATGAATCCAAAGGAACACCCGACATGCAGAGGCAAAGCAGGGGCAGAAATCTCAGCACAGGTGTTCGGAGCCAGAGGTCAGAGCAAGTGCAAGTGTACCAGGAGCAGTGAGGAGGGAGGGAGTCCTTGCTGAGTGACTGCCCAGAATGTCCATTTGTCACTTGCAGCTTATTTTTGCAAGTTAGTCCATCTCTAGTGCCTAGGTGGATACAGAGTCCTGAACAGAGCAGATACATGAGGCGACTGAAGCGAAAGATGGAAATTCTGGGTGAATCTTCTGCAACATTCTTAAATTTCAGTAATGGCCTTCCGTCCTCCCCTTGTGAAGGAAACCACCTGGGCAATGGCCTGGTGTTCCATCACCAGTGTCAAACATCCGGACACAGGACCAGTAAGCTGGGGCCTCTGACACTGAACAGTTCTGTGACCCTGGGGAGTCGCATAACCCTTTGGGGCCTCAATTTCATCTTCTGAGACATGGGGATAACAGTATCTCCCCAACCTACTCTGTAGGCTTATTGTGAAAATCAAATAAATCATAAGAATGCCTCAAATTGTGAGAAACCTGAAAATGCTGCAGAAGCCCAAAAGCCTTATCAGGCTCCCCTCTTTTAACTTGAAAAAATAATGCTTTTTACTTGCCACTCTTCTTTGCAGAGTTCAGAGTCTTCAAAAAGCATTATTTTCTTGACAGTCACTGATACTTTTCACGGACCTGTGTTAGGAAATCAATCGAAGAGGCTAGCAAACTTTGGCACAAGTTAGTTTTAATCTGGGAAATAAGCTAACCCATTTACTCCCTAAGCCATGGCTATGACTTTAAAAAACAAAAAACTATTCATGGCTTCTCTAGTAGCTGCAGCACAGGGAGCCCCCCCACCTCCCCGGATGGAGCAGCATGAAGTGTCAGCTCAGTAGCACATAGGCAGCGGTGGGGGGAGCCATGCGGAAGCCCAGCACCCTAAGGATGCTACTTGGGTTTGGTCTTACTATTGGGTTTAGTCCGGGTTCTGGATTTAGGGTTGCGCTGCACATCTGAAAAGACAAAAACAATTAGTGTAGTGTAGTAACGACATCTAATATTTAACTAAGGACTTTTAACTTTACAAAGCGTTTAAAAACTTCCATTTTGCCTGAGTGACTCCCAAGCTACAATCAGGCAATGTGCCCAAATTTGACCCTAAGTTGGTTACTGGGATTCAGAACTCGTTTTCCCAAAGTTAAAGTGTAGTCAGCTAGTTACCTGAGTTCTGGGTACTGGAAAAGAGGTCAGGGAGAGTGGAGAAACAGGAAAAACATTTCCTCCCTCCTTCCTATACTTATTCCAAGATTGGCAGGAAAAAAATCCAACTGGAGCTAGTATCCAGAATCCTCCCACATCCGTTCCTTCACCTCTGCCTCCCGGTCCCTCGCCCCGGCCTCCAGCCCTGCCCTCAGGACGGAGCAGGGGGCCTCCTGCCCTCAGGGCGGCTCTCCCTGACCGCTAGGTGACACCAGGCTGCTCCCTTGGAATCCTGCTGACTGGCTGCCGCCACCTCATCCCACATTTGGTCATCTTGTTCAAGCCCTCATCTTGCTCTTGGTGTATCTCCCTGCTCCCCGCTCCCAGCTCCTAAGTGAGGCTGGCCTCCCGGAGATCAGAGTCTAAGCCACCATTCATCTTTGTAAACTTCCCTCTCGATTCCTGTCTTCATTCACAGCTCAGAGCACAATGATTTGCTAGTTATGGTAAATACTGACATAAAACAAAAATAAACATGTCTCCTACTCCGTCCAGATCTTCCCTATACCTAGCACGCATGACCCTCCTTCCTTTACCAAACGTAAGCAGCTATCCCCTCACTGCACATCTCTGGGGGGATGGGGGGCATGATCTCATGCTCTATCTAACACACAAATATGACACTGTTTAAGCCATATGAGTCTTACAATGCTCTCATTGCATTTCAAAAAAATTTTTTTAATGTTTTTATTTATTTTTGCGAGAGAGAGAGACAGAGCATGAGTGGGGGAGGGGCATAGAGAGAGGGAGACACAGAATCCAAAGCAGGCTCCAGGCTCTGAGCTGTCAGCCCAGAGTCTGACGTGGAGCTCAAACTCATGAACAGTGAGACCATGACCTGAGCCAAAGTTGGACACTCAACCAACTGAGCCACCCTGGCGCCCCCTCATTGCATTTTTCAAAGGAGCTGCCTGCTAACCCTAAGGAATGTCCAATTTATGGATTTCCTGGGGAAGTTTTTGGGTCTCCTGCATGGCATGTGGACTTCCTGGCTTAAGAGCCAACTCCCCTAAGCTTTGCAACGCTTCTCATGCTCTGCTTTTGAGCCCCCCCGACAATGACTCTGACGGGGTATCTGGAAGGAGGGGCAGGGTGGCTATGTTTGTGTAGGTAATTGTTTATAGGTTGGGGACACACTGTGTATAGTTATCTTCTACTTAAAATTAATGCTTTTTTTTTTTATCCTGGATTTAACCTCATCCCCAAGATCTTTATGGAAATCGAGAAAAACAAAGTCACTCATTCCACAGTGAGCTAACTTCTCCAGGTTAACACGAAGGCCTTTGGCATGGTTTGCCTATTTATTTTTCTGAAATCTGGAAAAAGTCTAGTTTGCAAAGTCTCAGGATAAAATTACACACTGTAAAATGAAAAATTTTTAATCCAGAAAACTATCTCACATGTAGTCAAATGTAAAGCTAAAGGATTGTCACACTTGGAATAATTGGCGTTTTACTCGTTGGGAGTTAACGGAAAGAGAGAAAATGAGCTCAGTCTGGTGACAGTACAAGTACACCATACCCAGGCGGGAGACTGGAGGGCATGGGCTAACCTACTGCTTTTGCTGAGGGCGTAGGTGAAGGTAGGGGTGACCATGAAAAACAGAAAGTAGCCATCTTTCCCGTGCCATCCCTTATACTAGGAGCTGTCCTGGGATCAGACCACAAAGATGAAAACAAAAATTAAAAAATAGCCTCCCTTGGGGATACAGAGACCTGCTCGAGAGCAGGTGATGCACTAATTAGAGATAAGAAAATAAAGAGTAGGGGTGTCTCAGTGGCTCAGTTGGTTAAGTGTCCAACTTCAGCTCAGGTCATGATCTCACAGTCCGTGGGTTCAAGCCCCATGTTGGGCTCTGTGCTGACAGCTCAGAGCCTGGAGCCTGCTTCAGATTCTGTGTCTCCCTCTCTCTCTGCCCCTCCCCTGCTTGCTTTCTGTCTCTGTCTCTCAAAAAAATAAAAACATTTTTAAAAATTAAAAAAAATAAAAAAAGAGTAAATTCCTTTTCCCATAGAATAAAGGTGATTGTTTTCATCACAGAAAATCCAACAAGTATCAAAAACTAAACTCAAAATTCTGTGTAAACCTCCAGCAACTAGAGACAATGTCTATCAATATTTGGATACAATTTCCTTCTGGTCTTTTTAAAAAAAAAGAGTTAAAAAATGCTTTAAATAAGAGTTAAATAATGCTTTAAAAAAGTGTGTCATATCCTGTTTCCTTACATTTGATATTTAAATATAAAAATTCCCCATGTTATTATAAACCATTTTAATAGTGGTATAATATTCAAGTATATTTATATAGCACTATTTATTTACCCTTTCCTCCATGATTGGAGGTAGGTTGCTTCTATTATATACAATGATACATTGAACATCTTTGTATATTAATCTTTTTTTCTGTATTTAGGATTACTTCCTTGGACTACATTCTCAAGGGTAAAATTACTCAGCCAAAGGCCAAAGTATACGCATGTTTTTAAGGCATATCAATACATACTTGCAAATTATTTTCTCAAAGAGCTCTATGTCTATCCACTCACGAGTATTATCTGTAAAACGAACTACTTTGCCCCTTCTGACCAGCATTATGTTCTTTTGTTTTCAAAAATCTTTGTCAGTTTTAGAAGTAAAAATTGTATCTCATGTTAGTTTAGTAGTTGACAATTGTTATTCATTTGGTTTTCTTTTTTGTTTTCTTTCTTACTCGGAGTTGTCCAAATAAGATAGTAACATAGTTAAACTGTATGTACATTCCTGTGAAAAGTAGGAGCCAGTAAACCAGCACTAAATATATTAATATTTTATTATTATATATTATATATAATATATATATAATATATAATAATTTTATAATATATATTTTTATTATTTAATATTTAATATTTATTATTATTTAATATTATATATTATAAATATATTAATATTCTTCTAAGATATCTGTGACCCAAACAAGTTTTGTTTCATAAATACAAGCTTAAAGTAAAATGAGAAAGCAAGCCTCACCTTTCTTTAGAGACTTTGAGGACTGGTCTACTGGCTTGATTTCTTCTTCTTCCTCTTCTTCTTCTTCTTCTTCTTTTCTTCCCCCTCCTCCTCCTCCTCCTCCTCCTCCACCTCCTCCTCCTCTTCCTCCTCCTTGCTCTCTTTCATTTTCTTCTTTTCCTCTTTCAGTCTCCTTCTCTCGAGACCACATCAAACTCTCTACTTCTCTCTCCAGTTCTTTATTTCTTATAAGGGTATAATGAAATTTCTCATTTACCGCCTCAAACTTCTCCTCTGCTTGTCTGGCTCTGCTTTCAACCTCTCTGATGTGGACAAAGTACAGAGAAACACAACAAAATGGAAAGGTTTGAAAAAGTATTTTTCATGTATAGGAACGCATAATGTAGAAGAGGCAGTAGAATCAGATATGTGTATCTGTAAGGTACAAAGAAGCCCAGAACTGGGGTCCCAGAACTCTGGATGGTGATGTCAGGGTGGCAGTCATGCTGTGATTTAAGAATGTAACATATTTATAATTTCTTAGTGAATCTGACTTTGGGTATTTGGGTTTCTCCATCAATACCCAGGGAACCCCTTTTTCCAGTAGCTAGTTTTGGCTTCTCTTCATTGATGTGAAATCAACATACTAAATCAATAGTGTCTCTTCTTTTCCAGGACCTCTAATACCAGATCTTACAATCAGGAAAAACAATTTGAAATGCGCTTCTTACTTCCTAGAGCGCATGTTATATGTCTACATGGCTCTGCTCTTCTCTTGGCATTCACGACCATCTTAACTGTATTGCCCTTCCTACTCATGGGGTTGTGTAGCATTCTTTCTTGCACAGAGTAGTTTCTCCCAGTTCTGTCTCTAGCTCATCGCTGAGAAACATACTGGACAGACACTCCTAACACCCTATTCCGCCCCCACACACCCACACACACTTTCACTTCCTCCATCTCCACTATGGAAGAGGATGGATGTTCCTGGGAAAGCAGGCTCATTCGTTGGCACTAGCAGACTTGGAGATACCTAACCTACTAGTGAGGATAAAGGGAGCAGAAGAAACAAAGGTAAGCCAAGAAGTGTGGATTTCTCAGCTACACCTCCTGGCCGGTGATCTTTGTTGTTACCATGGTGGAGTCTCATACTTACGTTAGCTTCTCCTGTGTGTGTTCAATTATAGCCATTGCTTCAAGATACTTTGGGGCCAATGTACCTTGACTAGCTGATTCTCTCTGACAAAGGAAATAAGCAGTGTGAATGAACTGAGAGTCCTAACAGTTAATATTCTACTTCTTCAGGATGTTTTGGACCAAGCCTTCCAGAATATTTTTTTCTAGTATCCATACTTACATAGTAAATGATAAAGCACAATCTTAACACCAAAAAAGAATAGGGACTACCTGTGGCTACACAGCATACTAGCTTCCAAAGTAGTCATGCTATAGGTGGATATACATTTGATTAGAATTGTAAAGAAGCAGGGAAAAACAATATCAATAAAAAAAAAAAACAAGGAAAGAAGAAAAAGTTTAAAAACAAAGAGAAGGCTAAACATGTTTCTGTAAGAAGTCAAGTTAACTGTCAACACAGGAAATTAACTGTGTTTTTCTTAATAATGTACTTCACTAAGCACATAACATTGCAATATCAAATCAGATCTTTCCTTAGGGAAACTCCATAAGGTCCTTAGGGAACTTCCTCCATAAATATCAAGGCAGTGAAAATAAGAAAAGAAAAAAACAAACCCCACCTCTTTAATTTATCTTGACTCTACAAATATTCTAGGAAACAAAATAAGAGAAAGGTATTCAGAAAACAAAAATGATAAGCATATTTAAACATAAATCTCATGACACTTTCCCAGAAGTGTACATTTTAAAAACTGAAGGATAGTTGATGCACGATGTTACATTACTTTCAGGTGTACAGCATGCTGGTGGGACAAATCTGTACACGACGCTGTGCTCACCACAAGCATAGCTACCATCTGTCACCATACAGCTGGATTACATGTCATTGGCTATATTCTGTGTGCTGTACCTTTCATCCCTGTGACTTATTCATTCCATAACTGGGAAGCCTGTATCTCCCACCCACTTTGCCCCTTTTTGCCCATAAACTGTGTTAAAGTTTCATTTATCCTTCTTTCCCAACCTGAGGCGCGTGAAAGGGAAGTCCCACATTATAGATGGAAAGGGAGCTTGAAGACGGTAGGGAGCCATCATCCACACAGAGGATCTAGGGGGTTAAAGCAAAAACCTCATCTGGGCCTCTTTGTTCTCACCCACACAGCCAATTGCACTATGCTAGCTTTTCCTAAAAGAAAACCAGTGGATGGGGCACCTGAGTGGCTCAGTCGGTTGAGTGTGTGGTTTCGGCTCAGGTCATGGTCTCATGGTTCGTGAGTTCGAGCCCCAAGGCAGGCTCTATGCTGACAGCTCAGAGCCTGGAGCCTGCTTCAGATTCTGTGTCTCCCCCTCTCTCTGCCCCTCCCCTGCTCATGCTCTGTCTCTCTCAAAAAATAAAATAAAACATTAAAAAAAAAAAAAAGAAAGAAAACCAGAGGAAAGAAACTATGTGAAACATTTTCACTGTTACTCTAGCCCTTTTACTCTCTTCTTATTGTCCCAGTCACCTATTCTTTTTTTTCTGTTTTGCTCCCTTTTCTTGGGTAGTTTGTTTGGAAAGTAAATGCTATCATTGTCCAGCTTGGACTAGCAGCATGTGACTTGGCTGTGCCCATACAGCACATGCCACTAACTTATTCATTCTATGAGGCCAAAAGAAAGATCTTCAAAGCAGAGGCTTCTAGAACTGGAATTCCACACAGTTTACAGCTGTATGAAACAACTTTCTAGGTAGAAACCAAAGTAAACCAGTACTCTGTGTACACCTGAGCCTTCATTCAGACTCTCCACATACATTCAACAAATACACAGTGGACCCTTGAACTACACAGGCTTCAACTGTGCGTGTCCACTCTTACATGGATTTCTGTCACAGTCTAGTACTATACATGTCTTCTCTCTTCCTTATGATTTTCTTAATAATGTTTTCTTTCCTCTAGCTGACTTCATTGTGAGAATACAGTACGTAAGTCATGTCATATATGAAATACGTGTTGACTGTGTTATCTGTAAGGCTTCCAGTCAACAGTAGGCTATTATGAGTTAAGTGTTTGGAGAGTCAGAAGTTACATATGGATTTTTAACTGTGCAGGGAGTCAGTGTCCTTAACCCCTTAGCTGTTCAAGAGTCTACTGTATATTTAGTTACAGCGTTCAAGGAAAATGTCCCTCTGCCTTGACACTGGCAAGCACAGATAATGTTCTGTGGTCCATTTCAAAGCCTTCCATAGGAAATTCCCACGGCATCCTCTCTGCATGCCTGGCGGCCTCCCTCCACCACCCATATACTGATACAGACACCTCAAGGCTAATCACAGCCACTGCGTTAGGCCCTCTCCTAGTTTTCCTAGGCTTCCTCTGGCTTCTGTGGTCTGTTACCCCGTAAAATAGAGACAAACATGGGCCCCATGGCTCTCAGAAGTGATTGGATCGCACCTTCCTTATTTGTGCCAATCTGCTGGAGCTTTGCACTTAGCCTCTGACTCCAATTCCGTCTTTGGCCTTTTTGACTTGGTCTCCCTCAGGTTTGACTCTACTAATGGGCTTTGGGTTGGACAATATCTCTAGTTTGACACTATCTCAGGGAGGATCTGGCTCCAGGCCTACTTCTTTGGGATCCAACTCCCAGCACTGGCACATTGCCCTATCAGGCTTGGACGTATTTTCTAGAACCACCAATCCAAGGGCCCTTCCCTGTTGCTGCTATAAAATAGGTAAATCAGTCACTGCTCTGGCATACATGGTACTGTGAGAGGGAAACAGACTTCTAAGGGCCACCTTCAGGCCAATGGCGAAGTAAGGGCAGAACATCTAATCTTATGCTAAAAATTCTGCTGGTCTCCCCAAATCTGGCTCCTGCTCACCCTTCCGCAGGCGTTCACAGGTGACCCAGCAAAACCTCTCATTGTCCTCGTAAACTTCTAACCCTTTATGCACACCCAGAATCTGTGGTGTGAAGGCGAGCCTGAAAGAGACTGCTTCTGGGATCTTGCTTGTTGGGGAGCTGAGCTGTAGCCAGCCCTGCGCGTGTGGTCAAGCAGCACGGTTTGGGGGGGGGGTTGCCTCGGGGAGAACTTGCCGGATTTAGTCATCCCGTCTCTCCACCAGCCAGTTGGGATGTTACAGAATTCCGGCTGCTGGTAGTACAGGAACAAGGCTGGGATGACTGTGACTCAGAGAGGCACACAAGGGGTGCGGGGCGCCGAGTAACCAGAACTGACCGACCTGGGCTGCCTCTGAAAGCAAAGTGGCCTCCTCCCGGGAAGGACGGCGGCAAAGCCAGCGCTGCCTGCAGGGATCACTTGTCTCACCAGCGACTCAGGCACAGTGACAGACTAGGTGTGCCTGGTTCGGGCAGCGCTGGCCACATTATGTACACAGGGCCTGCTCGGAGTACAATCCTGGGAATTCCCGCAAAGCCCTAACTCCTGGCTGAGGAGCGTTTTGAACAACAGAGGGTCCAGCCTGTTCCAGTAGACACTAGGGCATCAGCGAACGGTATGAATGAGGCCCTGGTTAGCAGGCCAAGCTACTAGCCTCCCCAGGCTGGTGGTGACTTATCACCACTCCTGTTGAGATATCACTCATATCTCAACCCTCAGATAATCCCATACCTGAGCCATGTGCAGGAGGGCATACTAAGAGTAACTGGAATTCTCCATGCTTAGGTCACTAGCTTCCCAAGGGTCTGGAGCTATTTGTCACTAGAAAGCTGGGGCTCCTCGATCTCTTGGAGCTCTCCAGTTCTACAACTCAGCACCCAGGGATGTGACAGGATATACCTGTGCACCCCAGCTTTCTGCTCCCCGATCCCATCTTTTTCTCTTGCCTTCCCCAGTGCTAATCAAATGTACTGCCTCCTGGGAGTCCTGTTTTTAGACCAGCAAGAGAGAGTGCAGCTGCCTGATAGGTCTGGCGCCTTGAACCTGCATCCCTACAAATGGTTATTTATGTTCTTAGGTTCAGAGACTGTCTGAAAAAAAAATAAATGAATAAGCAAGCAAACAAAAGCAAAAGAAAAACTTACAATAGAAGTTTTGGAACCCTAAAGCGCCCTGAGGGAGCGCTGGTACTTTTGTGACTGACAGGTGCAAGGAGCCCAGACCCCGCCTGCTCACCTGGCCTGCAGCGCAGTCCAAGATGGTCCTTCCCCCAGCTCCACCTCCTGCCCCGGATGCCTGACCTCACACGCCAGTTGAAGGAATCTTCATTCTCTGGGTAGCCCCATACCCAAATATCAACCTTGTCTGTGCTGACCAAGCACGATGAGTCTCTTCTGTGTGAGCCCCTGGCGACCCCTTTCTGCCTGTGAGTGTTCCAGCCACCACCGCATAGGATGAATGAATTCGTCTTTACCTCCAGGAATTTGCAAGTAATTATACAGCCGCCTGACATTTTGCTCCATTCCCCAGACCTTATAGTCCATGAGCACGCAAATGGTTCGATCTTCGGTGGTCTACAGAAGCAGCATCAGCAACCTTCCGGAGCCTAGAGGTAGACTTTCGGGGCCACATGGTCCCAGGTGAGCCAGTCACACGGCGCCACGCCGTGCCAGATGGAAAGGTGGGATCCTGGGGCCGGGCCCCTACCACCAAAGACAAGCTCTGCGCCCGCGGTTTTGCCCCAGGCTACACAGGCTGTTTTCCTGCCTGGTTTGGGGATCCGGGAGACTTGACCCTGACTCCTAGCCTGGACGGCACAGCAGGGGAGACAATCTGAGGCAGGAAGGCCCTGCGTGGGATTGGTGAGGTTAGGAGATGACACAGCGGTACCCTTTACGTCCCTTTTCAGTATGGGTCTTATGACACACGACTCCTGACTGACTCTCCATGTGATTTCTCCCAGTTCTTCTTACAAGATTTGGAACCTACTTCCCACAGCCTCCCTGGACATACACCCCTGCAATCGGCCACACCTCTGCCTTAGTCATCCAGCTGCTTGGCCAGGCCCTACCCTCACCGCAGCCCCACTGCACACACCTTCACCTGCTCGGATGGACCTCTGACAGCGAAACAGTTCGTAACTGTTGGGCTGAGAAACGGATTCGATCTATGGATTTCTGGCAACCCCCTACCCCCACCCCAGGAAGGCACATGGTACAGACATACACACAAAATACTACATACCATTTTGGGGGATTAATGGGATGAAGGCATGACATCCTGTACACAGAGACATGCCAGTCTAGAACTGACTTATGTCTACCACGGTCCTAGAACTTTCTGTGGAGGAATCTTAAAACTATTTTCCTGGGGTGCCTGGGAGGCTAAGTCAGTTAAGAGTCTGACTTCGGCTCAGGTCATGATTTCACAGTTTGTGAGCTGGAGGCCCACATTGGGTTCTGTGCTGACAGCTCAGAGCCTGGAGCCTGCTTTGGATTCTGCATCTCCCTCTCTCTCTGCCCCTCCCCTGCTCACGCTCTGTCTCTCTCTCTCAAAAATGAATAAACATCAAAAAAAATTTTTTTAATCTATTTTTCTGAGTTTCTAAAAGTTTCCAGTCTCCCATTAATTCTTGTGGTTGAAGGTATATGGTTAATCACAGTTCTGAATAGAATCTGCTGAATGAATATGCTGAAAATATAAGTCAAATTTTGACCAAGATATTGTTAACTTAAGGAAGGCAATGAAATGCTCATTTTGAAATGAAGTTTAGGGGCACCTGGGTGGCTCAGTCGGTTGAGTGTCCTACTTCAGCTCAGGTCATGATGTCACGGCTCATGAGTTTGAGCCCCACGTCAGGCTCTCCGCTGTCAGCACAGAGCCTGCTTCAGATTTTCTGTCCCCCTCTCTCTCTGCCCCTTCCTCATTTGTGCTTTATCTCTCAAAAATAGTTAAATCTTAAAAAAATCTTCAAACTGAGGTTTAAAGAAGAGAATGAGAAGTTTTTATAAAGTTAAGGTAAAAACCAAGAGTTTTCCAGGGATGATTCTGGGAGGACAAAAACACCTGAAAAACAGATTATGTAGGAGCTCCTGATCCTCTTGGAGATAAAAGTTATATCAGATCCGTATCCTTTTTACATAATGTTAAATTTCTTAGCTTTTTCCTCTAGTTTTGAACCTCTGATTTGGGTTTCAGATACATACCCAGGAAGAGAATACATCTGTTTCATATAGAGGTTTGGTATGAACATTTTCATCTTCTTCAATTCTTCGAATGAGTTTTTCTTCTTCTGTGGATGTTGAAGGCTTCTAGGGCACAGAAACACGAAGGACCCGTTAGTGAGCTGGTGTGGGACACAGTGACAGGGCAAGATGCCTGGAGGAATGTCTGAATTTTAATTTTCGATTTGCTTTAGTCACTCAACAAGCATTTTTTAAGTTATAGCAAAGGGGGCGCCTGGGTGGCTTAGTCGGTTAAGCGCCCAACTTTCGCTTAGGTCGTGATCTCGCGGTTCGTGGGTTCGAGCCCCGCGTCGGGCTCTGTGCTGACTGCCAGCTCAGAGCCTGGAGCCTATTTCAGAGTCTGTGTCTCCCTCTCTCTCTG